>NC_079195.1:170554072-170902822 GCF_029499605.1 Hyla sarda
AACACACAAACTGGATTCGTAAGAAGCATTTCAAGGTCCTGGAGTGGCCTAGCCAGTCTCCAGATCTCAACCCTATAGAAAACCTTTGGAGGGAGTTGAAAGTCTGTGTTGCCCAGCGACAGCCCCAAAACATCACTGCTCTAGAAGAGATCTGCATGGAGGAATGGGCCAAAATACCAGCAACAGTGTGTGAAAACCTTGTGAAGACTTACAGAAAATGTTTGACCTCTGTTATTTACCCTTTGTTGGCAATGACAAAGTATTGAGATGAACTTTTGTTATTGTCCAAATACTTATTTTCCACCATAATTTACAAATGAACTCTTAAAAAATCAGATTTGTGATTTTATGGATTTTTTTTTCTCATCATGTCTCTCTTAGTTGAAAATTACAGGTCTCTCTCATCTTTTTAAGTGGGAGCACTTGCACAATTGGTGGCTGACTAAATGCTTTTTTTCCCCACTGTATGTAGCAGATCCTGTACACGTTAACGTACCCTTAAAGTTTCTTGGGACATCCTCCCATTTACAAAATATGTGGGTTTATAGTTTCTATGACATTTCAGGGAATAGTCAGATAGAATGATCTTTTGTCAATACTACTCCCATTCTCCAGCTATCACCTAACTAAAACAACTCTATGTAAATATAGGGATCTTCTAGTAATTTTTTTTTTTTTTTATCCTGTATTTGGATTTTTCCCCCTCCACACTATACAGTAATTTAATATTTATGCCATTTATAACATTTATGCCATTACAAATTTACTAAAAGAAAAAAAACTTTTCATAAACATAATTAGACTTTTTTTTGCTTTGACACTTAAAATTTAGCTCCCATTTCTCTTGATCATCTTTTGAGATGATTCTACCCCCTGATTAGTCACATGTCATTTTTATAAGGTCTTACAACCTGCATTGCATTTCAGAGCAAAAACCAAGCCATGAGGGAGAAAAGAACTAGTTGTAGAACTATGTGGAGAAACTGATCTAGAGAAAGGTACAAAAAAACTTTTCTGCTGCACTGAAAGTTCACAAGAGCTCAGGGGCCTTTATAATTCTTGATTTGAAAGAAGTTTGGCGCAACTAGGATTCTTTCTGGAGCTGGCTGTCCAACAAAACTTAAGTAATCAAGGTAAAAGGGTTTTGGTAAGAGAGATGACCATGAACCCAATGGTCACTCCGGCTCTGCTCCAAAAAGCTCCTCTGCAGATTGGAGACACTTCCAGAAGATCAGCCATTGCTGCTGCAATCTACCAATCTGGGCTTTATGGCAGTGCAGCCAGAAGAAGCCTCTCCTCTGTAATAGACATACAATAGCTGCCTGGAGTTTGAAAAAAGCACCTAAAGACTGTGAAAAACTAAATTCTCTTGTCTGATGAAACCTAAAGGGAAATGTTTGGCCTCAATTCTAGGTGTTATGTATGGAGGAAACCAGGCACTGCTCATCACCTGGCCATTACCATTCCCACAGTATTGCATGGTGGTGGCAGCATCATACTGTTGGGGTGTTTTCAGTGGCTGTGAGAAGTAGAATGGTCAGGGGAGAGGGAAAGCTAAACGGAGCAAAGTACAAAGATATTTTTAAAGGAGTTGTCCAGGATTTGAACACTGCTTGTTTCTTCAAAAGCAGCACCACTCCTGTTCACAGGTTGTGTGTAGCACTGCGATTCTGTTCTATTCACTTTTATTGAGCTGAGCTGCAATACCAGACACAACCTGTGGACAGGAGTGGTGCTGTTTTTGCAAGAAAGAAGCAACATTTTTCTAATCCTGGACAACCTATTTATTGTAAACCTGATCCAGTGTGCTCTGGACCTTGGACTGGGCCAGAAGTTCACCCTCCAACGAGATAATGCCCCTAAGCACAAAGCCAAGATAACACAGGAGTGGCTTAGGGACAACTTTATAAATGTCCTTGAGATGAAGAGGGTCACTGCTAAAGGGTGTGAATATTTATACCAATGCAATATTTAAAACTTTTCAATAAATTGGCAAGGATTTCTACCCTTCTGTTTTCATTCAGTCATTATTGGGTGTGGAGTGCAGAAATTTAACAAGAATTGTGAGAAAAGTGAAAGGGTCTGAAGACTTGCCCAATGCATTATAAGTGCTCAACTGTGTGGGAACTGTACTGGGCCCAGTTCTCTTACTATAAGTCAGAGCAAGGAAGTGTACACCCATTTAAAGAAAGATGTGTAAAAATGTATTGTTTGTTTGCTAATTCGAGGTATGCTTTTATAAGAACATTTCCAAATTTTCTTTTTTTGTTGAGTTAACTACAACATAATTCCTATAGATATATGCTTTACAGCAACCACTTGTATCATAGAAATCTTTAATATGGATCTCATTGATTTCTATGAGAGTTTTCTATGCATGCAGAGCTGTGACCATGTTATAAGTAGTGGATCCTATGTTAAGGAAAATTCTAAAGGTTTTTTTTTCATACTAAACAGGAAGGGCCTGTCTATTTTTAGGCCTGATAGATGGAATGAAAACTCTGAGATTGCCTTTTTTGTTTGGTTTAAAATATTAGTAGTATGGAAAGTATGAACACAAACAAACAAAAAAACAAACAAACCGGTCATCACTTAAGCAGCAGGATGATACCCAGTGGATTTTTCGCACCCCACGAAGGAACTGTCTAGAGCAGTCGCAATCCCCTTAAACCGTTAACGACCATGGGCGTCTATGCTCGTCCATGTGCCGTAAACTGGGTATGACGCGGGCTCCCGACTCGAGCCCGCGTCATACCGGCCGGCCCCCAGCTGATTCCTGTAGCTGGGGGCCGGCGTTAATAGCCGACGTGCGGCTATTAACCCTTTAGATGAAAAATGACAGCGGTGTCTAAAGGTGCCTTTATTCCATCCCTGTAAATTAATCCGCACGGTCAATGCCGTATGCGCAAAAAAAAATTCCAAAGTCCTAAATAGCGTATTTTTGGTCACTTTTTATACCATAAAAAATTATAACTTCAGATTACGATGCAAAAAAGGAGCCCTCATACCACCCCGTACACGGAAAAATAAAAAAATTATAGGGGTCAGAAAAGGACAATTTTAAATGTATTAATTTTCGTGCATGTAGTTATGATTTTTTTCCAAAATTACGACAAAATCAAACCTATATAAGCGGGGTAACATTTTAACCGTATGGACCTACAGAATAAAGATAAAGTGTCATTTTTACGGGAAAATGTATGACTTAGAAACAGAAGCCCCCAAAATTTACAAAATTGTGTTTTTTCTTCCATTTTGTCGCTCAATGATGTAGATTTTTGGGTAAAATGATGTCATTACAAAGTAGAATTGGTGGTGCAAAAAATCATATGGATTTTTAGGTGCAAAATTGAAAGGGTTATGATTTTTAAAAGGTAAGGAGAAAAAAATAAAAGTGCAAAAACAGAAAAAATGCTTGGTCCTTTAAGGGGTTAACAAACTTCTGCTCCGGACATTTTCTGGCATGGACAGAGGTTGCATCAGAGAGCACAATGTTTGACTGGAAAGGAAATCTCAGTTTCTCCATAGCATACAGCAGCTGATTAAAAAAATTATAATAAAAACTGAAAGACTTGCAATTTAAAAAAAAGTAATTTACAAATCTACAAAAAAAAAAATGTAGACCTGTCAGATCAGTACACACAGGTGTGGGCTCACCCTACTAGATTGAACATGTCAGATAATGGGCATAAACTTCATGATGGTTGTACAGACTCTTTATTCTTCTTTTGGTCTTGAACATGTGGCGGGTTCAATCTGTCTGAACCTTGACAAAACCAATTTGCCAGGGTAATGTGTAATGTTGGGGAGGCTTTTCTATGGTCCGAATACCAGCAGTCACTTCTAGAATCTGCAAAGTATATAAATCAGAAACCAACAGCATGTAGTTGCTACTCTCACTGGACATAGCATTGCTAGCTGGTTTTACCAGCAAACAGATTATTTTTAGTTACTGTCTATTGCTGTTAACATGACATCATTGATAGTGTGTATTTCTTGCATAACACCCGAGAGTTCTATTTGAAATTGAACCTGTAAGTGTACATGCTGAGGTTTTTAAATTATTGTTGACTTATTTACCAATACATTTTTTTAAGGTCCAAGTTTCTAAAGTTAAGACAACCTATGTCTTTGTGCACACTCATTTTCCAAGGTTTGAACGGTTTATTTTTGGGCCATCTTACAAATCAAGAAAGGAACCAAAATACTGTTTGTGAACATGGCCAAAGGGCCTTTGTTTTAATAGGTCTCCAATCTGCTTTACAAATCAGTATACTTTACTGATGTTGAGTACTTATCTCTGCTGTGTTTTTTTTATGCTTCTTGCAGGTGTATGTCCAATGAAGAGGCTCCTCTGAATTCTTTCCCAGGAAGGGGGCCATCTGGTAGGAGTCAAAAAACTAAAATGTGTACCACCACACTACCATCTGGTCATGCTGCATCTGTGAAGGACCCCATCTGCAGCCTTGCTGCCACTGAGCGCACTCGTCCTGGCCCCCATTCCATCAGCTCCACCTTCACCTCCACTTGCTCCCCCCTCAAAGTTAACAAGAAAACCAAAGGGCTAATTGATGGCCTAACTAAGTTTTTTACTCCATCACCTGAGGGACGCAGATTTCGCAGGCGAATTGTAGACTTTTCTTTGCACTGCCGACCTAGGAAAAAACTTAATGACACGGGTGCTAAACACAAGCTAAACTGTCCCTCTCAGCCTTCACAACCTGCTCCTTCTCCTCTTTCACATATCACCTCCATGTCAGGCTACAGCCCAGGCTCACAGAAATCCAGCAATTCTACCACATCTAATTCACCACAGAGTTCATCAAGCCACTCTAGTGCCCCTTCCCTTAGAAGCCTCCCCAGTAACAGCCAACTGAAAGGGCTCTTTGATGGACTGTCCCACATCTATGCCACCCAGGGCCAGCCACGCCAAAAAAGCCATCCAAACTATGCACCTCCAAAACGCATTCGTCGCAAAGGCAGACTCTTCCCATCAACCCACTACTTTGCCAAGAGGGAAACTAGGAGTAGACTCCTCCTCCCACACTCTAACCAGTCTGGCTGGGCAGTATCCCGAGGTTGCACTTTAAAAGCATTTGCTCAATTCAAGTGTTCATCATTTCTTATAAAACACAGGACGCTAGGCAGGTTAAAGTATAAAGCAGGAACCATAGGGGCAAGAGACATGACATCAGAAAAGATCACTCTGGCAGACAGCAAGACTAAACCTACCCAGGATGATGGTAAGCAAAGGCTTAAGAAACATCTCCATAGCCCTTTTTCTTTTAGTCTTTGTTTTAGGATTTCTGCAGATGAATTCTGTATTTTTTGATATATATCTTTATATTGATCTTTGCAAAGAGCATTTGTACACTACTGTAAAATCCAGTATGCATTGTCAGATAAAAACAGCTTGCAGGCTTCCTATGTGTTACTTATTAAAATGAACATGTCACCAACATTGTCCTTTTTAGGTTAACTATTTTAACAATCTCCTATTATCATTGTCTTAATGGACACAGTTTGACCACTGAATAGACCCTTGAAGTGCTAATCTCTCGAAAACAGAAAGTTAGATCTGCCCTCATAAGTCCTTAGAAACAGGACTCTTCTTGTCTCTTGAGCCAGGGCTGCTAGAGTATTGTGTACCTGCTCAGTTCTGCTGTATGGCTTAGAGAAAGGACAGACGTGTGTACATTTTTGTTCTAGCTCAGAATTGTTGGGGTATCTGTAAAGAGGCCTGTTCTGGTCACTGGTTCCTTATTGGACAAGACTGAACTATTGCATCCAACCAGAGATTAATTTTTTTTTTACAGAACTCCTCTTGTCAAAAAAATGTTTGTTTTCAGTGCCATAGCAGTAGGCTGCAGCCAGGTTGCTTCCCAAATGCTATCAAACACTCCATAGTGCTCTCATTGGGCAGAGGGGTTGTGGTCTTTTCATAGGCACAAGAGTCACATATTGCCAACCATAAGGCTTTTAACCTAAGTTCATTTATACATTATCTCTGTGACTTTTTATTTTTATTTAATTTTTTAAAATTGATTCTAAAATCTTACTTATTTAGGGTGCACAGCACTTTTGGTATAGGTTTGCACCCAAAAACTAGTGGGCTAAATGTAATAATATGAAAATAGTGTTATCTTTGTCCTTAAGGAAACAGAATTTGTATGCTGCACTTTCATACCTAAGACCGTTGTAACATAAAGAGATGATTGACAAAATGACCTCCATTGCCTGCAAATGCTGCTTATCAAATGTACAGTTAAACTTTTCGACTGTTTGTTCATGCAGTTTACATAAAATGGATACTTGGATCTCCCATGCTTAGTTTTTGTTGATGAAGTGTAACTGAGATCTAATCCCTCTCTTTTAACAATATAATAGTAGTGTCCCAAAGAATCATCCTGCTAAAAAGTAATTCTGATTTTCCTTCTGTTCCATTCTAATTCCCGCTAAAAAAAAAAAAAACTTATCCTTGATTCATACATATTTACCCTTTTCAAATGTTACTTACATTCTGACGAGATTATTTTCTCTATTCTCCATATCCTACACTCTTAGCCCAGCTTTTACCTTACTGTAGTCTCAATGTGTCAACTGCATCTGGCTCTTTGGCATGGCTGGTCCAGCCAATTTCATCCCTTCTATTGGCTGGTCCATTTGTTCAAACACTTATTTGTCCCCCAACCTCTGGCTTTTCATCCCTTTCAGTCTGTGCTCTCTTGCATCCATTATGTAGTAGTTTTACACTCCATTGTAGTATATTCTTCTGTAACACCATCTATAATTTTGTGTGACTTAAAAACGTTATACATTGTACGTTATTTTGTGCAGATTTGTTATTTTCTCTGTCCTGCTGTCTTGCTCCTACAAGCCATAATACAAGTCTGTACAATTTCCAAATACAGCACCCATAGGCTTTTATGGGGCACTGCTGTAGAGCACTTGCCTTTCAATTTTGATTGTGACATGCTCCGTCTAATACTTTATTTTGGCAATATTTACCTGTAGAGGCATTGCTTCCAGGGGACAATAAACCTGTAGTAGAGCCCCGTATGGGTTACTATATGTAGAATGGAGCTGAATGTGTTTTACTACTGTACAGTCATTGTGCGCACAATTCTTTGACATAATTTACATAGTAAAAAAAAAATAATAATAATATATATATATATATATATATATATATATATATATATATGTAAACTTGATTTTTTTTTTTTTTAGCCCTTACCTAGTCTTGTAGTCTGAATTAAAAAAAATTTCCTCAGTCGTAGATTTTATTAAATGTGAACTTTTAAATATTATGTTTGACTGAAAATTCAGCTATATAATTGAGATTGACACGCACCCAAAGTTTCTTCATCTGATTGATGTGATATTTTTTTTCCTCTGGAGATTTTCCATTGTCCCCTTTTTTTTACTGCTAAGGCCTGTTCATGGCAACACAAAACCACTGACATGAGCTGCTTAGGAGGAGCATTTGGACAGTTGAGTATTTCTTAGGGTATGTTCACACATAGCACATAGTTCATAAGGTTGAAAAAAGACCAGAATCCATCAAGTTCAACCTATAACCCTAAGGAGTCCCTACGGAGTTGATCCAGAGGAAGGCAAAAAACCCTAGAGGTAAAAATTCCTTCCCGACTCCAAATATGGCAGTCAGAATAAATCCCTGGATCAACTTTCTGTCCCTATAAAACTAGTATACATAACCAGCAATGTTATTACTCTCCAAAAATGCATCCAGACCCCTTTTGAATTCTTTCACAGAGTTCACCATGACCATCTCCTCAGGCAGAGAATTCCACAGTCTCACTGCTCTTACAGTAAAGAACCCCCGTCTGTGCTGGTGTAGAAACCTTCTTTCCTCAAGACATAGAGGATGCCCCCTTGTTATAGGTACAGTCCTGGGTATAAATAGATCATGGGAGAGATCTCTGTACGTCCCCTGATATATTTATACATAGTTATTAGGTCTCCCCTAAGCCTTCTTTTTTCTAAACTAAATAACCCTAATTCGGCTAATCTTTCTGGGTACTGTAGTCCTCCCATTCCCCGTATTACTCTGGTTGCCCGTCTTTGAACCCTCTCCAGCTCCACTATATCTTTGTTGTACACTGGTGCCCAGTACTGTACACAGTATTCTATGTGTGGTCTGACTAGTGATTTGTACAGTGGTAGAATTATTTCCTTGTCGTGGGCATCTATGCCCCTATTGATGCCCCCCCTGATTTTATTTGCCTTGGCAGCAGCTGCCCGACACTGGTCACTACAGCTAAATTTATTATTAACGAAGACTCCTAAGTCCTTTTCCATGTCAGTCGTCCCAATTATGCTCCCATTTAATACATAATCCCAGCCCGGATTTTTCCTCCCCATGTGCATTACCTTACATTTATCAGTGTTGAACCTCATCTGCCACTTCCCAGCCCAAACCCCCAAACTATCCAGATCCATTTGTAATAGTTCACTGTCCTCTATAGTGTTTACCGCTTTACAGAGTTTAGTATCATCTGCAAAGATTGCTACTTTACTATTCAACCCCTCTACAAGGTCATTAATGAATATATTAAATATAGTGGGGTACCACAGGGGTCAGGGTACCACGACTGACCCCTATGGTACCCCACTAGAAAACAGTCACCCAATCAGAATAAGTACTGACCCCTGTGGTACCTCTGTTTCCTATCACTGAGACAGTTACTGACCCACTTGCACACATTCTCCCCCAGCCCAATCCTTCTCATTTTATGCACCAATCTTTTATGTGGTACCATATCAAATGCTTTGGAAAAATCCAGATATAAGACATCCAGCGATTTCCCCCTGGTCCAGTCTGGAGCTCGCCTCCTAATAGAAGCTGATCAGGTTAGTTTGACAGGACCGATCCCTCATAAAGCCATGCTGATATGGGGTTCATACATTTATTTTTTATCAAGATACAGCAGATTTCGTTCAAGGATATCCACAGGTAACATCTGCAGCGTGTAATGTTTTAATAGTCACTTATTTTTTCATTCAATCATTGGACACAGCATAAAATCTGCAATTCATTGGGTGAAGATTTAATGCAGAGTAACTGCAGTTTTTGTTGCATGAAATCTGCAGCATATATGCTATGTGTGAACATACTCTAATGCATTAGATGAACTCCTCCTTGCAGGTGCAACTCGAAAAATTTGAATATCATGCAAAAGTTCGTTGTATTTCATGAATGCAACTTAAAAGGAAAGGAAGTGCTCCAAAATCTCATGGTAGACGTATGCGTTGACCCCGGACTTAATGAAGCACAGTGGCTCCCCAAATCATATAATATATTGGAGATTTGGGGTTTTCATGAGCTGTAAACCATAATCATCACAATTATGACAAATCACGGCTTGAACTATCTTGCTTTGCATGTAATGAGTCTCTCTCCTATATTAGTTTTACCTTTTTAAGTTGCATTACTGAAATAAATGAACTTTGCACAATATTCAAATTTTTTGAGTTACACCTGTATGTGTACTGCGTGACATTTGAGGTAAGGCTGAGTTTACACCAGTGATGGTGATTCTGTAGGCTGCCTTAAGGGGGTACTCCACTGTCCCAGCGTTCGGAACATCTTTTTCCGAACGCTGGGTGCGGCCTGCAGGGGTTGTGACATCATGCCACGCCTTCTCAATGCAAGTATATGGGAGGGGACGTGGCGTTACAACCCCTGCAGCCCGCACACAGCGTTCCGGACAAAATGTCCCGAATGTTGGGGCAGTGGAGTACCCCTTTTAATAACAGGTTCCATCAAAAGTACTGGACTCTGACAGAAATCCATTGTATCTCATTAAAGTAATTTAAGTCCATCAGGTGCAGTTGGTTTCTGGCATTCAACAGATTGGTGCTTTTTATTATATTTTATAATATTATATTATTTTTAAATATTCTGCTCCAGTGACTTAGCAGAACAATGGAAAAGATAATACTGGTGTAAACCTAACATTAGAAAAAATGTTCCTTCTACATACACTGGCCAGCCATAAAAGCAAAAAAAACTATGATGGCACACAAATAATTTAAGGCAGATTCCAAGCAAAATTTCCATGTGGAAATTCTTCCTAATACCAAACCCCATAGATTTCATGGGAAGGTCCTGACATGGAGTATTTTCTGCTTCAAGAATTGACAAGAATTTGAGACTGGTAATAGAGATAAATCAGGAGAAGTGATCAAGAGCTCCCAGCCACCAGGAATTTCCAAATTTTTTATTTAAAAAAAAAAAAAAATTCCCTTTAGGGTAGGGTCACTCATACCTTATTTTGCTGCGTATATTCTGCAGCTTATTTTGCTACCAATTGACTGAAATGAGTAGGAAAATACACAGCAGCAAATGGTGTACGGCATGCATGACCCTACCTTAGTTTTTCTTCTAGCTGTAACCACAGCAAGAAGAGTGGGGAAAATTACAGACTTTAATACAATGACTTAAAGGGGTTTTGCAGGGATAGAAACACAGAGCTAACACAGAGTGGTAGATCCAACACAGAGATAACACAGAGTGGTATTGCAACTTGGCTCCATTCACTTCAATGGAACTGAGCTGCAATGACACACACAACCTAAGAACAGATGTGGCCCTGTTTTAGAATAAATTAGCTCAGTTTCTATCCATAGATAACAATTTTTAAAGCATCTGAGGGATGAAGAAAATCTCAACAACCTCGGGTTGAATAAGGGAAAGGCTACATCCTCGAAGACAGCATCTTGTTGGATAAGACTATTGGGTTAGCTTACCGGGCATCAGAGGAACAAATGCTTTCTGGGTTTGAGGCCATTTCCACTTGCTGTATCTACCTCTGGGGCTGCAACTTCTATTAATGTGATATTCAGGGCAGTTACAAGGAGTTATATTCTCTTCTCTATACACTAGGCTGAATTTATCAACAGAGGATTTAATTTAGCAGGAAAGTAATTCCCTGCAGACAGTAGTTCCTTCCACACTCCCGCTCTTCCCTCCCCTCCCATCATAGGGTGGGGGAAAACAGAAACTACTCTTACCGGTATTTGTTTTTACTTGAGCCCATAACAAAACAGGTTTATTCCAGCTAGATTTATTCCAGCTAAGTTTATACTTTAATGGGATATTCATATCTTAATTAACATGGTTAAATTTGAAGGGCATGTCAGATTAAAGATGTATGTAAATACGTTCATTTAGAGCATTCTGCTCTTTGTCTATCTTACAGACCACCATTCCATTCTAGAATATGAGGTCGGTCTGGTGATGTGTGTATAAGATTATAAGAAGGTGGCAAATTTACTCAATGAATGTAAAAAAAACTATCTTTAATTTGACATGTTCTGCAAGTTTAACTACTTTAGTTTAGATGAAAATACCCCTTTAAGACCAATGTGTGATACACTGGTCTAAGTATATCTGCCTCATAATTTATAAATTTGATGTGTTTTAAAGCAGATAAAATGGCAAAGCCTATTGCTCGTGCTCTTGCTTTACATAAGCGCTATTGTAGTACGAAGAGCCACAAAAGTTTTCTGCCATAGAGATTTAATTCATTTCATTACTGAAAGTGCTTACAATGGACGTGTATGCTGGACCATGGAGCTATGACAGGAGTTGGCCTGGTTTGATAAATGCTGTTTTCTTAAAGGAGTACCGTGATGCCATACAACTTATCCCCTATCCAAAGTGAGAAGTGTCTGATCGCTGGGGCTGAAAGCCCCCCCCCCCCCCCCAATCTCTTGCATGGCACCCTAGCTCTCCCCAGGAGTGGAGCTCGTCAACCCCCACACGAAGCGGTGGCTGGCATGCTCCCCTCCATATATCTCCATAGGAGAGCCAGAGATACCTGAATGCTGTATCTCTGGCTCTCCCATAGAGATACATTGAGGGGGCATGTTGTCCACCACTTTGCAGGGATTGACATTCTCTTTGTTCCTGGGGACAGCCAGCGGTCAGACCCCACACAATCATACATTTTATATCTGTCCAAAGGATAGGGAGGGGATAAGTTTAAACATTATGTGGATGGCAAGGTGCGTGTTAATTTAAGTCTGTGAAAGAAAGGGTACCAGGATGCACTTTGGGAAGAAATACCAATGTGGTGTTCTAGGCAGTGTTCTTTCATGGGCCCTGGCATTTTTGCAACTGTTTTATTTACACATACAACTTTCCTTACCATTGTTGAAGACAAAGTACTAATGGCAGTTGGCTTTTTAAACAAGCTATATTCAGGAATTGTTTGAGAAACATGAAACTAGGTTTCAGGGTGTTGTCGTGGCCTTACATTTCCTTCGATCTCATTCCGATCTGTGGGATGTGCTGGGAAAACAAGTCAGATCCATGTAGGCCCTACCTAACAAGTTAGTAGGGGTTTAAAGCATAACTTCAATGTTGGTTCAGTGACAATATTGGTCGCTGAGACATGCCAACTGCTCAAGAGTTCAGGACATGGATTTGCCTTTAGTCACATGCAAGTCTTTTGGACTTAGGGTAAATCCATATCTTGAATGCTTTAGTCTCCAGTTGCGAAGTTGTCAGGAGATATAAAGAGAGATCCAGCAGCTGGATCATAATCAGAGTAACATTTTAAAGTGAATCGGTATACCACAGTGGTTTTGGCTCCCACTTATCTGCTCTATCCTATTATACCATAAGGGACCATTTTAGAAATCCCTTATTTTATATTTAATTAAATAACGTAGATTACACTTTCCAGATAATGGCTAATCTGAGCAAGCACTGTACAGAAACTGAACAAGCAGGTAATCCTCAGCATTTTCAATGTGTTGAATGTAGTGTTTCTCTGTAGTCTTAATCTGTGCTTCTAATTGTACATGGTTAATTAATTGTGCATTCTACCTTCTGTATCTCCATAATGCTTTTGTTCGCAGATGCCTTTTTACTACGGGCTTTGTAGCCTGATCTGCATCAGATTTTGAAGTACTAGAATTTATATTTTGTACAATGTTCTTAAGCAGTTCGATGTGGTAATTTTAACTTAGTTTTAAGTTGTCTTTCTCCTTTATACATCAGATACTGACCTGAAGAAGAGTATCAAACAAGAGATATGGGATATATTTTGTGTTCCAAAAAGGCCAGACTATGTCACCCAGGAAGATGTCGACACATTTAGACAGGCTCGTGAGCTCTCTTTTGAGGTGACTATTTCCTGTTATTTATCTATGGATTGCCTTACTTGAAGTTCTTTAAGCACTTTGCTGCCAGGACAGAAAAAAAAACTAAATTAGAACAGTCACATTATGCCCTTTTTAATATGTCCTTTTTTCATCTTGGTTAGAGAATAGGATGCAAAGCTTCGGGTGACCACACTGGCCGATATCCATCAGTCATTGAATTTGGAAAATTTGAAATTCAGACATGGTACTCCTCGCCTTACCCACAGGAATATGCAAGGTGTGACCTTTAATGCCCATCCGATTTACTTGAGTTACTACATTAAATGGTGTACTGTGTTGCTTAAAGGGGTATTCCAGGATTTTTTTTTATTTGATTATGCTACAGGGGCTGTAAAGTTAGTGTAGTTCATAATATAGTGTCTGTACCTGTGTGTGACTTTTTTCTCACAATTCTTCTGTGATTTTCACTCCAATATTTATTTCGACCAGCATACAAAATGACTGTTGTCTCAGATTTTTCCCAGCTTGCAATGCGGCCGAGACCTGACTCACTAGTCAGCTGATGACACGGAGCCTGTCTGCTTCAATGGGTGGAGGGATCACTCTGCAACTAATGCAACAGCAGCAGGCACCCTGATTGAAAACCACACTGATTGCAGCTCATTTATTTTTCAATGGGTGGGGTGGCTGATGTGTGGGAGGGAGGAAAATGGAATTGTGGGATTTGTAGTAAAAAAAAAAAAAGTCAAACAGGAAATACTGGTTCACAAAAAGCTAGCCACAGTGTTATGGTAATCTCACAACAGCCATTCAGCACCAAGACAAGCGCAGATCCGTCCTAAGCATGTACATTACTGTCTGCCAGGTATGTACTAAAATCACTTTATGCTGGATAACCCCTTTGATATATTACTGTTCAAGAGAATTTACTCAAATATAACCGTTGTAAACAGAAGGATTTCTGGGATCAGACACTCGGAGTAAGTGTATAAAGGCTAGTGGCTTTCACTGTACAAATACTGCCTTGGGAATCATTTACCCATAGCATTTGTCTATTCTCTTTTGTGCCAAAAATGAGAACTGATCATAGCAAACGTAGGAGATGTTTCTTTTTCTTGGATGGTTTGATCTTGATTCAGACACATGATGCAGTTTAGAGTTGAGTCTTTACACTACAGAAATAAAGGGGTATGTTTTATATATACGTTTCTGTCCTTTTTTTTTTTTTTTATCCCCTTAATGACCCAGCTAGTTTTGGCCTTTATGACCCATTCCCTTTTTTCAACTCTGACATGTGTCTCTTTAAGTGGTAATGACTTTGGACTGCTTTTACCTGTCAAAGTGATTCAGAGAATGTTTTTTGGAGACATATTGTACTTTATGAGTGGTAAATTTTTGTTAATACATGAAGCGATTTTTGTGAAAAACTATTGTAAAATATTGTGAAAAATTAGCATTTTTCTAGATCTGAAATGCTCTATTTGTAAGAGAAATAGTTATGCCAAATAAATTTAGTTATTAATTCACATCCACAACATGTCTACTTTATGCTGGAATAATTTGTTAACCATTCTTTTACTTTTTTTTAGGACATTAGAAGGCTTATAGTATGAGCATTTGTTAAAATTTTCTCTGAAATTTAAAAATAAAATTTTTATTTTTTTTAGGGACCACTTGGATTCTGAATATTTATATGTGTGTGTGTGTGTGTGTGTGTGTGTGTATATATGTGTGTGTGTGTGTGTGTGTATATATATTATATATTTTTTATATTTTTTTACTTCTGTACAACAGCTCCTCCTAGTGTCTGCCCTGCCAACCACAAAAGATGCTGTGGTAGCCCTTGGGGGGTGTATGGTAGTGGTGGTATGGTATCGGTATTTGAGGGGTTAATGTTAACCCTATAGTTCGTGACGCCAGGCTGAGGGCTGTTATGCTGAGGCTATGCTCCCGCCTATCGCCGCCCTTCTAAGTAACGATAGGTGCATGAAATGACTGAAGGTCCACAAGGAGATTGAACTTGAACAACTTTACTTAAGTGCTTGCAATACATCCAAGGTACAGTAACAGTCTCATACAAACAGTCCTTAGGTTGCTTAGTGACTGACAGTTGTTGCGGACCTTGAGATATTTATATAGTCTCTGAATTTAGGGTAGATATTTGCAGATCCGTCCGGATTTAGGGGTATTATTAGGTCCGGTGATGCTGCAGAGTGTCTGGGAATTGATACACTCTATATTTTGGATGATCCGGAGGTTGCCGCAAGGCTCGGGCCTAACTCACTGCGTTAGCTGCGGTACAGGTCCTTCCAGCCCAGGAACAAGAGAGAGAAAAGATGTCCGCCGCTCCCTTATATGGGCAGGGGGTGGGGTGAATCCGATTGGTCCGAACATCTGTCATTCACCATTACAGAGAGTAATGGGATTGCTTATGTCACAGGGCCTCCAAAGGTCCTTAAGCAGAATACCATAGAGTTTACCTAGTCACGTGACCCGCAGGTCCTGCAACGCTATGGAACAGGTAATTAACCATTTATTTACATATATATTACCCTATTTACATTAACCTTAAATAAATTACTGGTCTATGAGCTGGAATAGAGGCGACAAGGGGTAAACTACATCACAGGGAACCCTACGTCCTAGGGACTCTGGCTATGGGGACCCACAGATACATAGGTACCGTATAGGATGCGGTACCGGGACACCACAATGCAGTAGCAGTAGCAGCACTAGGTCGTACAACTAAGCAGCTCATTTATAAATGGGGGGGGTGAAATTACTGCACTGCGCTTCACCCGGAAGTGAAGCATGCAGGAGGGCATGGGACGGGTAAGGGACACCGAGGAAGGGGGACAGGTAAGGGACATTGAGGATACTTAGCAGAGCAGTGTGTGTGTCCCGATCAACGGTATCGGCACACACACCGCTCTGCTCAGGATTTTCATCTGCAAAAACCTGCCGACTGCTAGTCAGATCTGACTAGCTTATAGGAGCGATTGCGGTAAGGGGGGGGGTGTGCAACGAAACCTCCCTAGGTCCCGAGGCAAGATGGCCAGATATTAGTGATAGCAACCATCTTACCGGGCGCGGCAAGTAGCAGCCAGTATCTGCATGATGTACGTGTACGTCATAAGTGAGGAAAACCTACCTGGTCATGACGTACATGTATGTCATGGGTCAGAAAGGGGTTAAAGTGTACCTGTCTTTAACAAAAACTTTTTATATAATGTAGAAAATACCATATATTTTATATGTATACAATTATATGTATATTTGTCCTAGTCAGTGTACAGAGCCCTGCTTGTCCTAGTCAGTGTACAGAGCCCTGCTTGTCCTAGTCAGTGTACAGAGCCCTGCTTGTCCTAGTCAGTGTACAGAGCCCTGCTTGTCCTAGTCAGTGCACAAAGCCCTGCTTGTCCTCGTCAGTGCACAAAGCCCTGCTTGTCCTCGTCAGTGTACAGAGCCCTGCCTGTCCTCGGCGCACAGAGCCCTGCCTGTCCTCGGCGCACAGAGCCCTGCCTGTCCTCGGCGCACAGAGCCCTGCCTGTCCCCCCCTGCCTGTCCTCGGCGCACAGAGCCCTGCCCGTCCCCCCCTGCCTGTCCTCGGCGCACAGAACCCTGCCTGTCCTCGGTGCACAGAGCCCTATGTATACATATTTTTTAACCAATTTATTACAAATATACATATTTTCTTAATTCTAAAAAAAAGTTTTTGTTAATGACAGGTACACTTTAAGGAAATAAAACTGTGCATGTTAAATGTAATCCCAAACATAATGAAAGTCTAGCCTTACATTGAGGTCTATAGATAAAATATGCAAATGTAAGCAGTAAGTTTTTATACGTTTAAAGTATACATTTTACAGGAGGAAACTGAAAACAAATTACAGTTAGAGCTACAAGCATGGATTCAAACAGCTTTTTCTTTATGTGCACAAACATCTTTTTCTTTGTATCTACAACTTTTAACAGAATAACAGAAGTACAGTTAAAAAAAACACTTAAAAAACAGATGCTTAGCTGTTAATGTAGCATTGAACAGATAACTTTAAAAGCATAGTTTTTTTTAATGCTAAAAAGTATGCCTTTAATGTTTACATCTGACAAATGCAAAAACCATGAAGTGAATGGGGCTGTAGATTAGGTTCACTCCAGGATGCCTTTTCACATTCTGTGATTTTCTTTCTTCTGCTTTTTGATTAATTTAGGGAATCTGTCATCAGTATAACCCGCACTAACCTGTTGTACAGGCTTGTACACTGATGACAATACTTTACCAGTCCCCGCTCCATGCCTCCGTTTGACCGCAATCCCGTTTCTTTTTAATACCTAAAATGAACTGCTTGTAGCACGGGGGCTGTTCCCAAGCTTTCCATGTACGGTGACACCCAGCCTGGATTATGGTAACGCCTCCATCCATGGATCTCCACTCTGCAACGAAGGAGACGTTAATCGGAAGATTCCGGACAAATGTCACAGTGCACGAGAAGCTTGGAATCTCCCCACTTAAACCTAGGAGGTTATTTTTACATACTGAAGAATGGGATTGCGGCAGCACGAAGCAGGGACTGGTGAGTAATGTTGTATTATTGTAATTGTTGTCATCTGCACTACATGTCTGTACAACAAGTAAGTGCAGTTAACCCCTTAACGACCACGGACGTGAATGTACGTCCTGGTTTGGCAGAACTTCGCGCACCAGGATGCATATTTATGTCCTGTGTTTGACTGCGAGCATCGAAACGGTGCTTGCGTCATACAGGGCAGGGACCCGCTGGTAATGACTTGACATCCGTGATCGTGCGGATGTCCGCCATTAACCCCTCAGATGCTGTGATCAGTACGGATCACGGCATCTGCGGCAATGCGCATGTTAAAATAGATGATCGGATCGCCCGCAGCACTGCCGCGGCGATCCGATCATCTGTAATCGCGGACGGAGGTCCCCTCACATGCCTCTGTCCGTCTCCCGGCATCTCCTGCTCTCGTCTGAGATCGTGCAGTCCAAAAAAAGTTACAAAAATGTAAAAATAAAAAGTAAAAAAATTTGAAAAATCCCCTCCCCCAATAAAAAAGAAAATTTGTCCTTTTTTCCCATTTTTACCCCCAAAAAGCGTCAAATTATATATTTTTTTAATAAATATGTTGGTTTTTGCTGCTTGCATAAATGTCTGAACTATCAAAATATAATGTAAATGATCCCGTACGGTGAACGGCGTAAATGTAAAAAATGGTGATGGTGATTTTTTTTTAAATAGGGTGATTTTTAGATTACTTATTTAGTACAAAAAGTTTGAGATTTTTTTTTGAGCGGTACAAAAATATAAAAGTATCTAGCCATGGGTATCATTTTAATCATATTGACCCACAGAATAAAGAACACATGTCATTTTTACCGTAAAGTGTATAGTGTGAAAACTAAACCCTCCAAAATGTGCAAAATTTTTTGGGTTCGCCGTACATTTTATGGTAAAATGAGAGGTTTCATTACAAAGTACAATTGGTCACGCAAAAAACAAGCCCCTATATGGGTCTGTATTTGGAAATATAAGAGTTATGGATTTTAGAAGGCGAGGAGGAAAAAAACGAAAACGCTCAAATAAAATTTACCTGCTGCTTAACCCCTTAAGGACACCGGGCGTATCCATACGCCCCCGTTTTAAAGTCCTTAAGGACTGAGTGCGTATGGATACGCCCGTGGGAATTCCGGTCCCCGCCGCTCGCTGGGCATGGACCGGACCGGGATGACTGCTGATATCTATCAGCAGGCACCCCGTGCAGACCCCTACGGGGGTCTCGAGACCAACGATTTGTGGCTTTTCCGGGTCAATCGGGTCTCTGGTGAACCGGAAAAAAGGATGAATGGGGCTGTCTGAGACGACAGCCCCATTCACCCTTACCCAGCAGGAGTGAGGTGGCACAGGTGCCGCCTCACGATCACGTGATTGATCGTTGGAACAACCGATCAATCACGACCCTGCTGGGCGGCGATCGGGACGGCGGAGATTGGCATCGGCGGGGGGTCTCCTACCTTGCCCTGGTCCGGCGGGTCCCCTCGGGATCGGTGGCGGCGACAGGAGCAGCAGGATCGGTTGCAGCAGCAGTGGCGGTCCCAGGGGAAGGCTCCAGCAGGAGGTGAGGCCTGATCACTTCCTGCTGTTGCTTAGCAAAAAATCGCAGCATGCACAGGCAAATAGCATGCTGGGAGTTGTAGTTTTGCAACAGCTGGAGTTCCAAAAACAACTCCCAGCATGCCCTTAGGTAGTCTGTGCATGCTGGGCGTTGTAGTTTTGCAACAGCTGGAGGCACTTTTCCTATGAAAACGTTTGCAGCCAGCTGTTGCAAAACTACAACTACCAGCATGCCATTCGGCTGTCAATGCATGCTGATTGTTGCAGTTTTGCAACAGGTGGACACACATTGGTTGTGAAGCACTGAGTTAAGTAACAAACTCGTTGTTTTGCAACCAATGTGCCTCCATCTGTTGCATAACTACAACTCCCAGCATGTATGGTCTGTCAGTGCATGCTGGGAGTTGTAGTTTTGCAACAGCTCCAGGATTGTATTTTTGTGGCGGATTCAAATACCCTATTTAGTCCTCAAATGCACATGGCGCTCTCACTTCGGAGCCCTGTCGTATTTCAAGGAAAGAGTTTAGGGCCACATGTGGGGTATCTCCGTACTCGGGAGAAATTGCGTTACAAATTTTGGGGTGCTTTTTCTCCTTTTACCCCTTATGAAAAGGAAAAGTTGGGGTATACACTGTCAAGGATCGACCGAGCGGGGTCTTTCAAATGTGCTTGACTGTGCTGCTATACACTTTGCCAAGTGTCGACACCAAAAGATATACACCACACAGGATATGTTGGTATACACTCTTTCTTGGCTGGAAGCTCTGGTGCTCCCAAAAGAGTTCTGTTTTATTACAGGAAGTAAATTTGGTTTTTACATTCGGAAGAAAGGCGGGATAGTTATGACATCACAATTAGCATATTACATTGGGATTGGTTGTTTAACTATTGTGTCCGTGTATATTAGCATATCTAGTGTCCATTAATTTCTTGGCAGAAGTTCTCTGTTCGTCAGATGTTTTGTCTTTACTCCCGCAAGGCGTCTTGGCAAGATCTCGGTCCAGAGTCACGAACAGATAGCATTGATGTATATGGGTTAAAGGGTAAGGGAACAGATATTTTTCCAGCAGCAATGGCATTTTAATATTAATATATATATATTAAGTCATTAGAAACATAAGGGTCATCCCTATCAACACCAGCATGTTAGTGTAAAAAAACATTTTTTTTTACACTAACATGCTGATTAGAGATGAGCGAACTTACAGTAAATTCGATTCATCACGAACTTCTCGGCTCGGCAGTTGCTGACTTTTCCTGCATAAATTAGTTCAGCTTTCCGGTGCTCCCGTGGGCTGGAAAAGGTGGATACAGTCCTAGGAGACTCTTTCCTAGAACTGTATCCACCTTTTCTAGCCCACCGGAGCACCTGAAAGCTGAACTAATTTATGCAGGAAAAGTCAGCAACCGCCGAGCTGAGAAGTTCGTAACGAATTGAATTAACTGTAAATTCGCTCATCTCTAATGCTGGTGTTGCCCCATACTTTTAATCCCCATAGCAAACATATGCTGCTCTGGACAGTTCCTAAAATGGGCAGAGATGTCAGCAGAGAGCACTCTGGTCATGATGTCAGAAGAGAGCACTGTGTTCCAAAAGAAAAGTATTGGAAGGATTGAGTTTTTTTTAATAGTTAAAAGTAATTTACAAATCTGTTTAACTTTCTGGCACCAGTTGTTTTGAAAAAAAAAAAAAAGATTTCCACTGGAGTACCCCTTTAAGGTTAAAATGGGCTTGGTCCCTAAGGGGTTAGTAATGATGACAGACAGGTTTCTTTGTTTTGTTTTTTTAAATTAAGATGCAACAATGACCCAGAAATAATGCAGGTAATAAAATTCATACGGTTTTTAAAGGTACTTTTTTTTTCTAAACTTTCAACAGGATGCAAAAACATTGGGGGATTTATTGTTGCTGTCTTTAGAAAGTGTGTTTTAAAGTCACTTACTTTTTGCATTGGTTTTGCTTATGTGCAACATATTTATCATACTATGGCAGGGGGTTGATAAATTTGGAGCACATAAGCAGAAAACAATAAATCACTTCAGAACGCCCCTTTGTATGATTTCTCCTCTTTTCTACGACTGTTCTGCGCAAAAAAGTTGCAGCTGAAAATGTTTGTATGACTTTTTAAGGTCTGGGCTGGTGTGGATTCGCTGTGTTTTGGTGGGGTTTGCAACGTTTGTACAACATTAGTACTTTATAAATCCGTGGCCATTGCAAAGTGAAAGCTGATTTGAATTTTGAAAGATCTTGTGTAGCATTTTGCTTACCGACAAAAGTCGCACAAAAAAATGGGAATGGTTGGTGATATTAACTTCCTGTTTGTGGCACATTAGTATATGTGAATGGGGAAACTTTTCAAGATGGGTGGTGACCATGGCGGCCATTTTGAAGTCGGCCATTTTGAATCCAACTTTTGTTTTTTCAATAGGAAGAGGGTCATGTGACACATCAAACTTATTGGGAATTGCACAAGAAAAACAATGATGTGCTTGGTTTTAACGTAACTTTCTTCTTTCATGAGTTATTTACAAGTTTCTGACCACTTATAAAATGTGTTCAATGTGCTGCCCATTGTGTTGGATTGTCAATGCAACCCTCTTCTCCCACTCTTCACACACTGATTGCAGCATCGTAGGAGAAATGCTAGCACAGGCTTCCAGTATCCATAGTTTCAGATGCTGCACATTTCGTATCTTCACAGCATAGACAATTGCCTTCAGATGACCCCAAAGATAAAAGTCTAAGGGAGTCAGATCGGGAGACCTTGGGGGCCATTCAACTGGCCCACGATGACCAATCCACTTTCCAGGAAACTGTTCATCTAGGAATGCTCTGACACCTGACAAGATGAAGCCCCACCACATTATGGGTGTCTGGTCCGAGCATTCCTAGATGAACAGTTTCCTGGAAAGTGGATTGGTCGTCGTGGGCCAGTTGAATGGCCCCCAAGGTCTCCCGATCTGACCCCCTTAGGCTGTTATCTTTGGGGTCATCTGAAGGCAATTGTCTATGCTGTGAAGATACGAAATGTGCAGCACCTGAGACTACGGATACTGGAAGCCTGTGCTAGCATTTCTCCTGCGGTGTTGCTATCAGTGTGTGAAGAGTGGGAGAAGAGGGTTGCATTGACAATCCAACACAATGGGCAGCACATTGAACACATTTTATAAGTGGTCAGAAACCTGTAAATAAATCATGAAAGAATAAAGTTACGTTAAAACCAAGCACATCTTAAAACCAAGCACATCATTGTTTTTCTTGTGAAATTCCCAATAAGTTTGTGTCACATGACCCTCTTCCTGTTGAATTCAAAATGGCCGACTTCAAAATGGCCGCCATGGTAACCACCCATCTTGAAAAGTTTCCCCCTCACATATACTAATGTGCCATAAACAGAAAGTTAATATCACCAACCATTCCCATTTTATTAAGGTGTATCCAAAATAAATGACCCACCCTGTAGTATGTTCGCTATTTTGACACAATTGATATTACTTTTGCAAATAATGAGAGCAAATATTGCATTAAAGGGGTTATCCAGTGATTTATTGATTGAATTAACTAATGTGTCCAGGCTGCGTTTTAAAATAATAAAAGCCTCTACTTGCCTCCCTCGATTCCTCGCAGCGTGGTCTCGCCTCGGCCAGTGGTTGGCTGAGTGTCAATGGGATGTGCTGTCTGTAGCTCCGGGAAGTAAAGTGCGATGGAGATGGGTGCCGATACCGGTAGCTGCAGTGGGGATCGAGGGAGACAAGAAAAGGCTTCTTTTAGTTAAAAATAAATAAATAACACTATAAATAAATGTATACTGGCGCAATAAAATAGGGTAAAAGACACTAATTTATTTAGAGTTATGAATATAAAAATTTTTTCGAATAAAATATAGGGAAGTATAGAAAAATATTGCACAAGACCCGATGTGAAGATCACCCTTCAGTGGTAGATAGATGGGTCAATCAGTCAGTCTGAACCCTGTGTGTCCAAAAATATGATAATTACCTTAGTGGATGAATAAATGCAGAAGTATAGGTTTGTAACTGTATGACTAACAGTATATTGTACGCACCTCTCTGGGTGTATTGATAGGAGTATACTGTGTGTCCACAAGGGAATCGGAGGCTGTGGTACTGTGTATCAGGTAAAATACATCTGGATACAAACGAGAGAGAACCGGTTACTAGTGGCAACTGCTGAAGAAGGATGTAATTGGGTGTTTTTTGCAGTGTCTCACCCTCTTTGCTAGTTGCTTGATTCTCCTGGAGGTAAGGTGCTGTTGGTTACAGATCACTTGCTCCTTTCTATATGTACGTGCATAACAGCCGCATATATACTGTACCCACGTACATATAGAAAGGAGCATTGATCTGTAACCAACAGCACCTTACCTCCAGGAGAATCAAGCAACTAGCAAAGAGGGTGAGAAACTGCAAAAAACACCCAATTACACCCTTCTTCAGCATTTGCCACTAGTAACCGCTTCTCTCTCGTTTTTATCCGGATGTATTTTACCTGATACACAGTACCACAGCCTCGGATTCCCTTGTGGACACACAGTATACTCCTATCAATACACCCAGAGAGGTGCGTACAATATACTGTTAGTCATACAGTTACAAACCTATACTTCTGCATTTATTCATCCACTAAAGTAATTATCATATTTTTGGACACACAGGGTTCAGATTGACTCATTGACCCATCTATCTACCACTGAAGGGTGATCTTCACATCGGGTCTTGTGCAATATTTTTACTTCCCTATATTTTATTCGAAACATTTTTTATATTCATAATTCTAAATAAATTAGGGCCTTTTACCCTATTTTATTGTGCCAGTATATATTTATTTATATTGTATTTATTACGGTAATTTATTACGAGATTTTACCTAATATTTTGGGCAATAGCAGGAACCCAATTGTATACCAGGCAGAATTCCCACACTACTGAGTGTATACGGTAATATTACCCTCATCCATACACTCATCTTCCCCAATTCATAAGAGTGCTAGTGACTATATCTATTAAATAAATAACACTGGTTAACCCCTTTAATCTTCCGTACTTCATTTGCGATACTGTTTGGAATACAAATTTTCAGATTCTGATTCTTATATGAAATCTTTTGTGTTTATTTTTTTGTAATATGAAGTAGATTACCTAAGCTTTACCTGTGTGAGTTCTGTCTGAAGTATATGAAAAGTAAGAATATCCTTTTAAGACACTTAAAGAAGTGTGGCTGGTTCCACCCTCCTGCCAATGAAATCTACAGAAAAGATGACCTGTCTGTATTTGAAGTAAGTCCTTTTCTTTCATTGTATTAAATGTGTTGCCTGTCAAAAAACCTATTGCAGTTATTAACATTCTCTTCCGAATTCTTGAACTTGATGGACAGATGTCTCTATTTCAACCATACTAACTATGTAATTAACCATGATGTACTGTATTGACCCATATGCATTGACAATAACTGTACTTAAATGCTATGGACACATTTGCACTTTGTGTTCATTTGTTGCCTGAATGCAAAATGAAGCAACATTCTATTTACCGTATATACTCGAGTATAAGCCGACCCGAGTATAAGCCGAGACCCCTAATTTTAACCCAAAATCCCAGGAAAAGTTATTGACTCGAGTATAAGCCTAGGGTGGGAAATACCTCATCCCCCCCTGTCATCATCCAGACCCGTCATTAACATCCTCATCATCATCCCCTTGTCATCATCCCACACATCCCCCCTTCATCATCCCCTTATCATCCCACACATCCCCCCTTCATCATCCCCTTATCATCCCACACATCCCCCCTTCATCATCCCCTTATCATCCCACACATCCCCCCTTCATCATCCCCTTATCATCCCACACATCCCCCCTTCATCATCCCCTTATCATCCCACACATCCCCCCTTCATCATCCCCTTATCATCCCACACATCCCCCCTTCATCATCCCCTTATCATCCCACACATCCCCCCTTCATCATCCCCTTATCATCCCACCCCCCCCCCCCCCCTTCATCATCCCCACACCCCCCCTTCATCATCCTCTTCTCATCATTCGCCCTCAGTGGTCTTCAACCTGCGGACCTCCAGAGGTTTCAAAACTACAACTCCCAGCAAGCCCGGGCAGCCATCGGCTGTCCGGGCTTGCTGGGAGTTGTAGTTTTGAAACCTCCGGAGGTCCGCAGGTTGAAGACCACTGCGGCCTTCAACATCATCCAGCCCCCCTCTCACCCCCTTTAGTTCTGAGTACTCACCTCCGCTCGGCGCTGGTCCGGTCCTGCAGGACTGTCCGGTGAGGAGGTGGTCCGGTGAGGAGGTGGTCCGGTGAGGAGGTGGTCCGGGCTGCTATCTTCACCGGGGGCGCCTCTTCTCCGCGCTTCCGGCCCGGAATAGAGCCGTTGCCTTGGCAATGACGCAGAATTACGTTCGCAATGAACGCACCTCTGCGTCGTTGTCACGGCAACGTGACTATTCTGAGGCCGGGCCCGAAGCGCTTAGAAGAGGCCTCCCCGGTGAAGATAGCAGCCCGGAACTACTATCCCACCGGACCACCTCCTCACCGGACAGTCCTGCAGGACCGGACCAGCGCCGAGCGGAGGTGAGTACTCAGAACTAAAGGGGGTGAGAGGGGGCTGGATGATGTTGAAGGCCGCAGTGGTCTTCAACCTGCGGACCTCCGGAGGTTTCAAAACTACAACTCCCAGCAAGACCGGACAGCCGATGGCTGCCCGGGCTTGCTGTGAGTTGTAGTTTTGAAACCTCTGGAGGTCCGCAGGTTGAAGACCACTGCGGGTGGGGGAGTTCACTCGAGTATAAGCCGAGGGGGGTGTTTTCAGCACGAAAAATCGTGCTGAAAAACTCGGCCTATACTCGAGTATATACGGTATACTTAAATAAGAAAAAATCCTAAAATTTAGCTGCAAAAGAAAATAAAATTGTCATGAGAACTTTCAATGAGAACTCTAACTCTGTGTTAGAGATGGCAATGGTTTTCCAATCACCTCCGCACACCGGGTGGTGATCGGAACGGGTTGAAATCTTTCAGCACGCACCCCTGGGCACTGCCTAGGGGGTTCTGACCAGACCCCCCCCCCCCAGTGATAGGGGATAAGTAGCTGATAGCGGGGGGTCTGACTGCTGGGACCCCCCTGCGATTTCCTGAACAGGACCTCGACCCGCTCAGTCAGGAGCGCGTGCCATCTACCTCTAGACTGCACGTGCTCCGTTCATTTCAATTGTTCAAGCACACGCTCTCCTGACTGAGCTGGACGGGGTCCCGTTCAGTAGATCGCTGGTGCCCCAGAGGTCAGACCCTTCGTTATCAATACTTATCTCCTATAGTGTGGATACCGGGATAAGTTAATTCTGGCTGCAATACCCCTTCAAGTGGAGACCTTACTATTAATAGCCCTCAAACCAAAAATGCTATTCCGTACTTCATGAAAAATTCAGCTATATGTCCATTTGTACATAGACCTATTTGCAGTAAAAGAAGGAAGTGTAGCTGTTAACCACTTCCGTTAACCAATAAAGGCATGATTTTCTACTTTTTTCAGGTGGATGGGAACATCAGCAAAATTTATTGCCAAAACTTGTGCTTGTTGGCCAAGCTTTTCCTGGATCACAAAACACTCTATTATGATGTCGAGCCTTTCCTTTTCTATGTCCTCACCAAAAATGACAAGAAGGGATGTCATTTGGTTGGATACTTCTCAAAGGTAGGGTTACATGTACAACTGTTAGTGTGTTAGTGCAGGGCTAAGGTAGTTGTGATTTACTGTGAATTTAAAGGGAATGTGTCGTCATATGTTCCATTTTACTATCTGCTTCTCAACATAATCCTGAAATCGTGCAGTTTTCATTCCAGACACTAGGCCTCATATTAAAGGGGTATAAAGGACCTTAAAAAAATCCTACATACTTGGCTTCTTTGCTCCTCCTGTTCTTTTCCCAAAGTTGGTCCCGCTGCAGAGCGCATGCTGTGTCTGGGGTCAGAACATGCAAGGTTCACTCAGCTAATCAGCAGCTGCCCCTCAGCAGGAGTGCTTGCTTCGACTCCAAAAACACCAAGTGCTGTGCAACGGAACCTGCACTAGAGAATAGTTACAGGGAAGATAAGTTGAGACTTCCTGTTCTGTATAGATCTCTTTCCCGTAGTCTCCTGTTTGTTATTTTTATTTATTTTTTGTTAAAGATAGAAGTACAGCGAAGGGTGACACCAGTATAAAGAGAAGACAATAGGTGATGGTCACAGCTCAACCTCACCCTGACTTCTAGACAGGTCACAGAGCCAAGAAAATTTTCCTATTCTAGTAAATAGTCTTGGCCAGTCTGTTGTGTCCATGTCCTATAATGTTCAAAAACTTAAATTAGGTGGGGGAATAGAGCCAGAAAATAGGAATAGATAAGAAAAAAATAACATGGTTGCAGTATCTGACTCATTAGTAAAAATAAAATCTAGACGATCCATCCATTGCACTGGACATAATATAGGGTGTCAATTCTAATTCTGTGTGATTTCATTGTCATTCACTGGTTAGAAATTCTCTGCCAACAGGGATGGAGAGGAAAACTTGTTATTGCAGAAAAGTGTTATTGCAGTTGCCACTTATTTCATGGCAATAACGTTGGCCAAATGCCAATGTTTACTTCTAAATCCCTTTCTTTTTCTCTAAATAATATGGGCTACAAACTCCCATATTAAAGACTTAAAAAATCTTTTTAACCCCTTTGTGACCCAGCAATTTATTTAATTTTTTTGGCTCATGTTTTTTGCTCCTCACAGACCCATAATTTTTTTTCCCCCACTGAAAAAGTTGTATTAGGGCTTATTTTTTGGTGCACTTTATATTATCATACAATGTATTATGAGTCAGAAAAAGAAATATGCGAATTCAGGTAGAAGAAACAGACATGGTCGCACATCTACAATTTAGTATAATGATCTAATTGCTTCTCAGCGTAATATCAAAAACTAACAGGCTGTTAGTATACATTTTTGATCAAAAAGTACAACCCCACTCGCCACGTCAAGGCCACCTATTTAGATTGGGTCCCTAACGTCCCTAGCATAAAATGGCGTAGCACTGGGCGGCGACCACCACCGCCGTGACACCATTGCTCACTGGGGGGGAACGACCCACTGGCAGAGCGGCCCCAATGCCACTCAAACCAGTCTATGGGTCGCACCCCCCTCACAGACACGGCGCCACGGCAGCAACGGACGCCGCACAGCACCACACCAGTGTGAACAAGGTGTAACAGCACACTTACCATGCTCTCCCAGTCAGACTGGGAGGCTGCTAGGAAAGCGACCACCACCGCCGCGACACCAGTGCCCACGGGGGGGGGGGGGGAATGACCCACTGGCAGAGCGGCCCCAATGCCACTCAAACCGGTGTGGTGCTGTGCGGCGTCCGTTGCTGCCGTGGCGCCGTGTCTGTGGGGGGTTGCGACCCATAGACTGGTTTGAGTGGCATTGGGGCCGCTCTGCCAGTGGGTCGTTCCCCCCCCCCCTTGGGCACTGGTGTCGCGGCGGTGGTGGTCGCCGCCCAGTGCTACGCCATTTTATGCTAGGGACGTTAGGGACCCACTCTAAATAGGTGGCCTTGACGTGGCAAGTGGGCTTGTACTTTTTGATCAAAAATGTATACTAACAACCTGTTAGTTTTTGATATATTACGCTGAGAAGTAATTAGATCATTATACAAGATTGTAGATGTGCGACCATGTCTGTTTCTTCTACCTGCATTCACATTGTGTTTTCTATCCCCTCCTTTTTTTTTGTTTGAACATGTGCTGCACTCTTCCCCACCCCCTCAGCCCAACCCTATATAAGTAGTAGTTAGCTACACAAGGGCCATTTCTTTCCTAGCCGCCTCCCAGTCTGACTGGGAGAGCATGGTAAGTGTGCTACATTACACCTTGTTCACACTGGTGGGGTGCTGTGCGGCGTCCGTTGCTGCCGTGGCGCCGTGTCTGTGGGGGGGGGGGTGCGGTCTATAGACTGGTTTGAGTGGCATTGGGGCCGCTCTGCCAGTGGGTCGTTCCCCCCCCCCCCCTGTGGGCACTGGTGTCACGGCGGTGGTGGTCGCCGCCCAGTGCTACGCCATTTTATGCTAGGGAGGTTAGGGACCCACTCTAAATAGGTGGCCTTGACGTGGGCTTGTACTTTTTGATCAAAAATGTATACTAGCAACCTGTTAGTTTTTGATATTACGCTGAGAAGCAATTAGATCATTATACAAGATTGTAGATGTGCGACCATGTCTGTTTATTCTACCTGAATTCACAGAAAAAGAAATATGTAAGGCAAAATAAAAAAAATACAATAAATTAATATATATACAATATATATATATATATATATATATATATATGTGTATATATGTGTATATGTGGAATTACGCAGTTTTGTGGGGCAAGAATTTTATTTGGGTTCACAATACGGTATCTGATATGCTATCTTTATTCTATTGGTCAGTACGATTAGAATGATACCAAACTTGAAAACAAAAAGGGAAAAAAAAACAGTTTGTTCAATATCATGTTCTGACCCCTATAACTTTTTTTATTTTTCCACCTACGGTGCTATGTTAGGGTTTTATATTCTGCGCCACTTTTGTGTATATATTACTTTTTGACAACTTTTTTATTATGTTTTTTTTTCTGGGACAAGTTGTGACCAAAAATCATTCTTCACACCCCCTTCCATAGACCTGCATTGAGTGGGCGTGGCATCCCGAGCCTCCGGTGCTGCACCCAACGCTCTAAACGAACCCCAGGAGCAGCAGGGAGAATGCGGGGTCCCCAGCGGCGGGACCCCCGTGATCAGACTTCTTATCCCCTATCTTTTGGATGGGGGATAAGATGTTTAGGGGTGGAGTACCCCTTTAACTTACCTTCCGATGCTCCCCTGTTGCTCTGCTATAGCTCTTCGGTCCTCCGGTCCGCTCTTCTTCCTGCTTCCGTGTCCATGGATCATCAAACTGCGGTCAGCGTATCGCTGGCCACACCTGTAATAGGCCCGGGCAGCAGGGAGAAGGTGGGACCCAGGCTCTTTGCGTGACACTGCGCTCAGCCTATCACCTTTTTTTTTTCCTGCAGTGCCCCTAGAGACAGAAATGCATATTGCTCTTCTTTAATCGTATTCCAGGATTTGATTTTCTTCAGGTGAGAAGGTGCAGATTCTAAGATTTCTTTTTTGAGAAGGTCTAAATGTTTTATAGTTCGAATACCGTGTGCCTTCTTTTTTGTTTTTTTATTCCCCCCCCCCCCCCCCCCAAAAAAAACAACTGAAACAAAAACCACTTTTGAAAAAAACAAAATAATAATAATCTCTCAACAAATTGGCTTGGGGAAGTGAGCCCGATTCCAAACCCACCAGCCTACTATTCCTGCCCCTTCAGCCTTACATTTACACCCACAGAACCTAGTCACACTCCCTGATCCTAGCATTCATGGATAAAAAAATAAAATAATCCCTTATAAATTGCTTTTTTTTTTAAATGTATTTTTGTCCATCTGACTATTTAGGGTTAAAGTTCAGCTAGGCAACTAAAGAGTAAAATCGTTATTTCTCAGGCTAGAGAAACTAGTAAAAAACTAAAGTTTATTTATTTTTTATGCAGGACACAGGCTCACTATAATAGAAGCATTGTATTCATTGTTGCTTTGTAGCAGATTTCCAATATTAAAGCACAAAAGAGGTAATAAATGTCTGGTACCCCTAACCAGAATACAATAGAATGTCCCTTGGAGTATGCAATTAAATAATTACCAGTATAGAAGAAAACACCAATTAGGCAAGATGATTAGAAATATAATTTACTAGAAAAATATATGTTGCGTGCCCAAAAAAGAATACAGCACAAAAATGTATATGAATAGTGATGGGATGGGGCATAGGGTACAGGTGAAGTTCTACACTGGAGTCCCTACCTATCTAGGATGGTGACTCCTATTCTAAGTGTGGATAGGGAAGCAGGGAAAATTATTTACAAAAATGATAATAACACTTGATAAGCAAGTCTCTCTAACCAACGTGTTTCGCCCAATAGTTATTGGGGCTCATCAGGGAGTAAGAGGAGGACTTTACAGTGTGTTAGTCACAAGATAGCCGATGTTAGATAACATAATTCATAAGCACATAAAAATGAGATAACATAATTAACGTTGGTTAGAGAGACTTGCTTATCAAGTGTTATCATTTTTGTAAATAATTTTCCCTGCTTCCCTATCCACACTTAGAATAGGAGTCACCATCCTAGATAGGTAGGGACACCAGTGTAGAACTTCACCTGTACCCTATCCCCCATTCCATCACTATTTATGTACATTTTTGTGCTGTATTCTTTTTTGGGCACCTACATATATTTTTCTAGTAGATTATATTTCTAATCAGATTTCCAATATCACCTTTAGCCTTTTTTAAGTATTAAAAATTACTTTTGCTTTATTTTCTTCACAGGAGAAACTTTGCCAGCAGAAGTACAATGTGTCATGTATTATGATACTGCCTCAATACCAGCGGCAGGGATTTGGAAGGTTCCTTATTGACTTTAGTAAGTTCATCACTTCAAACCCTGTGGAGAAGCAAAGGTGATACTATTAGAAACATTGTTATGGTGGCTTATTTCATGACAAGAGCAAAACATGTTTCAAGTAGCTGTACTGATTCTGTGTAAGTTTCATTATGCTTACACTGGCGTATCTCCTACAGCTCTCACGTACTGTTGAAGAGATCCAAGTGTTACTTCTGATCCTGTGTGACATGAAGCCTCCTAATATGGAGCTTGTTGAAGAGAATAAATACTTCAAGATGTGCTTTATATGGTGTTGTTATGGATCACTTATAATAAAGCAGAAACTGCACAAATTGCGGTGTCAAAAACCATGCAGTTCAAAAAAATATATATATAGATATATATATAATATATATAGATATATATATAATTTTTTTTGTTTCTTATAAATTCTTCCATTAACTTCAGTTAGGAAATGGTGCTTTAGACCAGGGGTTCTCAACCGGTGGTACGCGTACCCCTAGGGGTACGCCACTGGTTGTGCAGGGGTACCCCTAGGGGTATTGGCGGGGGTATTGGCCAGTATTTGTCAGCGCACGGCGGAGATTGGCCACGGCAGCTCCCTGTATAGTATCGCGGCCTGAGCTGCAACTACTGTTCGGGAAGCAGCGTGGTTGCTGGGGAGACGTGTGACCACCCCTGACGTTGCGCAGAGGTGCCGCACAGCGCAGGAGGACGTGACATGTCAATGCGACCCAGCCGAAAGGGACTCTGGGACACGCTGTATACCCGAACAGGCCGGGTAATGTAAAAAAAAATGAATAAATAAGTGTATGTAAGGAAGGGAGGGAGGGTTTTTGTATAAGTGTATTATATATATATATATTAGCCCAGGGGGATTGGAGGGGGAATTGAGAAATAACGGCACAAGGGCATTAAGATGGAAAAGGGGGGGGGAGGGAGAGAGGGTTAATGGCAAAAGGGGATTAATATGGGGGGGGGGTGATGATTATCCCCCCCCCCCCCCCCTCATTTTAATCCCCTTGTGCCATTATCATTCTTCCCCAACCCCCCCCCCTCCATCTTAATGCCCTTGTGCCATTATTCCCCTCCCTCTGATCCCCTTGTGTCATTATTTTATTCTGCCCCCCACCCCACCCCCCCGATCCCCTTTTGCCATATCTGATAATAATGGCACAATGGGATTAATTATTGCATTAGCATAAAGGTAAGCACACACCATTATGAAAATAAGTAATTTTATTACTTATTTTGTTCACGGGTACCCCTCACGCGTAAATTTCTTGCAAATGTACGTGCAGACATACTGTTCATCCTTTTGGGTAAAGTTGCGAAATAGGTTGAGAACCACTGCTTTAGACATCTGCTGTAATATGCCACTCTGTCCACACATTTTTTTAAAATAATTTTGAGTGTGTTTTTTTTTTCTATTTCAAATTTTTTATTTTACAATCTATACTATAATTTAATCCTGAAATTTAGCAATTAAAATTTTGGTCACTTTTGGTCACACAACTAAGTTGAGACTTCCTATTCTGTCTGTGATAATAATGAGGAGGCTGCTTGAAAGTTATCAGTACAGCATTACAGTAAAAGGCGATACCAGTATATAGCTAAAACAGGAACTTTAAAATAGCTCAAGCTCAGAGCGTAGCCTTTCCCTCCCTGTGGAATGACATCCTGCAAAGCTCCCAATGCATGGCCATAAGCCTTTTCCATTCATGTCAAATGATCAGAAAAGTAAAACGGATTATAAAATACATGTTTTAGTATCTGACTCTAATCAATAAAATCAAATCTAGGTGATGCATTTCTTGAAGGCTATATTAACACTTGCCATATGTGCAGATTATATTACCATTCATGATGGAACCTCATCTATGTGCAGTGGAAAACTTTCACATGGAAATTGAACTGTGGTTCGGTAGGTTGCCAGTGTTACTGCAGAAAGGGCACAAATTTGTTGTAGATTTTCCCTATTCAGCGTGGGAGAAGAAATCTGAAAGTAAATACTATTCTTGTGAATTGCCCATAAGTACAAATAAACATGTATAATAACCAAGCACCTAACCTATCACCTGGGGCTCCTGTAGTAATGCAGTCCACCACCTCCACGTACCCCTAAGAGTACGTTCACATAAGTGCATTTTCTGCAGGTTTTCACACACCTTTTGAAGACCTTTACAGAGGATGCCATATAACTATAAGAATCGAGAAATAATCCACACACATTTTAGTAGCAATGTGGGTGACTTATACATCACTCTATAGCTGAAGTGTTGGGTTTTAAATATCTTTTCAATACGTTTTATTATATAGGTAAGAAAGTTCAGATGCTCCATTTATTGTTAAAGAGGGAGGATTTAAGATCTATGTATTCATTTTTATTACAGTGTCTGCAACCAGCGTGACAGGCCATAACTGCAATCTCCTGAGATGATGCAGAATAGACAGTATACCATAAGAAAGGAATCTGCATTGCGTGTGAAATCTCACCCTAGGAATGGAGGCCTTTCTTCCCCACCTCCCCTCTCGTTCTGTCTTCTCTGCGCTCTCAGGACATCTAGCATTAGCTAGTCTTGGCAGCTGTGTGCATGAGCTGTGGCTCTATTTTCTGTCTGCAGAGTGTGTGTCTGAGGTTGCAAACCATGGCACTGTCTGATTTTTGGCTTCATAGAGAACTACACAAATAAAATTGAGGCAATGTGGTTCTCTTTGTTAAATTAATAATTGAAAATGAGCCTGGATCGCTGCTCTGCTGCCTGCCATCAGTGATGCCTGGCTTGTGCCGTTTGGATGTAGTATTGTCTCTGCTGGTATTTGGATGTTTGTTAGAGCTCGGGAAGGTGTGTAATGAGGATGGCTCAGAGTAATTACAGGAACACGCATAGCTTTGCCCCCTGGTATTTGTGTGTCCCCTCTAAGTGCCTCTTAATAACACTGACAGCCTGCAGCATTTTCTCATTATCCCCGCCTTGCACTGTCTTGTCTATGACTTAACCTTTTGTTTTCCTTTTTGCTGCATGAATTTTTTTATTTTTTTTTGCATGTAACATTCAGAGTTTGGTGGAACTAGGTTGTCATGTTGTGTATACTAATACAGAAGTCACAATTCACAGAAACTCAAACCTCAGAGAGGCATTTGAACAGTACCAAAGTGCAAAAAGCAAATCACAGGGGGGTACACATTTAAAATATAACTTTTAATCAGACGCTAAAATCCCCAAAACACCCCACATAAAGATCATACTCAAGGACAATGCCAGGGCCAAAAGCTATAGGGATAATGGTAGATACAGCCCTATAAATGGCTAGACTGTGGTAATGTAATGCCAGAAAAGCAAGTCTAGACAACTGGGATTAACTGACGGGGGTGCAGGGGGATGACAAAGGACTGATAAATGTATGATAAATGCTCGCTCTATTAATCCCTAACAGGGAGATGTCGTGTGGTCTACCCTTGCTCACACAGGGACAGTCGGGGCACTCACCCTAAAAAGGGCAACCCCTGCCCGAACTACCCCTTGGACATCACCCTCAAAAGTCCCTTGTAATCCATATACAACAGCCTTGCACTGGTTACCTGATGCGTTTCTGCCACAGTCGGTGGGTTCATCAGGAGTAAACCAGCATTTATCATACATTTCAGTCCTTTGTCATCCCCCTACACTCCCCCCCCCCCCCCCCCAGTTAATCCCAGTTGTCTAGATTTGCTAATACAGAAGTCACTTTCATTGTTATTGTGTATACATGGCAGTGGCATAAAATATAGAACAGTAAGCAGCAGAACTGTTATCTTGTGAATGGTAATTGCCGTTCAGGTCTTAAAGGAGAACTCCGGAACATAAAAATTGTCCCCCATACTGCCAGCAGTAAAAAAAATAAATAAAGATGTACATACCTTCCTCCGCTCCCCCGGGGCCTCCGGTAACCGGCTCCGTTCTCCGCCGTGATCCACTTCCTGGTTGTCGGTGGTCGGATGAGTCATACTGCGCTCAGCTAATCACCGGGCCGCAGTGAAGTCCCGACTCGGCTGGCGATAGGCTGAGCAGCAGTGTGAGGTTTTCGGCCCCGGCCGCAGGTGCCGGTGTAGTGAAGAATTTTTTTCACACTGCCGCCCAGCCTATCGCCGACCGAGTCTGACTTCGCTGCGGCTGGTGATTGGCTGAGCGCAGTATGACTCATCTGACCACCGGGAACCAGGAAGTGGATCGTGCCGGAGACCGGAGCCGGTTACCGGAGGCCCCGGGGGAGCGGAGGAAGGTATGTACATCTTTATTTTTTTACTGTCGGCAGTATGGGCCACAATTTTTATATTCCGGAGTTCTCCTTTAAGCTGTATTATTTTATTGCCAGTTGTTTGACAGTTGAAGACTTTGCGTTTTATTAGCGCATCAAGTAAGAAATACCAGGTAATACTTTGTAAAATCCAAAAGAAACATATATGACATGTATGAATTGACATATATGAATTGATCCTTAAACAAGAAAAATACACTGCTCAAAAAAATAAAGGGAACACTTAAAGGGGTACTCCGGTGAAAAACTTTTTTTTTTTTTTTTTTTAAATCAACTGGTGCCAGAAAGATTTGTAAATTACTTCTATTAAAAAAATCTTAATTCTTCCTGTACTTATTAGCTGCTGAATACTAAAGTGGAAATTCTTTTCCGTTTGAAACACAGAGCTGTCTGCTGACATCATGAGCACAGTGCTCTCTGCTGACATCTCTGTCCATTTTAGGAACTGTCCAGAGTAAAACGAAATCCCCATAGCAAACATATGCTGTTCTGGACAGTTCCTAAAATGGACAGAGATGTCAGCAGAGAGCACTGTGCTCATGATGATAGCAGACAGCTCTGGGTTTCAAAAGGAAAATAATTTCCGCTGTAGTATTCAGCAGCTAATAAGTACAGGAAGGATTAAGATTTTTTAATAGAAGTAATTTACAAATCTGTTTAACTTTCTGGCACCAGTTGATCTAAAAAAAAAGTTTTTCACCGGAGTACCCCTTTAACCTGTTAAGGACCAAGGGCGTACAGGTACGCCTTTGCTCCCTGGTACTTAAGTACCAAGGGCGTACCTGTACGCCCGTGGGAATTTCGTTCCCTGCCGCGTGCCGGGCGGGGACCGGACGTGTGTGACTGCTGATATCTATCAGCAGGCACCCCGAGCAAATGCCCAGGGGGGTCATCAGACCCCCCCCCCCCCCCATGTCGGCATTCGCCGCAAATCGCAAGTGAATTCACACTTGTGATTTGCGGCTATTCCGGGTCATACGGGTCTATGGTGACCCGGTGACCCAGAATATAACGGGGATCGCGGTTGTCCAAGACACCCACGATCCCCCTGAAGGCATAGGAGTGAGGTGGCAGGGGTGCCACCCCTCCTATCCCTGCTATTGGGCATCTAAACACGACCACCAATAGCAGATCGGTGGCGGGGGGCTTTACTTTCGGTTTCCCCGTTCTGCCCACCCACAATAGGGGGGCAGAACGGGGAACCGACAGAGGACCGGCGCCGACGTCCACTTACCCCGCGGGCGAGGCTGCGAGTGACCATCGGTGGAGCAGATCTGAGTCCGGCGATGTCGTGCGGCTGGCTCCCTGGATCCGACGGAAGCCGGTAAGTTGCCTAGCAACATCTGGAGGGTACAGTTTGAGACCACTATACAGTGGTCTCTAAACTGTAACCCTCCAGATGTTTCAAAACTACAACACCCAGCATGCCCAGACAGCTGTTAGGGCATGCAGGGATTTGTAGTTTTGCAAAAGCTGGAGGGCCCCAGTTTGGAGATCACTGGCAGTGATCTCTAACTGTGGCCCTCCAGATGTTGCAAAACTGCAACTCCTAGCATGCCCAAACAGCAGTTTGCTGTCAGGGCATGCTGGGATTTGTAGCTTTGCAACAGCTGGAGGTCCACAGTTTGGAGATCTCTAAATTGTAGCCCTCCAGATGTTGCAAAACTGCAAATCCCTGCATGCCCTAACAGAAAACAGCTGTCTCGGCATGCTGGGAGTTGTAGTTGTGTACCTCCAGCTGTTGCATAACTACATCTCCCAGCATGCCCTTCGGCGATCAGTACATGCTGGGAGTTGTAGTTTTGCAACAGCTGGAGGCACACTGGTTGGTAAATACTGAGTTAGGTAACAGAACCTAACTGAAGGTTTTCCAACCAGTGTGCCTCCAGCTGCTGCAAAAGTACAACTCCCAGCATGCACTCTGTCAGTGCATGCTGGTAGTTGTAGTTTTGAAACAGCTGGAGGTTTGCTCCCCCCCCCCCCCCCCCCCATGTGAATGTACAGGGTACATTCACACAGGCAGGTTTACAGTAAGTTTCCTGCTTCAAGTATGAGCTGCAGCAAATTTTTCGTTGCGGCGCATACTCCTAGCGGTAAGCTCACTGTAAACCGCTGCCAGTGTGAATGTACCCTAAAAACACTACCCTTCACTAACACAAAATAAAGGGTAAAACACTACATATACACCCCCTTACACTGCCCCCCCCCCCCCCCCAGTAAAAATAAAAAACGTATTGAACGTCAGTGTTTCCAAAACGGAGCCTCCAGCTGTTGAAAAAGCTGTCCACCCCTATGCAATTCCTAATTTAGTCCTCAAATGCGCATGGCGCTCTCTCACTTCGGAGCCCTGTCGTATTTCAAGTAAACAGTTTAGGGCCACATATGGGGTATTTTCGTACTCGGGAGAAATTGCACTACAAATTTATGGGGGCTTTTTCTCCTTTTCTCCTTATGAAAAAGAAAAGTTGGGGTCTACACCAGAAAAAATTTTTTACACTAACATGCTGGTGTTGTCCTTTTACTTTTTATTTTCACAAAAGGTAAAAGGAAAAAAAGACCCCCAAAATTTGTAACGCAATTTCTCCTGAGTACGGAAATACCCATATGTGAGCGTAAAATGCTCGGCGGGGGCACAACGAGGCTCAGGAGTGAGAGCGCACTATGTACATTTGAGGTCTAAATTGGTGATTTGCACAGGGGTGGCTGATTTTACAGAGGTTCTGACATAAATGTAAAAAAATAAATACCCACATGTGACCCCATTTTGGAAACTACACCCCTCACGTAATGTAATAAGGGGTACAGTGAGCATTTATGCCCCACAGGGGCCTGACAGATTTTTGGAACGGTGGTCCGTGAAAATGAAAAATGTTAATTTTTCATTTGCACAGCCCACTCTTCCAAAGATCTGTAAAACGCCAGTGGGGTGTAAATGCTCACTGCACCCCTTATTAAATTCTGTGAGGGGTGTAGTTTCCAAAATGGGGTCACATGTGGGGAGGTCCACAGTTCTGGAACCACGGGGGGCTTTGTAAACGCACATGGCCCCTGACTTCCATTCCTAACAAATTCCCTTTTCAAAAGCTTAATGGCGCTCCTTCTCTTCTGAGCATTGTAGTGCACCAGCAGAGCAGTTGACGTCCAAACATGGGGTATTTCCATACTCAGAAGAATTGGGGTAAAAAATTTTGGGGGTAATTTTCTCCTATTACCCCTTATAAAAAAAATTAATTTGGGGAAAAACCAGCATTCTAGTGACATTTTTTTTTTTTCATTTACACATCCGAATTTAACAAAAGTCGTGAAATACCTGTGAGGTGTTAAGGCTCCCTGTACCCCTCGTTACATTCCTTGAGGGGTGTAGTTTCCAAAATAGTATGCCATGTGTTTTTTTTTTTGTTTTTTTTTGCTGTTCTGGGATTACCTTTTTTTTTTTTGCTGTTTCTGGGATTACCTTTTATTCATTGAACATAATAAAAGTTATATTTTATAAGGGGAATAATAAGAGGTATTTTGCACCCTGGGCTACGGCCCTAGGGTTTGGATAATAACTGGCACCATAGGGGCTTCCTAAATGTGACATGCCCCCCAAATCCCATTGTCGCTCCCTCCCTTCTGAGCCCTCTACAGCGCCCGCCGAACACTTGACATACACATATGAGGTGTTTTCTTACTCAAGAGAAATTGGGTTACAAATTTTGAGAGGATTTTTTTCCTTTTACCTCTTGTAAAAATTAAAAAACTGGGTCTACAAGAACATGCGAGTGTAAAAAATGAAGATTTTGAATTTTCTCCTTCACTTTGCTGCTATTCCTGTGAAACACCTAAAGGGTTAACACACTTACTGAATGTCATTTTGAATACTTTGAGGGGTTCCGTTTTTATAATGGGGTCATTTGTGGGGTATTTCTAATATGAAGGCCTGTCAAATCCACTTCAAACCTGAATTGGTCCATGAAAAATTCTGATTTTGAAAATTTGGTGGAAAATTGCTGCTATACTTTGAAGCCCTCTGATGTCTTCCAAAAGTAAGAACATGTCAACGTTATGATGCAAACATAAAGTAGACATATTGTATATGTGAATCAAAATATTATTTGTTTAGAATGTTTGTTTATTTTCCCTACCAATTTTTCCACCAAGAAATGATGCAAGTATCGACAAAATTTTACCAATAACATAAAGTAGAATATGTCACGAAAAAACTATCTCGGAATCAGAATGATAGGTAAAAGCATCCCAGAGTTATCAATGCTTAAAGTGAAAGTGGTCAGATGTGCAAAAAAAACGCTCTGGTCCTACAGTGAAAATTGTCCTGGTCCTTAAGGGGTTAAACAACACAATGTAACACCAACTCAATCACACTTCTGTGAAATCACACTGTCCACTCAGGAAGCAACACTGATTGACAATCAATTTCACATGCTTTTGTGCAAATGGAACAGACAACAGGTGGAAATTATAGGCAATTAGCAAGACACCCCCAGTAAAGGCATGGTTCTGCAGTTGGTGACCGCAGACCACTTCTCGGTTCTTATGCTTCCTGGCTGATATTTTGCTCACTTTTGAATACTGGCGGTGCTTTCACTCGAGTGGTAGCATGAGACTAAGTCTACAAGCCACACAAGTGGCTTATCCAGGATGGCATATCAATGTGAGCTGTAGCAAGGTTTGCTGTGTCTGTCAGCATAGTGCCCAGAGAATGGAGGTGCTACCAGGAGACAGGCCAGTAAATCAGGAGGCGTGGAGGAGGCCAACAACTCAGCAGCAGGACTGCCACCTCCGCCTTTGTGCAAGGAGGAGCACTGCCAGAGCCCTGCAAAATGATCTCCAGCAGGCCACAAATGTGCATGTGTCCACTCAAGCAGTCAGAAACAGACTGCCTGAAGGTGGTATGAAGGACCGACGTCCATAGGTGGGGGTTGTGCTTACAGCCCATCACCGTGCAGGACATTTTGGCATTTTCCAGAGAACACCAAGATTGGCAAATTCACCACTGGCGCCCTGTGCTCTTCACAGATGAAAGCAGGTTCACACTGAGCACATGGAGACGCTGTGGAGAAAGTTCTGCTGCCTGCAACATCCTCCAGCATGACCAGTTTAGCAGTGGGTCAGTAATGGTGTGGGGTGGCATTTCTTTGGGGGCCCGCACAGCCCTACATGTGCTTGCCAGAGGTAGCCTGACTGCCATTAGGTACCGATATGAGATCCTCAGACCCCTTGTGAGACCATATGCTGGTGCGGTTGGCCCTGGGTTCCTCCTAATACAAGATAATTCTAGACCTCATGTGGTTGGAGTGTGTCAGCAGTTCCTGCAAGATGAAGCTATTGATGCTATGGACTGGCCCGCTCGTTCCCCCAGACCGGAATCCGATTGAGCACATCTGGGACATCATGTCTTGCTCCATCCACCAACGCCACATTGTACCACAGACTGTCCAGGAGTTGGCGGATGCTTTAGTCCAGGTCTAGGAGGACATCCCTCAGGAAATCATCTGCCACCTCATCAAGCGCATGGCCAGGCATTGTAGGGAGGTCATACGGGCACGTGGAGGCCACACACACACTACTGAGCCTCATTTTGACTTGTTTTAAGGACATTATATCAAAGTTGGATCAGCCTGTAGTGTGGTTTTCCACTTTGATTTTGAATGTGACTCCATATCCAGACCTCCATGGGTTGATAAATTTGATTTCCATTAATAATTTTTGTGTTATTTTGTTGTCAGCACATTCAACTTTGTAAATACGAAAGTATTTCATACGATTAGTTCATTCATTCACATCTAGGATGTGTTATCTTAGTGTTCCCTTTTATTTTTTCAGCAGTGTACATTGCAGCTCCAGACACAGCACCAAATGCCATCCTAAAAATTAGCAGAGATTCAGATCATTTGTTAGGGTTGATGTCCAACCCCAATCATCAGAGTTCCCCTTTAGGGAATAAGTACATGATCTATCCTGTCTGAGGACATTTTTTTTCTGCCCCATTGGTTTCCTGACAGGTATTTTAGTGACACTGTGAATGAGCATTATACAGGTGACCAGTCTAAGACATAACTGTATGAATTCCCTGAGGGTGGCATATGGGGAGAAATCATCATATATCTTTTCATCATGAGACCCCAGCCTGAATGGGCACTGTAATTTACTTTGTGATTTACTTAAATTACCGTAAATGACCCCCCCAGATGATACACTTTGGTCCAGGTCTGGGCAGGTGTTGCTTGTGTGAATACCAGTGCTACCTCCTGAATGTAACAGAACCTTCCCCAAACCCCCAGCCACCCCACCCCCAGCACGCCTACATGCATGCGCACACACACACACACACACACACACAAAGTCTCAGCTTTAGTCTGTAGGTTGTGATCACCAACAGAAGCAGCAGCAGTTCAGTGCATACGGTAACTACTCCCTTGCTCTGCTGCTTATTTTATATTTGCTCTCATAGCAAACACAGTACAATTAGTGTGATCTATGATATCATACTGTGTATATTATTTTCCAGCACTTTCACTAGCATCTAATGGCATAAAAGATAGAAGTAGATGCTATCCTGTTATTGTGTGATCCGCCAGAGAAATAAAGGAAGTGCCTGTGTGTGTACTACTGGCAAGAAGCCCAGCTCCGGTCCCACCCCGTAAATGAAAAACGACTGTGCATAATGGAGGGGACTCTCAGGAGCTCAGTAACAGCAGTAATTGCACTAAAATTGCCTTTTCACCATTCTGAAGAGTTAACTAAAAAAACATGAAGGCAGAAATATGCATTAAGCTTTTTCTACATGTAAAAATATTAATAAGTGGATGAAAGTTTATTTTGAGAAAAGGGACACAACTGTATTAGAGAAAAACTATGAATAATAAAGATTTAAAATGGAGACTTATTTTAATACATTGTTAGGCTGTTGTTTAAAGCAAACCTATGGTAGTTGTATTTGAAAGTTGTGGTCCTTTTTCTTTATCTTGATATATTTTCTCTTTAGTTCTCTTTATTGCATCTTGTGGATGTCATCTCACTGTCCATGCAGGGCAGTTCAATGTTACCACTGCTTATCTAGCTAGTTAGTGTACTGACCATAAGGTAGACAATGATTTGAAATGACAAAATATATGGGAAATTGTCATGAGAAATCTTTACACAATCCTAAATTTCTTATGGCATATGTGCGGGTTCTCCTTTAAACAAAGACCTATTTACATGTGTAATGTATTGATGACTGTGTTTTTCTAACATATTAAATCTTTCTATAGGTTATTTGTTATCTCGGTGTGAGGGACAAGCAGGCTCTCCGGAGAAACCCTTATCAGACTTGGGACGCTTATCCTATCTGGCTTACTGGAAGAGTGTCATCATAGATTATCTGTCTACTCATCATGAGAAGCAGATAAGCGTGAAAGGTCTAAGTCAGGCAACAGGAATGTGCCCTCATGACATTGCCACTACATTGCAACATCTCAACATGATAGACAAAAAAGGAGATAGGTGAGTGACCAGGACTAAGGTTGTATGTAATTTTAAAGGGGTATTCCATCTCAGCATGCTATTCATTCCACTCCATTCATTCCTAGAACATTGTACCTCCATTGTACAGATCAGTAGGGGCCCAAAGGTCTTTCACCCCCTGATCAGCACATGTGAGATACAAAACCTCTTTATGCTTCACTTTTAATGAATGGGTGTACCCACTCAGTAAAACCAGAACCAAGTGCCCTTGTCCCATTCATTGCGGCTTACATCATGACTAGAGATGAGCGAACTTACAGTAAATTCGATTAGTCACAAACTTCTCGGCTCGGCAGTTGATGACTTTTCCTGCATAAATTAGTTCAGCTTTCAGGTGCTCCGGTGGGCTGGAAAAGGTGGATACAGTCCTAGGAGACTCTTTCCTAGGAATGTATCCACCTTTTCCAGCCCACCAGAGCACCTGAAGGCTGAACTAATTTACGCAGGATAAGTCATCAACTGCCGAGCCGAGAAGTTCGTGACTAATCGAATTTACTGTAAGTTCGCTCATCTCTAATCATGACCTCAAAATGTTCAGCAGGAATGTTCCCATACAGCAGGCCATGTTCCCATACAGTACTTGGGCCTTTCCCCCTCCATAAAACATGGCCAAAAATGTTCCAAGTGAAGACAGCTGTGTTTTCTGGGCAACAGCTTTTGCTATAGCTCAAAAATATGTTTAAAATATCACTGAAAAACAGCCACAAAAATACTTTAAGTACCGTATATACTCTAGTGTAAGCAGAGTTTTTCAGCCTGGAACAGCTCACCCTTCCTTCCCACCGAAGGGAGGTGAGTAGAAAACTAAAGGGGGGGGGGGGGGGGTCTGGATGATAACGAAGGCTGCAGTGGTCTTCAACCTGCGGACCTCCAGAGGTTTCAAAACTACAACTCTGGCATGCTGGGAGTTTTAGTTTTGCAACATCTGGAGGTCCGCAGGTTGAAGACCACTGAAGAAGGGTTTGACAGGCGGTGATGATATAGGGAGGGGAATGATGACAGTGGTCTGGATGATGACAGGCGGTGATGATAAAGGGGGGTGATGATGACAGGGTGGTGATGAAGGGGGGTGATGATGACAGGGTGGTGATGAAGGGGGGGGGATGATGACAGGGTGATGATGACAGGCGGTGATGATGAAGGGGGGATGATGAAAGGGTGATGATAAAGGGGGGGATGATGACAGGATGATGATGACGGGGGTCTGGATGATGACCGGGGGGATGATATATTTTCCATCCTAGGCTTATAGTTGAGTCAATAACTTTTTCCTGGGTTTTTGGGGTGAAATTAGGGGCCTAGGCTTATATAGTCGGCTTATACTCGAGTATATATGGTAATAAAGAAAGCTCAAAAATGGTTGAAAATACGGCTTTAATTTCAGACAGTTTTTTTTTATTTTGATAAATCATACAAAATACATCTTTTAAACCTAGCCTTACACAAGATTTTGGGGAAGTGGTCTGTCGGATGTCTTTTCCTTTTATATGAAACAAATATTTCTTTACAGCTTTGTTATTATCCGACGGGGAAAACTCATGGAAAGCTACATGTCTAAAGTAAAGTCTCGGCCTCGGGTAAATGAGGTGGATCCAGATTGTCTCAGGTGGATACCAATCATCTCTCCAAATACTGCTGTGTCTGAAGAAGAACAGGAGGTGGAAAAAGAGGTACATTTTTTTTACTTCATATGTAGCCTTTTCTGTTGCTGTTAATTTTGGTCATACTAGATAACTAGTATTTCTACAAGATTTGCAGAAAATAAATGTGACCTCCCCTCATCACAGGTTATTAGTTTCTGTGTGCAAAAAAATGTTCCAAGCAGCCTTGTAAAATCCTTCAAATTTGCTGGGTTACTTTTCTTTCTTTATGGATCATTGTACTAAAATAAAAAGACAGGAAAGGTTTAATGCTACCGTTAATTTTATTTCACAGAGGACAAAATGCAGATAAAGCAAACTGTGTGGCAACTATTATGTCTGAATGAATTTTCAGTCTCTTAATGTAAACATATGTTTTTTTGTCAGGTTTGGGCCCATGGCACTTGTTTGGTTTTGCACGAAGTTTGCTTAAAAAAAAAAAACCTGAAGTCCAATGTTTCTCCTCGAAAAACCTAATTCCCAGCAAAAAGTATCAACAATAAGAATTTTTAAAGAAAAATGACATTTGTTTGGTGCACAAATAAAAACCTTTTTTCCTGCGCCAAAATATCTATTTTTAGTAGTTTCAGTGTGCAATGTGCCTATTTTATAAGTGTGCACCACTTAAATAAATCAGGAAGCCAGAACCAACAAAAACCCCAGGAACATTTTTCAGTTATTCCCCCTATTGACTGCAAGCAGAGTTGAAACACAGATTAGAATTTTGTAGAACTTTTACAATGGTTAATCTTCATTTGCATGACTACAAAAATATTTTTATTTAAAACATATATGCTGCTTTGGCAAGGAATTGATCCCTGAAGTTAGGCTCAATAAATAGTAAAAACATGGTAAATATCATGGGACAAAATTACGGTTAAAGGGAACTGGTCATTGCCTTTATTCTGCCTGAACCATGAGTCATGACCGCCTGCCCCACCAGTTTTGATTGGCAGATCTCTGCCTATAGTCTAACCGGGAGAGAACTGTCAGTCAAGGTTGTCGTGAACAGGCAGAAACTACTGGAAACTGCCCTGATGACTTGTGGTTCAGGCAGCAATGAAAGTGATGACAGGTTTCCTTTTAAAGATCCTCTTTCAACCTTTTTAACAGAGGAAGTCTGAAACTGGCAGCAAAACTTGTAATTGTTCCAAAGATAAAAAAAAAAAAAAGGTGTGTGTGTGTGTGTAGGGATTTTCAAAGAACCTAATATACGTATTAATATGGTAATTTTTGCCAAAATGCGGCATGTTTATAGAGAACAAATAAAAAAAACACAGCTTGAACACTATCCTGAGCCTCCTTGCATACTGTGATTTTTGGATATATTTTGCATTGGAATCTGGACTGGCGGTTTTGATAATCTCTTGCATGGTGGATGATTTCCAATTCTTATGTGTGTGTGTATATATATGTATATGTGTGTATGTATATGTGTTTGTGTATATGTATATATATATATATATATATATATATATATATATAAATAGATGTGTGTGTGTGTATATATATATATATATATATATATATATTATAGAGAGAGATAGATATATAGATATGTCTTTGTGTATATGTATATATATATATATATATCTGAGTAAATATATTGCTGTAGTACACTGCATCCCATTTGGCTTGCAGGACTGCTCAAAAAAAAAAAAAGTGTTCATCCAAAGCATTTAAAGTCAAGCCTTTATTTTCACTTTGTTAAAGTCATTTAGCATGATACTTTAAACGTTTGCTGTCATTTCAAACAACTTCCCTGCATTTCATAGTCTTATTACCAGCAGAAGACAAGGCTTGGCCTCTTGGTGTCTTCCTTTCCTTAAATCTGTTGTTTACCACGTGTTGTCATGGGATTTGTATCTAGTAATAGACAGACCAGGACAATATACATGAAGTGGTGTGTGGGGATAACCATGTGCTCTGTGTAAGGGTAGAGAGAGAGCCTGGGCTGTGTATCTGCAATCTGAGCCTGTTTGCCTGCTGAAGATGATTCACACTGCTCCTCAAAGGTAAATTAAGGCTTTCTACTCATCTTTAACCAGCCATGAAATTGTCGGCAGCTGTACCTTGTGCAAATACCAGTTTACTTACTGCTATATGTCCACAGTACTGATATCTCCCCTCTATTTAGCTTCTCAACAGTAGCAGTTAAGTGTAACCCTTTTCTTGCTGCGATCCTGCTGATTCTTTTCTTTCTGCTGACTAAGCACCTTATACAACTCCTATGAAAAAGGATCAGACACAAAATCCATATAAAGTGCCAAACTTTAAAACATACTGAAAAGAAAGTAGCAAAGAGCCAGAAAAAAGTACCCTGGTAAATGAGTATACAATAATGACTGAACTAAGTACTTGAACGCACATAAAGAAAGGGTGGATAAAAGTTTATGCGTAGTGATGTCTGTAATACATCGAAGATAAGTATGTGCAACATGCAGCAATTAACATTTGGTATACAACACGGATGGCTACCAATGCAATATGAAAACAACTTAAGGGGAGAACAACAAGTCTAAGAATAACCAAAGTACAATGCCTAAATCCTTGCTAAGCAGATCGACACAGGTAGGATACAAAACTTAACACCGGCTACCACACAAAACCATTTCACGGGTACAAAAACATCCATCTTGAGCAGTTTAAATTAATTTATATGGGGGAATACCCAGCAGTGCCAGTCTTGCGCGTTCAATGACTCTATTGGAAAAAAGGGCAATTTTTTAAGAGGTAATCCGGTGAAAAACTTAATTTTTTTTTTTTTTTTTTTTTTAAATCAACTGGTGCCAGAAAGTTAAACAGATTTGTAAATTACTTATATTAAAAAAATCTTAATCCTTCCTGTACTTATTAGCTGCTGAATACTACAGTGAAAATTCTTTTCCGTTTGAAACAAAGAGCTGTCTGCTGACATCATGAGCACAGTGCTCTCTGCTGACATCTCTGTCCATTTTAGGAACTGTCCAGGGTAAAAGGAAATCCCCATAGCAAACATATGCTGTTCTGGACAGTTCATAAAATGAACAGAGATGTCAGCAGAGAGCACTGTGCTCATGATGTCAGCAGACAGTTCTGTGTTTGAAAAAAAAAAAAGAATTTCCGCTGTAGTATTCAGCATCTAATAAGTACAGGAAGGATTAAGATTTTTTAATAGAAGTAATTTACAAATCTGTTTAACTTTCTGGCACCAGTTGATTAAAAAAAAAAAAAAAAAAAAACGGAGTACCCCTTTAAGCAAATGGCAAACACTGTTTATTTCTTTGTACCAAAATATCAGGAGCTGTCAAATTACCATTATACATTTCAGAAAAGAGAAAAAAATTTAGTCACTTACTAGATAGGTACTAGAGAGGTATAGCAAATATTAGAAATCTTTATTTAAACATAAAAAAATCACAAAAGGTTAAAATAAACACACAAAGAGGAATGATGTAATCAAGAAAAAAGGGCAATATCACCGAATCTGCACATTATGGCATTATTGGAATAGCAATAGTATTTAACCCCTTAAGGACTCAGCGTTTTCCAGTTTTTGCATTTTTGTTTTTTTCTCCTTACATTTTAAAAATCATAACGCTTTCAATTTTCCACCTAAAAATCCATATGATGGCTTATTTTTTGTGCCACCAATTCTACTTTGCAGTGACATTAGTCATTTTACCTAAAAATCCACGGTGAAACGAAAACAAAATCATTGTAACTTTTGGGGGCTTCAGTTTCTATGCAGTGCATTTTTCGGTAAAAATGAGACCTTAGTATTATTTTGTAGTTCCATACGATTAAAATGATACCCTACTTATATCTGTTTGATTTTGTCGTACTTCTGGAAAAAGTCATAATTACATGCAGGAAAATGTATACTAGAGATGAGCGAACTTACAGTAAATTCGATTCATCACAAACTTCTCGGCTCGGCAGTTGATGAATTTTCCCGCGTAAATTAGTTCAGCCTTCAGGTGCTCCGGTGGGCTGGAAAAGGTGGATACAGTCCTAGGAAAGAGTCTCCTAGGACTGTATCCACCTTTTCCAGCCCACCGGAGCACCGGAAAGCTGAACTAATTTATGCAGGAAAAGTCATCAACTGCCGAGCGGAGAAGTTCGTGACGAATCGAATTTACTGTAAGTTCGCTCATCTCTAATGTATACGTTTAAAAATGTCCTCTTCTGACCCCTATAATTTTTTAACTTTTCGGCATATGGGGATATATGTGGGTTAATTTTTTGCGATGTGATCTGAAGTTTTTATCGATACCATTTTAGTTTTGATCAGACTTTTTGATCGCTTTTTATTAATTTTTTAACCCCTTAAGGACTCAGGGTTTTTCCGTTTTTGCACTTTCGTTTTTTCCTCCTTACCTTTTAAAAATCATAACCCTTTCAATTTTCCACCTAAAAATCCATATTATGGCTTATTTTTTGCATCACCAATTCTACTTTCCAGTGACATTAGTCATTTTACCCAAAAATGCACGGCGAAATGGAAAAAAAAATCATTGTGCGACAAAATCGGAAAAAAAACGCCATTTTGTAACTTTTGGGGGCTTCCGTTTCTACGCAGTGCATATTTCGTTAAAAATTACACCTTATCCTTATTCTGTAGGTCCATATGGTTAAAATGATACCCTACTTATATAGGTTTGATTTTGTCGCACTTCTGGAAAAAATCATAACTACATGCAGGAAAATTTATACGTTTAAAAATGTCATCTTCTGACCCCTATAACTTTTTTATTTTTCCACGTACGGGGCGTTATGAGGACTCATTTTTTGCGCCGTGATCTGAAGTTTTTATTGGTATGATTTTTGTTTTGATCTGACTTTTTGATCACTTTTTATTAATTTTTTAATGTTATAAAAAGTTACCAAAAAACGCTTTTTTGGACTTTGGAATTTTTTTGCGCGTACGCCATTGACCGTACGGCTTAAATAATGATATTTTTATAGTTCGGACATTTACGCACGCGGCGATACCACATATGTTTATTTTTATTTTTTTTTACACTGTTTTATTTTTTTTATGGGAAAAGGGGGGTATTAACACGCCTGTGATCAGCATTATCGGCGCTTGACTGCTCCTGCCTGGATCTCAGGCACGGAGCAGTCATTCGTCGATCGGACACCGAGGAGGCAGGTAAGGGCCCTCCCGGTGTCCGGTCAGCTGTTCGGGACGCCGCGATTTCACCGCGGCGGTCCCGAACAGCCCGACTGAGCAGCCGGGATACTTTCAGTTTCACTTTAGAAGCGGCGGTCAGCTTTTTATAGTTTGGACATTTATGCATGCGGCGATACGACACCTGTTTATATTTTTATTTACATAGTTTTTATTCTAACTTATTAGGGAAGGGGTTAAATCACATTTATTAACACTTTTTTTTTTTTCACTTTTTTTTGCAATGTTATAGCCCCCATAGGGGGGCTATAACATTGCATACACTGACCTCTTAGGCTGCGTTCACACAGCCGTCTGGACCCGTTCCGTTCTTCTCCCGTCAAAATTAAAAACAAACTTTAAAAAACGAACAATAACGGATGCAAACTGGTTTGGGTTTGGATCCATTTGGATCCATTTTTGTTCAGTTAATAAACAAGAATTTTTTTTTTTGTTCTGAGCATGCTCAAAAGTAAAAAAGAATCAAAAAACGGATTGAAAAAACAAATGCAGACGGATGACATTAAAGGCTCATCCGTTTTCCATAGACTTCAATGTTAAATTTACTGTATCCGTTTTTTCTTCCATTTTTTGGATGAAGAAAAAATACAGCATGTGCCTTCAAAAAAAAGGAAATTAGTGCAGACGGGTGCAAACGGATAATAAAAAAATCCCATTGACATTAATGGGATTTTTTTTAAACCGTTTTGAATCTGTTTACAGCCTGCAAAAAAGGAAACAAAACTGAGATAAAAAAATGGGGACAGACGGCAGTGTGAACGCACCCTTACACTTTTCACTGCCATGCAATAGCATGGCATTAATCAGTGTTATCGGCGCTTGACTGCTCCTGCATGGATCTCGGGCACGGAGCAGTCATTCGGCGATCGGACATGCAGGAGGCAGGTAGGGATTCTCCTGGTGTCCTGCAAGCTGTTCGTGACGCCGTGATTTCACCACGGTGGTCCCGAACAGCCCGACTGAGCTGCCGGGATGCTTTCAGTTTCACTACAGATGCGGTGGTCAACTTTGATCACCGCGTTTGAAGGGTTAATACTGGGCATCACCACGGGTCCCGGCCCGATATTATACGGGGTCACCGCAGAGTCGGTGCAGGATGTAAATATACGTCCTGCGTCATTAAGGAGATAAAGTATTGGATCACGCCCAGGAGCTCTCAGCACTTGGATTTATCTCCACAGAACAGTTTGGTCTGTATAGCTAGCTGTGTCACTTGCTTGTACTGATTTTTACTTTATGCACGTAGCACTTTTCTACTTGGTTACTGTTTGGCATGCATGGGCTGGGGGATATGTGTATTTGACTTACCCCTTAAGCCATTTTTCCTTGCAGACATTTTTCTCCATGTGCAATTTCTTTGTAGCTGCTGTATTATGACTCAATACTCTATATATCATTGCTATTACAACTATGTGCAGATCCAGTAAAATTGCCCTTTTTTTTTATATATGTTTTAAATAAAAAGTTCTATTATTTTCTATACCTATCTAGTAAGTTACTCTATTTTGTCACTATCATTTGCCAATTACTGCTTGGGGGGTTGTACTTACATTTTTAGCACTTTGCTTAGTCTTCCCCTCCTTTCGGACTTGCCTTTTGGTTAATTATGTATTTCAGTAAAGTTTCTTCTAAGATCTCTATTGTCATCTTTCTAATAATACAAGCTGTGTATAATAGATAGCATGATAGTATGTACACCAGGGCTGTTACATTAAATAAAAATATATCTTTTTAACCAGCATGTAAGTGTTACGTTTTTTTTTCTGAGCAAGGGTGTCGTAAGATACAAAAAGACTCATTTGTCACCTGATAAATCCCCCACTGTTCTACTACAACTTCTCTGGTGGTCCTCACTGGTCTTTGTTTATTGTGCTGCAGCGATGAGGTACTTGGATGCCCACATGAGAACTGCCGCCAGTCCCTGGCCTCTTCAGTCTCATGCCATACACTACTTAGACCAGTGACTTGTTGGAGCGGCCCGGGTATATTGGCATGTATTTGCTACAGCATAGTAAACCTCAGACCAGCGGGGAGCAGTAACAGCGGGGAATTTATTAGGTGAATTATGGATGTGTTGCACTCCAGCCCCCATCTCCCTTGCCAAAGTTTTTTTCCATTATTGGAAACCCCCTTTTAAGTATTAGCAGTGATATAGCTGAGCAAAACCTTTATTAAAAGCACATTTTTTTTATTTACATTTACAGTTTTTTTCTTTCTAGGAATAAGAAGGGGTGCTGTGTCTGATTTTGGCTAGTAACTTATGTTTTTGTTTGTTTTACGTACAGAATAGTGAATTTGAAACATTAGTTAAAATTGTGTACCCTTACAGTTGCTTTTAAGCAAATACGCTATATGGACTGAAGAATTGGGACACACTTCATCATTTAATTCAGTTGTTAATTCAGTTCCATTCCAAGTTTATAAACTAAAGCATCTGTCTGCCTATACAAGCATTTTTGAAAATGTGAAGAGCTCAATAAATTCTGGTGTGGTAATGTAATAGGATGCAACCACTGCAACAGTTCATTCATGAAATTTGTTCCCTTCTAGATCCTTCACAATCTACTGTGAGTGGTATCATTGAAAAGTTAAAACGTTTAGGAATCACAGCCACATCAGAGACTATGTAAAGTTACAGAGTGGTGGTCGCCAAGTACTGGAACGCATTGTGCATAGAAGTCACCAACACTCTGATGACTGAATTACTTCAAAAACCAAACCTCATCTGGCATTTAAATCCGCCCAAAATTGTCCTGCCTTGAACTTCATGACATAGGTTTCCATTGCGTAACTGCATGCAGTTGTGGTGCGCCACAGGGGTGCGATTTGAGGTGTATGGGGCAGATGTTGTAGCCCAGGGGCAGATGGTGTTAACCCCTAAATGTTCGTGATGCCAGGGCGTGGTTTTAACTGAGAACCACCCGAACGGTAGCACTGCTAGTCCTAGTTAGGCAGGGCATATAAGAGTCCAAGGCCAGGTCAGGGTTAACGGTAGCTTTACTGAGGTAGACAGATGGTACAGTCTTTACAGCTAGGCCAGGATCCCAGAGAGATGACCAGTAACACAGAGGACCCCGCAGCTTTCTGGGACTTGCAGTGACTTAGACAGACTTTTTTCACAACAACTTTAGGGGAAACCCCAAAGGGGTGCCCTAAACTAAGTCCCTCTCAACTAAAATGTAACTTTTATTGATGTCAATTAAAATTGAGTGTAAACTAATGAGAATGCAATTAGCAGATTGTCCACTAGATGTCAGGACCACACAGTGATTAAAAACACAGCTCCAGTCTTCCTATAATGTAACTTACAACCATGCTGACAGTACCGGGTGCTCTATTATAGTACTTTTTAACGCTATTACTGGTTGTATGTGAGGAGACCATAAAGCTGCTATTTAACAACTTTCATAGCCAATGCCTTTAATGTTTCACTGGAACCCCAGCTTCCTCAGAAAGGTCTAGGTGGCTAATCGCCAGTGGGCGTGCTTGTCCTCCTTAAATACACTGGCGTCTGACATCAAATTCCAGTGTCAACAAACATAGTTTCCTTCATTGGGATAGCTGGCATCCCACTACACTTAAAAAAAAAAAAAAGTATACCAATTGGGCAGTACCTTCGGGCTAGGTGCAATTGTTCAGATGAACAACAATTTGAACAAGAAAGTAATTTATTATTATCTAGATTCGCACAAAGGGGTTACCCTAAAAAACATATGAGGAGAGCCTATTCCAGGGCTCACAATAGTAACCGGACGGAACTATTATCCACCAACCATTCCCTACGACATCAAGATAACATCATCAGATGGATCGGGACATATGATGCGTATGCACCTCAAGTGATGAGGATTTTACAGAGATACTGGCATATCCTCACCTCAGATACCGATCTGAGCGACAGAGTGGGCCAAAAACCTAGCATCACATATAGAAGAGGCCCCACCCTCAGAGACATTCTAGTAAACAGCCATCTACAGGAACTCAGGACACAAAGAACCACCTGGTTACCGACTAGACCACAGGGGTCATTTCCATGGGGATACTGTACATTCTGTAGATACATAATTACAACCAAGTCCTTTACCAATCCTGTAGATGGACATGCCTACACAATTTTTGTACCAGCAGGAACGTCATCTATGCTATTCAATGTGAGTGTCCCAAAATGTATATAGGGAAAACATCTCAAGAACTACGTTGACGTATTGGTAAACATTTCAGCTCTATCAGAACCCAAGCTGACAACCCCCTGGCTTGACATGTTAAAGATGTACATGGCAATAAGTTCAATAAGGTTTTCTTTTTCTACTTTTTGGGAGTAAATTATTATATATCTTTTTTATCCTTTCTTCTGGACCACACAACAGGTACAGCGTGGCTATACCTTCACTTCATGTTTTACGATTTATTGATTTACATTATTATTCCTCCAGGTATATACAACTATATTTTTTTCATTCTCACATCTACTTTATTTTAAGTTCAGTCAATTAACTAAGGTAGCTGATGTATCAAGCGACATGTGAGTTGCAAATAAGATATAGAGTCAAAAAACGCACTTGGCTAATCAGGAACCTTTCATTATAACGGCGAGCCTTGGGACAGCGGGACATACCGCTTGGACCACCTGGTATTCATCCTATCAAGAGACAGACATTAATGTTCTATTAATGCACTTTTATTTTTCATACTCACTTTCAAGCACTCTGGGAATAGTCACTGACGTTCTATTTACGTATAATCATATCATAATTTTATTTTATTTTTTTAGGTATTTTATGTAAAGTCCCTTTCCTTTCCCCCTAATCCCCTCCCCTTCCCTCATTCCTTTTCCCCTTCCCCATACATGGACTTTTTATTATGTCTTCATAACAAGTTGGTCTTTTATATTACTTACATATTTCACATGTCCCTATAAGGTTACTATCTGTGTTATCTATATTAGCAAATAACGTATTATATAGTCCAAATGAAGGTATGAGGTGGAGGATAAAGGGTTATATGTACATATATCATATGTCTTATTAGTAGAAAAAAACTAAAGAAGAAAGCGGAGTCACTTATAAAACATATTGAGTGCTAAATTTATTAATTCAGTAGAATATACAATACATAATGGTAAAATTACGTAATATCAAAGAGGAATACAGCAACAAAAAAAGGTGGTATTGCCGGCTCTGCACATCAAACATACGGATAACAATATACATTATATAATTTTATGTTTGTGTTTGATGTGCAGAGCCGGTAATACCACCGTTTTTTGTTGCTGTATTCCTCTTTGAGATTACGTAATTTTACCATTATTGTATTGTATATTCTACAGAATTAATAAACTTAGCACTCAATGTGTTTTATAAGTGACTCCGCTTACTCCTTTTTTTTTTTTTCTATAAATGCATGGAGTTCATGTTTATGGCCTACACTTGTGCCTGGGATACATAAGGTCTATTTTACCACCATGTTGGCATGACCTTACGTGTTGTTGTTGTTGTTATCATTATTATTATTATTTTTCCTTTTTCCCAGGTTGTATTGTCCGGTGTTGCTATATTTATGTCTTATTAGTAGTTCACAATGAGCAATATACTGCCTATGTAAATGTATATTTATTTTAATAATCAGGGTACTCTTAAGAAGTTCTCTTAACATACCTGTATTTTGATTGGCCTTTGCGACTAGACTCTGGTACATATACCCTGTCCGTATACTTTACACTATTTCCATCAGCATATAAACCTTATGCAATGCCCCAATAATGTTAAGCACTAATACATATAGTTACTGATCTACCTAAGATCCTAAACTAAGTCCAGTGTCATGCGTGATATTCTGCAGCTGCGCAGTGACACTGACAGATAACGAGACGTTATCGTATAAGTTCGTATAAGTTCTATGACATGCGCGGACTTTCCTACACAAGCGCAATGGATGGGTTTAGAGCCGGAATATCTCAAAGTCCACTGTCATGCGCAAGAGACGGCATCTGCGCAGTTAGGACATTGGATACATTCAGACCTAAGTGAAGAGTCATGTGCGGCGTACTTTGATGCTATAATCTATGACTCACATCTGACTGGAGGAGGTTTGTTGACACTGGAATTTGACGTCAGACACCAGTGTATTTAAGGAGGACAAGCACGCCTGCTGGCCATTAGCCACCTAGCCCTTTCTGAGGAAGCTGGGGTTCCAGTGAAACGTTAAAGGCATTGGCCATGAAAGTTTTTAAATAGCAGCTTTACGGTCTCCTCACAAACAACCAGTAATAGCGCTAAAAAGTGGAGGGACCATACTATAATAGTGCACCAAGTACTGTCAGCATGGTTGTTAGTTACAATGTCTTTAATGTTACAATGCCTTTAATGTTTCACTGGAACCCCAGCTTCCTCAGAAAGGTCTAGGTGGCTAATGGCCAGTGGGCGTGCTTGTCCTCCTTAAATACACTGGCGTCTGACGTCAAATTCAAGTGTCAACAAACATAGTTTCCTTCATTGGGATAGCTGGCATCCCACTACACTTTAAAAAAAAAAGTATACCAATTGGGCAGTACCTTCGGGCTAGGCACAATTGTTCAGATTTTAACATTTTAACGTGTGACAACCTTTATCATGTGACTCACAGCCATGTGACCATATCAAAGGTCCTTTACATTAAATGTACACCTAATTACGGGGGGTATACTGCAGGTGAGCCTTGGGGACATGCAGGGACTCAAGCTGATAGGACTGTGGGATGCATATCCCGTACCGGGACATCACACAATCCTTATGTTTCTTAGCACAATGCCAAGCATCAGATGGAGTGATTTAAGGCATGCTGCCAAGGGACTCTAGAGCAGTGAAAACCTGTTCTTTGGACTGATTGGTCAAGCTTTTCATAATGTGGGCTTGTTTTTTAGGCATTTGTTTAGGCCACTTAGTTTCAGTCAAGGAAATCCTAAAGGGAATCTGTCTTCAGTATCCCATGCACTAACCTGTTGGTACAGACTTGTAGTGCACTTCAACATTTTTTTTTATTTACCTGGGCACCAAGACTGCTGATTATCATCAAACAAATAAGCAGAATTAAGGGCAAACAGGCTACAGATTGGCCCATGGTGAGTATCATTTTCATCAGTGTCGCCCGCACTAAAAGCCTGTACCAACAGGTTAGTGCGGGTGACATTGATGACAGATTCCCTTTAAGGGTAGGGTCACAGGTGCCATATTTTCTGCTGCGTATATGCTGATGTGTATTTGTTGCTGCATATTTTCCTAGCCATTAAAGTCAATGTGAAGCTAAATCAGCTGCAGCAAAATATGGCCCGTGTGACCCTACCCTAATGCCTTAGCGTGCCAAGATGTTTGGGACAGTTGATTACAACACCACCAAACACCTTTGGGATGAGGTACATCAGAGATTGCATGCCAGGCTCTCTCGTCTAACATCTGTATCAAACATCAGTTGTTGTTTTTTTTTTTTTTGGGGGGGGGGGGGGGGGGGGGGGATTTATGGGCAAAAATTCTGACACACTGGAGCAATTTAATAATAATACTTTTTGTAATTTAACTTATATTTTTATTTTTTATTTTAACAGATGGAACTTCCAGAACAGGGCGAATGTAAAGAGAGCAAATATCAGCACTTAAGCTCCTCCGAAACAGACCGAAAACAATCTCCATCCAAGGAAGATGCTACTGTGGATGCCACATATGCGATCCTTACAAGCCCTACCTCACTAATACCTGCGGATTTACACCTCAAAGAGAAAAGTAAAGAAAGCAGTGGGGAGGAACCTGAAGAACAGTACCCTGAATCCACCCCTCCAATACTGACCAAACCCCAAACTCCAATGAAGAAAAAGGTAACCAATTAATAAAACTGGCCAATGTATCACTCGGTGTTGAGTTAAACACACATGCATATATTATGTTATACCTTCCTATCTCACAAGTTTCTATTGAAGGAAGTTGGCTAATGGAAGTTAATACTGAAGGGTGATTTAGTTTAAAACCAATTATTAGTTGACTTCCTATCACCATTTTAAAATAACAGTTGCAGATAAAGAGTGACCTCTAGTGGTTATAGTGTGCTGCTAGCAGTAAGTTACTAGTTCCCTCTTATGCTTTCTTCTTTTATGCTGACCAAAACAAATTATGATCGAGCCATTCAACCAACACATAGGTTTGACATGCAAGGACAGTGCCATTTAATCCATAACTTTTCCTCTGATTTTGCTACACCTAGAAGGCTTGCAGTCAGTTATAGTTAAAATATGCCCACAATGGGAATGAGTACTTTGGTCTGGCACATTATGTAATGTGATTGTGAGAAGACTTAAAGGTAAGAACCTAGAGTCATTTCTGAACTCCAAGAAATGACTTTTCAATAATCATGTAATGGGAGAAAAAGAGGGTATCACATCAGTTTCTGCACAGAACATCTCAGCAATATACATAATATCTGTGGAGAGGGTTTTGAAAAAACGACTCACAAGTTGTAGGGGAAAACAAATGGAGGTATTGAGGGTATTCTGCAGATTTTCTAACCTGCAGTATATCAATTTTGCTGTGGTTATACTTCCTCATATTACTTTTAAACCTTTGCCCCTTTAATTTAAAACTATGTCCTCTTGTAGTTGTTTTTCTTCTTTTAAATATAGTCTTCTCCTTTTATTGTGTTGATTCCCTTTATGTCTTTAAAATATTCTATCATATCCCACTGGTAACCAAACCTTGCTCTAAATATACTCCGTTGACTACAACCCTCTGTTGTCTGCCCCTCAGCCACTGCCTAATCCACTCAACAATATAGAAGTTCAAGCTCAAGGACTACTGTTTAATGATAAGTCTTCTATGTGGGACAGTGTCAAAAGCCTTACTAAAATCTGTAAGCAATGTCTATTGCACCTCACCCATCTATTATTTTAGTCACCCAGTCAAAAAAATCAATAACATTAATTTGACATTATCTCCCTGAAGTAAACCCATGTTGTTTTTTCATCTTGCAATCCATGGGATTTTAGATGTTCCACAATCCTATCCTTTCCATTAATTTCCCCACTATTGATGTCAGACTTACTGGCCTATAGTTGCCTGATTCTTCTCTACTACCTTTCTTATGAATGGGGACAACATTTGCTAACTTCCAATCTTCTGGGACAACTCCTGTTACCAACTCCTGTTGGTTAAATAAATCAGTCAACGGTTTTGCTAGTACACTGCTTAGCTCTTTTAGTATCTTTGGGTGTATCCCATCAGGCCCGTATGTATGTTTATCTTAACTTTAGACAGCTCTTCCTCTGTAAAGACACAAGCATCAAACAATTTGTCTTTTATCCCTAACTGAGGTCCTTTTCCTTAATTTTTAAAGGGTACCTCTCATCAAATAAACTTTTGATATATTTTAGATTAATGAATGTTGAATAACTTTCCAATAGCATGTTAATGAAAAATATGCTTATTTCTATTGTATTTTTCCCGATCAGTCCTGTCAGCAAGCATTTCTGACTCATGCTGGAGTCCTAAACACTCAGAGCTGCCAGCCTGCTTTATTCACAGCCAAACAAGCTGTGAACAAAGCAGGCTGGCAGCTCTGAGTGTTCTCCTTTGTGAACAAAGCAGACTGGCAGCTCGTAGTGTTTAGGACTCCAGCATGAGTCTGAAAGGACTGGTAGGGAGACCCCTAGTGGTCATTTCTTCAAAGTGGAAAATTAAATAGAAAGAAGCATATTTTTTAATAACATGCAATTGTAAAGTTATTCTGCATACATTAATCTATAATATATGAAAAGTTTTTCTGATGAGAGGTACCCTTTAAAAACTGAACAGAAATATTTTTTGATACAGTCGGCTAGTCCTTTATCCTCTTCTACATATCTTCAATCCTCTGTTTTTAACTTAGTTATTCCTTGTTTTAATTTCCTTTTTTTATTTATATATCTGAAGAATGTCTTATCTCCTTTCGTCACCGGCAAATAACTTGCTTGGCCTCTTTCTGTCTAATCTTATACATTCCCCTATGTTCATTGCTTTTGAGATTTTTTTTTTATAATAACTGAATGCTAGCTTTTAGATTTTTAAGATTTTGGCCACTTCTGCTGAGTCTCACAGTGGTCGTTTCCTTTTTTTTAATGAAACTTTTAATAATGAAACTTTTAAGTAGTCCCATTTCTTCTGGACTCAATTGAAACTGTTCCAGTCTGATACGGACTGATTTACAACTATTCTTAATTTAGAAAAGTCTGTTTTTCTAAAAATCTAAAACTTTTTTTTTGTGTGGTATGACTTAGTCATTGTTCTTATATTAAACCACACTGACTGTTAATCACTAGATCCCAAGCTTTCACCTACAGTTATGTCAGATACCGAATCCCCATTTGTGAATACTCTTTCTAAAATGGCCTCCTTCCGGGTTGGCTCCTCAACTACTTGTTGATTCAGAATATCTGTACTCCTGGCAGAACTAGCTATTTTGGTTTTACAGTTCACATCAGGAAGATTAAAGTCTCCCATAATGATAACTTTCCCTTTTTAATGTCATTTTAGCTATTTCCTCAACTAGTAGATCATCTAATTCCTTTACTTGGCCAGGCAGTCTATAAATAACACCTACAAGAGTTACTGCATGATTACCAAACTGCAATGTAACCCAAACTTACTCTTAGCATAACCTAATACAAGTTAGTGACACAAACTATCTTTCACATACATTTCTTGCCTTCTCTGTCTTTCCTATATAAAGAGTACCCTGGTATTGATGTATACCAGTCATTACTCTCACGGAACCATGTCTCAGTAGCAGCCACTAAAGCTACATTCTCATATGTCATTATTGAGCCAAATTCGTTGATCTTATTCCCTAAACTGTGAGCATTAGTAGATAAGACTCTGAGCTTGTCTTCTTGCGACCTATGTGCTACATGCAAGTTCTGGCACTGTTTTGGGGGCAATTGGACTGATGGCTTATAACTCTTTTGCGCACCCCCCCCCCCCTTCCTTCCTAGTTTAAATACTTTTTAGAAAATACTTTTAAACTGTTCACTGAAGACATGTGTCCCCTTGAGAGAAAGATGCAAACCATCTTTCTTGTACAGTTCATTTCTATTCCAACTGGTGCTTCCAACAACAGCAGAGAATGAAACAGTGGATGAAACCTTCTGTATAGCATTACCAAGTGTGTGTGAAAAGCTTCCTTCACCTGTGAAACCGGATTACAAGCCAGATCATTTGTCCCTAGATGTACAAGAACATCCACTTTCCCTTCATGCTTTACTTACTCAACAATATTAATAATAATTTCCTATTGTATCTCTGCTAGCAGTAGCACCAGTAAGACATCTCACAAAACCATTTCCCCCAAACTCCACACCTCTAATGATAGTCACCTACCAATAGCTGCTTTCTATCAGTCCTCACCTTATCCTTTTTGTCTTAGTTGGGTAGCCTAATATTCAACATTACAATATGTTAAAAACTGCATTTCCTGGAGGCTATATATATTTCTAGGTTCTAAGTTTGGCATGTTTAGGCTTTTATGTACAGTGGTTAGAGGTATTTATTAATTAATTTGACCGGTTGCTGTCTAAGGACTTTGATGGCAAGTGGTGTATGGCTGGGGCTCCAGACTCGAGCAAGCGCCATACTGGCTGGCCCCCTGATTCTTGTAGCTGGGGCCGCCTTTAATAGCCGACATGCGGTGATCTACACGTCCACCTATTAACCCTTTAGATTGCCGCTGTCAAAGTTGACAGCGGCTTCTAAAGGGACCTTTTAACCAGTCCCTGGTGGTCCAGTGGGGTAATTCTATGGAACTACACTGATTTGTATGAGGAATCTAAGGATTCCTCCTAAAAGTCCCCTAAGGGGACTAAATGTGTAAAAAATTACAAAAACACCCATTAACCCCTTCCATACTAAAAGTTTGAATTCCCCCCTTTCCCAAATTCGATATATAAAAAAAATATTTAAATATAATAAAAATAAACATATATGTGGTATTGCCACGTGCGCAAATGTCCGAACTATAAAAATATAGTGTTAATTAAGCGGCACGGTCAATGGCGTCTGCAGTCCGAAATTGTATATTTTTGGTCACTTTGTATACCCTAAAAAAATTTTTTTATAAAAAGCAATCAAAAAGTTCCAGCAAAACAAAAATGGTACAGATAAAAACTACATCCCCGTATACAGAAAAATAAAAAAAGGTATAGGTGTCAGAAGATGACAATTTTTGGTGCATGTAGTTATAATTTTTTTAAGTAGTAAAATAAAATAAAAGCTTTATAAATTAGGTATCCTTTTAACCGTATGGACCTACAGAATAAAGATAGGTGTCATGTTTACCAAAAAGTGCCCTGCGTAGAATTGAAAGCCCCCAAATGTGGCATTTTTTTACATTTTGCCCCACAAATATATTTTTTTTCTCCTTTCGCCATAGATTTTGAAATGATTCATGTCATTACAGAGTAAAATTGGTGGCACAAAAAACAAGCCCTCATATGGGTCTGTAGGTGGAAATTTGCAAGTGTTATGATTTTTAGAAGGTGAGGAGGAAATAACGAAAGTGCAAAAATTTAAAATGGCCCTGTCCTTAAGGGGTTAATGTCATCAGAAAATAACCTATTGTTTAAATCAAGTATTATGCGGATGTCCACCATTAACCCTTTAGATGCCATGATCAATGCCAATCAAAGCATCTAAAAATTTACTGACAGATGCTAGTGGGTTTGGGATGTTCATTGTATCCCCACAGTGAGATTGTGGGGGTCCTATGAGTTAAAATGTTGAAGGAGGTCCCCTTACATTCCTTTTGCAGGCCTAATCATCACTCCAATAATTCAGCCTTGCAGAGCAAGGCTGTATCAGTGGAGCCCAGAACTTCCTGTACCGTGCTAGGCAATAGCATAGCATTGTACAGTGAATGCAATCTAGACTTAAAAAGTATAAAATAAAAGTTTTTAAAAATATTAAAAAGTGATCAGAGAGTCAGATCAAAATAAGAATGGTACCGGTATAAACTATAGATTATGTCACAAACAATGAGCCCTCCTATAGCCCTGTATACAAAAAAAAATTAAAAGATTAAATGGGTCAGAATAGGGCAATTTTAAACAAACATACTTATTTTGATTAAAAAAATATTTTTCAATTATTGTACTTTTTTTAAAAGCAGTACAATAATAGAAAAACTTTGTACACATGGGTATAGTTTTAATCATTTTTAACCCACAAAATAAAGAGAGATCCTGGGCCTCATCTACTAAGAGTGTATGGTTTTTACTAGTGTGAAATGTTGTTTCAGACTTGTAAATCTGTGATCCCCCATAGTAAATCGGGTGGAATCCTACAAGCCAGGAAAATTTTCTGACCAGCTTTTTCTAGGTTGAAATTTCCAGTAATTTATTCACTGGATTTTCTGGGAATTCAATAGTAATTAGGTCAGCTTGTGAAACCACACATTAGTGGGATTTTCCTGTCGCACATTGTCTGAGACATGTCACAGACACTGTGCACCAAAATAACTTGGAAAAACCTGACAAAAACTAGTGGGTTTTAGCTTAGTAAATAAGGACCACTGTGTGCGTTTTACCATAAAGTGGACTGTGTAAGAATGAAACCCCCCAAAAGTTTCAATATGTGGGTTACAAGAGTAAACAGTAAACATCTTTGTAAAAATGAAAAAAAAAAAATATATATAATAATTCTTTTTACAGAAGGCATTTACACTAAGGAGAAGACGTGGACGAAAACGCCGGAGACTAAATAGCAGCGTTACTACAGAAACAATCTCTGAGACCACTGAAGTCCTAAATGAGCCGTTTGAGGATTCTGACAAAGACCACACTGAACAGGAAAATAACATGGACCAAAAAAGTGATGACGGAAGAGGCACTGAAGAGGAACATACAGCTAGCAGAACAGCAGAGTTACCATGCAGGAAAGAGGGGTCTAATACAAGTATGTCAATTGTATCCATTCTTACCAAGATAGAACATACAAACGGATCATTGTACAGTGTGCTCTTTTCAGCCAACCAGTTGTGCTGAGAGATTTCTTAGATTGAATTCATTGGATGAGATGGCTAAGGACCATTATTCAGCTAATCACACGCTAAAACATACAGTCCCATGAATAAAGCACTTAACCCCTTAAGGACCAATGCAAATAAACCTGTACGCCCCTGAAAGACCAGGCCTGTTTTTTCAAATCGGGGATGTCTGTCTTTATTAGAGAATAACTCTGGTAACGTTTCGCCAATCACGATAATTCTGACATTGTTTTTTTGTCACAAGTTGTCCTTCATGTACATAGTAAAAGTAAGCCGATATCATTTGTATTTTTTTTTTTACAATGCAAAAAAATCATGAAATTTTTACAAAAAATTACGATTTTTTGCTATTTTAACACTAATTGGTTGCATATATTTATACTTACTGACCAAATAGTTCATGAAACTTATACTTTCAGATGTCTACTTTATTTTGACGTCATTTTTTAGTTTTTAATTAACATTTTAAATTAGTTAGAACCCTAACAATTTAACTTGAAATTTTGAAAATTTGAAAAGTAAATTTTTTTTATGTGCTATGCAAGGTTTGCAGAAATTAAAAGGTAGTAGAACATAGGAACACCCCCCAAATGACCCCATTTTAAAAACTAGACCCCTCAAGGTATTCGCTAGGGGGTACAGTGAGTATTTTAACACCATAGTTTTTTGGCAGGAATTATTACAATGTCAGTGTTAAAAATTCGAAAATTGCAATTTTTCACAAATGCATCATTTGGGGGGCATATTTTTTGTACATCACTTCTGATATTGAAAGAAATGCACCCTATATTTTATTTAGCTGCTTGTCCCATGTTCGGAAATACCCCCGCTTTGGCCATATATGGTTCCTTGGCCGCGTGGTAGGACTCAGGAGAGGAGCGCCATTTGGCTTTCAGGGCAGAACAGTACCCCCACCCCCACAAGTGACCCCATTTATATACCGCACCCCTACAAGTTATTGGCTGGTCGGCTGGCAGTATAACGCGTCTGTCTGTGACAGTTAAGGCTCCTGATGGATATATCCGCCATGTTGTGGGAATAAGCACCCGCTCATGGCGAACATATCCATTACTGTTGCGGCTGGGTAGCTCAGTGTGTCCGCTCATGACTGCTGGCGGAAAATCCGCCGCTATGAGTGGACGCACAAAGCTACCCAGCCGCAGCAGCGAGCTCTTTACCGTGACTGCTGCATAATGTGTAGGATCACGTGGCGGACATCCGCAGCATATTACATGCTGCGGATGTCCGCCAATGCGATCCTACACATTATGCTTTTTTTTTTTATTAGATTAATTTAATAAATGTATATTTAATATATATTTTTTTTTACACTTTTATTAAATTTTTATTTATTTTTACACTTTTATTTTATTTATTTATTTATTTTTACACTTTTTAATGCTTTGGAATACTTAGTATTCCAAAGCATTGCAGTTATATGCTGCCTGCCAGTTTTCACTAGCAGGCAGCATATTTCACTGGCAGGCAATACCCAGGGCAGACCTGGGGGTCTTTGTAGGACCCCCGGCAGCCCAGGTATGCAGCAGCACCCCGCGATCGCGATGCGGGGTGCTGCAGGAGAGACAGAGGGAGCCCCCTCCCTCTGTCAGAACTCCTTACAGCGCGCGGTCACTTCTGACCGCGGCTGTAGGGGTTAAACTGTCGGGAGTGAAGTGAACTTCACTCCCGGCAGTGCGGCCACACACAGCACCCCGCGATCGCGCTGCGGGGTGCTGCAGAGGAGACGGAGGGAGCCCCCTCCCTCTGTCAGAACTCCTTACAGCCGCGGTCACTTCTGACCGCGGCTGTAAGGGTTAAACTGCCGGGAGTGAAGTGAACTTAACTCCCGGCAGTGCGGCAGGTCCCGGCCAGCCGCGGCCACACACAGCACCCCGCGATCGCGATGCGGGGTGCTGCAGGAGTGACAGAGGGAGCTCCCTCCCTCTGTCATAACACTTACAGCCCGCGGTCACTTCCGACCGCGGCTGTAAGGGTTAAAACTGCCGGGACCGAAGTTTACTTCGGTCCTGGCAGTGCAGCAGGGTCCCGGCTGTGTGATACAGCCGAGTCCCTGCCACGATCTCGTGGGTGCACTGGGCAGCACCCACGAGAAGAATGGACGAGTATAGACGTCCAGGTGCGGAAACGCCCGCCAACCTGGACGTCTATACTCGTCCTTGGTCGTTATCGGGTTAAACTTAGTTTAAGACCTCTTATAGATGATAAATTATTGGTGTTTATCTGCTTATGTACACAAGCCACGGTTGTTACTGAAAATCATTTTGAAGTACTATGATGTGCCAGTGCTTGTAAGCAGGTGGCATTTTAAAATGTTGTTGAATTTTTGTAATGACTTGGCCATTATTTGCAGCCATTGCAGTGCCAAAGTTGAGATTCCCGTGAATTTGCTGAATTTTTTCTGTAGCATGCTTTCCCTGCTACGTGTGAACTTTTAAGAAAAAGAAAAGGAAATGCTTTATTTTCTCATTTGCCATAAGATATTTAATATATGACCAACTACAATATGTTCTGGTGCAGCTGCGTTTTTTGTTTTGTTTATTTGTTTGTCAATATTTATTAAAAAAAAAACTTATTTTTTGTGGCAGGGTTTGTTTTCAGCAGTAATGAGCGATTACTATAAAATTTTAATTTTTGTTTTAGAAGTGGTCAGGCTTAAAGTGGCTTTGGCATCACTGTACAAGGTACAGAGCTGCAGTTACCAGCACATAGGTCATGTAGAGATCAAACTAACCATATTGTATATGCTCTTATGACCGTTTGTACAGCTGATTTGTCATAGAGACAGCACTGAGCTGCAGCAGCAAGCTTCCTCCTCCCACCCTCCTTTAATTGGTTGAAGTACACGGCTCTGTGCTGGAAGCATTGCCCTGTGCATCAATTGTGCAGGTCAGGAGAGAGAGAAAGGGAGGAGTTGTGCTGCTGCAGCTCAGTGCCGCCTGTACGATATTTAGCTTTACAGAAAAAAATTATTTTATAACTGCAAAGGGGTGTCAGAGTAAATACAGTCACATGACCTATCTGGCAACATCTGCCCTTAAGGCTTCTTGTATTAAACTGCAAGCTGGACAGCTCCTTAGGAAGGTGGGGTGCTCTGACTAACTATTCACAACACCTCCTAGTTCAAAAGTCTAGCAGAGAGAGTTTTGATTATCTAACACACTTTTTTGTGCACTGTTAGATAGTTTGTCAGAAAGGGTTTGCGAGGACCTGTGGAAATTTCTAAAATCGCTATGTGCTGGTATGTATAGATTCCTTTTGGGGAGGAGGGTGGCTGATCACATAGTCAGTCTCACAAGATCCTGTTGACTATGTCAGAAGGAAGGAAGGGAAGCGCATACTGCAGGGTTGAAAGTTATTCATGTTCCCGGCCCGATGAGCCCACCTATACCTCCAGTGTATCATAATTATGCACGCCCATCTGACTGATTCAGGAATCTGTCAGATGGGAATAAAACACTGCATAATCCCGCCATGGGGGTAGTGACTGTTGAGGTGGATTGGCAAACAGTAAAAAGGTTTGTGATTAGCCTTCCCCTAAGGAATCTATACATGCCAGTACATAGGGATTTTAGAAATGACTACAAGTCCTCTTTAAAGACACAAGACAGGATTGTATATTGCGGTAATTGAATTAAACTGATTTAAAATTGATTATTTATTGTTTGTGTCTGTACAGATCATGTAGGAGAAGTTTCTCCAGAGAACATTGATAACCATAATACTCAAGAAAACACACTAGCACCAGCTCCAAGGAAGCAGGGCTGGCCGAAAGGATTAAAGAGAGGACCATCTAAGAGAAGACGTAGTGTGGATAGGAAGTCTGGATTTAAACTCAACTTGTATACTCCTCCAGAGACTCCAATGGAACCAGACTATCAGGCTCAGACTGAAGAAACAAAAGTTGAAGAGGAAAAGGATGAAGATGAAGAGAAAAGGGACCTACATCAGGATGAAGTTGTGCAGACCACTGAAGAAATGCAAACTCATGTTGATGAAACTGAAAAGTCTGTGGTAGAGCTACCAAGTCCAAGTCCATGTAGCCCCAACCTGGAAGAGGAAGAAAAGAAAGAAGATAATATAAAATGTGAAGAAAGTGAACAAGACAAAGTAGCTGAGCCAGAGCAGGATCCTGAGGAGGACACAGATATCAGCCCAAAACAGGAGGAGAAAGATGTGCAAGAAGAATTTGAGAAGTCTGACAAGGATTTGGAGAAAGAGAAAAACTCAGTGACCGAACAAGTCGGGGAGCTTGCACTGCCCGATGATGAGGAAGAAGATGAAGACCAGTCTCACAATGAAGATCATGATGCAGATGATGAAGATGAAAGCCATCTTGATACCTCAAAGAAGGAGGTACCTGAACAACCATTTCATGAGACTTTAGGGGATCAGGCGAGTTTTTTAGAATTGGGTATAGAAAATAATACATCTCAGCCTGATATTTTAAGCAACAACTGTGATGAAATAATTGAAGTAAAGCAACCCACACAGCCAGCAAATGACCAACCAACTGAAACAGAGGAGCAAGCCATTGTTCCATGTGAAACAAACCAAGCAGAATTAGTTTCAGAACTAACTGGTGATGCTGGGGATGGATTGGACATTGATTCAGAAACTGCACAAGCTGTTCAGTCACTAACCCGTGAAAGCGAAGAACAAGAGGAAGCCTATAGAAACTGTTCTGAAACACAGGAAGCATGTCATAATCTTCAAAGTTATACCCAAAGCCCATCGATGGTTGCTACAGAAGACTGCCATCAGTCTGAACATAGCAGCCCAGTGTCCTCTGTTAACTCACTTCCCAGTCAGTCTGTCAGGTCTGCAAACAGCCCCAGTGCACCCTCTCTGGAAAGTAACTATGCCCAGATCAGCCCTGAGCAGACAGCCATTTCTGTTCCTTCATTACACAATATTGAAACTAGTCCCATGATGGATGTATCATCTGTTTCTGATCATTCACAGCAGGTTGTGGATAGTGGGTTCAGTGACTTGGGTAGTATTGAGAGTACTACAGAGAACTATGATAACCCGAGCAGTTATGACTCAAACATTGGAGCTGGCACTTTACCCTCTCAAAATAGCTGTTCATTCAGTGGAGGTATGACCTCCACTAACTTGACAAAAAGTAGTTGTGCGATAACGCAACAGATGTCTGCTATGAACAATAGTTGCAGTATGATTGGGTCTCCACCTCCCCAGCCACCTTGCAATGTCAAGTCCCCACAGGCGTGTTCAGTGGAGAGACCTTCCAGTAATGGTCAACAACAGCAGCTTGCCCCTTGTGGTATGGCAGGCACTGGTTTTGCTTTGCCAGACATTCCTGAAACTGGAGGTGGTGGACTTGGGGGGCTGTATGATAGAATCGGACAAGGAGATTTTGGGGCTGGCCACTATCCTCAACCCTCTGCTACATTCAGCCTTGCCAAACTTCAACAATTGACAAACACCTTAATGGATCACTCCCTGCCTTATAGTCATGCACAGGCCGTAACATCCTATGCAAATGGTGCCTCTCTTTCTTCTTCTCTAAGCAACATGGTGCAGCTCACACAGTCGCCACATTCGGTTACTCCACAATCTCAAACCACAATGACCCCTCCTACAAAACTCACACCACCAATGAATTTACCACCACCTCTCCTTCAGCGGACCATGTCTAGTGGACAGATGGGTCTTTCTCACAGTCAAAGACTGCAGACACAGATTGGAGGGAAAACTCATATGTCCATGCGGACCAAAGTATCTGCATTGCCTCCAGGGGCTCCATCTGGGCCCCATCCCTCGCAACTATATGGTCATGGACCTCCTCCACAGGCTGTGACCATGCAACCTCCCTCCCGTTCTCTCGCCATTCAGCGTGGAATGAACATGGGTGTCAACCTGATGCCAGCTCCTGCTTACAATGTGAACCCAGTAAATACACTAAATCCCATGAGTGGTTATCGGATGTCTCAGTCGATGATGAATAGTGGGTACCACACCAACCATGGATACATGAACCAGAGCCCTCAGTACCCAATGCAAATGAGCATGATGGGTAGCCAGCCTTATGCGCAGCAGTCAATGCAGACAAGCCCTCACAGTAACATGATGTACTCCAGCCCTGGGCATCATGGTTATATGAACACACCAATGCCCAAACAGTCTCTCAATGGAGCATATATGAGGCGGTGAGTTTTCCTTGCAGATACCAGCATCCCTACACCCTCATCCCTTACTGCAGCTGTTGCATAATTGAATTTTGAAAACAGAATCAAATGCAGACATTAAATGGCCATCGAAGGACACAGACTCTGTCTCTCGTTATTGGCTCACTTTTTCTCATGACCCTTCTCCAATTTGACCTCACATTACTTGTCTACTAGTTTAATATTTATATATGTTCACCTTCTTCAGCACCAGTTCTGGTAACACCTAAGTACATTTATCTTTCACTGCACTGAAGGGGATAACCATCCATTTGGATTTTTTTTTTTTTTTTTTTGTAACATATACTTTTATTAAAAGATTACTATTTGTTCAAGGAATTTAATCATTTTTTATTTCTGTCTTTTCCCTATATATTGACTAAGAGCACTTCCTTAATGCCACTGACTTTCTCTAAGTGACCTTCTTAATTATTATTTTAGCAGTCTTCTTAATATTTAATCCTTTCATAACATGTTCTGCCAAGCTGAATAATTGAGAACGGAGACATCATAGTAAAACTTTTTGGGCATCACTTAATCGGTGGTAGATCACTATGCAATATGTAATATATCACATGTAATCGCTGCCAATATTCGCTTTAAATTTCATGAATACGTGTTGTTTCAACTGCTTGTGGTCCTGAGATTTGAAAATTTGGAACCCCAAGTTCATGTGCTCCTAGTAATTTTATTAGGGATTAAATGTGATATTGTACTTGCTTTGAAGGAACACTTCTTATACTGTGTTATGTCTATAGCAGGCCTGTGGTGGCACCAAGCAGAAGCCCTGGCATAACACAGTATTTATACCCAGAAAATAATCATCTTACATCTTATGTTTTCCCCTAGAGGAACCTCATTCTGTCTTGTACTGAGTATCTTAGGACTCTTTAGCAGTACTGTTACTGTCATTAAAAACAACTTTTTACATGTCGATCAGTCATTTCAAATTGTTGATCGCAGCGGGTCTCAGGAGATTTGTGAGTTATTAGCTGGGTAAAGGGGCTGCATTGCACTCCACTTCACAGCTGCTCGAGAGATCAGTACATTTCTCTCCATAAAAGTCTATGCTGGGAAATTGATCTCTCGGCTGGTCAGGGAGCAGAGCGCAATGCAGTCTGCTTTCCCATCTCATAATACACAGTCGCAGTGGGTCTCGGAGTAAGACCTGGTGCAATAAACCACTTTTGATTGATAGTCTTTAATTACTAACATTTTAAGGCCCCCCCCCCCCCCCCCCCATACTTATATTGACTGAACTCACTGACTTTAGCTGGACCAGGTCTCCATTTAATATTTATTGTAGATGATGTCAGAGGAAAGGATTGGGCGATTTGAATTTTAACTGCCCTCTGTTGTTCAGAAGGGAAAGGGACAGTGGCTTACCATAACCCCCCCTCCCCTTCCCCTCTCCAAAAGCTAAGCTTTTAGGTGTACACAGGCATGAGGAGAGATTGCTGTTGGACATAAAGTGTTTGGCCATAAGATATGTGTGTAGCCAACTTTACTCTTCAGACAATGAAACTACGTGCCTGCAATATGAGTGTTTTTTGCTTTCCAATCTCTTAAGTCAAATCTAGTGGAAAAACTTTTTACAGAATTAGTTGAAAGTTGTCTAAACTTTGCAGGATTGGTTGACTAGTGTGTATGGGGTTTTCTGTACTTCTGGGAGGGATAGCCGTCAGCCAAGTAACATTAAAAAAGAACATTGTCTAAGAAAGATATGAAAGGGGTTATCCAGCACACTTAAGTGGCCCGGCTGTGTGATAACAGATCATGGTAACTGGTTCCCACTGAATTTTGCTTCCTGAAGCTGCAGACTATACAACACATTGCCCCTCAGCCAATCAGTGGCACAGCAGTGTCTCGTCTCAGCCAGTGATTGGCTAAGCGCCAATGTGACATATTGTTTGCAGCTTTGGGAATTGAAGTTCAGTGGAGATCAGCCACCGTGATACCAGAGACTGTGGGGGAACTATGGAGACAAGGTTTTTTTTTTTTTTTTATGTTAATTATTTAAATATTTAAAACAAGTATAGATGTTTTTTGCTTTGTCATCGATTGGTCAGGTCGTTTTGTAATGCTTAAAAATGTTCGACTGTCGCCCCCACACATATCCCTGTGTAATAGGGGGATCCAGTGAAATAGGCCAGCTGAGTCTTGTGAAGGCTATGTAAACCAGTGCCTATAACTGGGATCAGCGTTTGTTTACAGACTGGCTCAGGCCATGTTTACAGACTGGCTCAGGCCATGTAACAGGGCCCTTAGTCTGTAAAGGTATTTTTGGCTTCAAAATAATTTCATTACTGCAGGTTCTGCCATCAATTTGTTTGGTCTGAAAAAAAAAAAAAAAGTAGTTCCGCTTTTAATATTTTCCAATTGCTCTGTGCACATACCAGACACTTTGGAGCAACCAGGGCATAATAAAAGCGAAACTACTTTTTTCAAGACTAAACAAATCGACAGCTGGAAGGTTCGGGTTCAGACTGCAATGCTGTTGTTTTGCTTAATTCTATTTACTGCAAATGTTTTTCACAGGTTTACATAACTTCCTGGTTGAAGTTGAACTGTAAATGGGATTCTGACATTAAAGTCTGTTTGTTTTTTACAGAAGCAGAGCCAGTCTGGTCTGTGGGCTGATATGGGTTTTGCAGCTTAGCCCTAATTAGTTGGATACTGCTGAACTGCAATACCAAAAATGGCCTTTGATCAATAGTGGCACTAGCACTGCTTCACAAAAATGCAGGCAATTTTTTCCATTTCTGAACAACCCCTTTTAGGACACATTAGTCTGTTGTAGTACAGTTATTGTAGACTTACATTTTTAAGATCTAAAACTTTTTTGTTGGTTTATAAAGCACTGATATTTAAAATGAATGCAATTAGCACTTGTCTGCAAATGGATTTAAAAACCAGCATTAAGTAAATGCAAGGAAGTGTTTATACAAATGTCTCTTAACATTTAACTGAACATTATTTCACTGCCATCCAATCAGGTTTGTTTTTTTCATTTTACTATGGAAGGATGTGTTATGGTTTACTGCCTTGCCTGTAGGTGGAGCACTCTTGGCTGTTAGAGCGTAATGTGTAAACCAGTGACACTGTGCCCTGATCAAGGTCCAGTGGATTTTTTCAAAATTACCATCTTTTTTCCATCTGACTTGTCCTCCCTGTATTTTGTTATATTATGTTTGCTGGAAGTAAGCCTTACTAAGCATGCTGCTTCTCTCTTTGGTGTGTGAGCTTTTCTAAGTAGTATTATATGTCCTGTGCTAAACTGTAAAGCCATTTGTTATGATTTTGTTTTCTGATTTTGGTCAGCCTTGTTTAAAGGTTAAAGAAGAAAAAAATAAATATATTTTTGTTAATTATGAAATTGTACAAAATATTAAAATGTGGTATTCTTCAGGTCCTTTTGGCCAGCCAAAAGGCTTACACTTGAGTGTATATTTTCACACATTCGCTAAAACGGTGACTCTAGTCTCTGTGGGACATACAAATAAAAAATAAAGTTTATTTTAAAGAAAACGACCACAACAAAAAAGGACAAATCTTACAGGATACTGGAAATGCCATTGATGCTCAATATAGTTTGCCAAGGAATTCTTAAATGGACATATGGTTCACTTACACTCCATGTTTAATTGCTACATTATGAAATTGCCTTTCAGACCCATTTGCAATACAATGGTTTTATTCCACCTGTAGAGTTTTCTATCTTTGTAATGTGTTGGAGTTATTTTTTAGATAAAAGTGGGAAAAAAGGAATGTGCAAAACCCATAACCTGGACAAACTTCCCAGGCGATATATTAGCATGTAAAATATATAATTTGTTGCACCCTTCCCTACCCAAAAATAGTCTGCATATTTTTCTTTAGTGTCTTATTCTGGTTTCCCCTATTATTGTTTTTGACAACCTTCTTCCGAAGAAGTAAAATTGTGTTTTTTATTTAAATTTTTATTAAAGCAGAGCAGACAGTTGTACATTTTGAATGGAAATAAATTATGAGGAGCCTTATCAAGAATTTGGGCCTTCGAAATTTTCTTTAAGTAAATCACCAAAGACTTTTTCTTGTATTTAATATACCTTTCGTGGCACCACCTTATTTGTTTCTTGTTGCTTTTTTTTAGGAGTTTCTGCATGCTGCTGACATGTCTGTGTAAATAAAACATATTTTCTTAGTACTCTGCATTGTGCCATTCTTCTGGCCAAATAGTCCATTCCTCTGTTATTCCTCCTGGAAATGTATGAACTAATTGACAAAAGGCTGTTACAATTCTCCCTATCAAACAGTGAGGAATAACAAAGGAACAAGTTAATGCAGAGTTCAAAGCAAAGGAGCTAAACAATTATTCCATGGGGGAATACAATTACGTAGTAAGGTGCCCTTTATGTTTACAAACCAAAATTTTGGTTGTACTTAAATTTTTCTTATGTTACAGGGTGTTGGTCGTCATTTACTTACACCATTTATTCTTTAAGAATATGAGTTCACACAGGCACAATAATGGTCTGTTTTGCACACGCTGATTTCTACATCTAAAATAGTTGTGAATGGGGTTGCAGTTTTGGGTAGTGACACCACACTGTTTTGTGCCCATGTGAACATGTCACTACTTTTCAGCGCTGAACCTCCTATTGAAGTCAATGGGGGTTCAGAGGTGCTTCTCCCCACTATGCTGCCCGCAGCTGAGAGATGCAGCACTTTGTGTCTGTGTGAACCCAGTATAAAAAGCCTTTTTTATGGTCTATTCACACGTACAGTATTCTGCGCAGATTTGATGCGCAGGTTTTCTGCCGCAGATTTCAATGTAAACTGAATGACTGAACACAGTCTGAAATCCTGCGCATCGAATCTGCACAGAATACTGTATGTGTGAATAGACCATTAATGTTTTAATAAATTCTTCCTCCCTACAATATGCACTGAATTGAAGGTTATTGTATGTAACATTGCATAACTAGTCTTTTACACAGACCCTGAAATAGCAATTTATGGACTTGAGCAGTGCCCAGTTCAGTGGGAATTGTATTTTATAATAAGAGAGAGTGAGAGATTAAATGGCTATATTCTAGACAAATCCTTTAAATGGGCTTTGTCATTTGCAAAAAGATTTTATGTAATGTAAAAGATAACATGTATATTTTCTGGTAAAAAATAATGCTGTCTTGTACCTGCAGCTATTGTGTATCTCGGCTGGGACAAAATCTAGGAAGTGTGAATGGGTGATACACAAACCCTGCTTGTCCGGTCCCCCGGTTACTTTATTTTGCCCCAGCCCAGACACTCAGGCAATAGCTGCAGGGACAAGGCAGTGTTTGTTTTTTGTTTTTTTTGTTTGTTTTTTTTTTTTTTTTTTTTTTTTTACAAAAAAAAAAAATATACACATTTTTAAACTATGTATATGACAAATATACATATAGGCCCAGATTTATCAAACTATGTAAGAGAAAAAATTAAGTATTTTTCCCACAGCAACCAATAACAGCTCAGCTTTCACTTTACCACAGCTTGTTAGCTTAGCTATGATTGGTTGCTGTGGGAAAATCACTCCGTTTCTTTTTCTCATTTTTAACCAAAATATCATTTATATTATATAAAAAGGTTTTGCAAATGAGTGTTCATGTAAGTTAAAAGTAGTTGTTGAGCCTAAGGGCTATATAGTAATCATCTTGAGCGAATTTTGTATATATATTCGGCAAATTATTTATTTATTTTTTACAAGATTTAGCATTCTTTAGTACTAAAGTATTGGATGTGTACATTTTGCCAGGAGTTAGTTTTTTTTTTTTTTTTAAGTAAGGCTACACATAGATTTCTTGGTTTTGAATTGTTTTTCTTGGTTTTAAAAAAAAGAACTGACCTATGTGACATATATTTGACTGCACATCGGCTTGAAGCAGGAGCTGGATAAGATAAAGTGAAGTGAGACGTGTCCCAAGCAGGCACTTTTAGAAGCAGCAACAGAGATCAGAAGCACTCAAGGAGAACACTTTGGGTCAGTGTCCAGAGGGTTGGATGTGCTTGGCTGTTTGATTGGCCCTCCCAAGCTGTTTTTATATGGAACCTTTTTTTTAACAGCATTTCTGCTACAGTGGGGATCAAAAGTTTGGGCACCCCAGGTAAAAATTTGTATTAATGTGCATAAAGAAGCCAAGGAAAGATGGAAAAATCTCCAAAAGGCATCAAATTACAGATTAGACATTCTTATAATATGTCAACAAAAGTTAGATTTTATTTCCATCATTTACACTTTCAAAATAACAGAAAACAAAAAAATGGTGTCTGCAAAAGTTTGGGCACCCTGCAGAATTTATAGCATACACTGCCCCCTTTGCAAGCTGAGACCTGCCAGTGACATGGATTGTTCCCAACCATCATCTGGGAAGACCAGGTGATGTCAATCTCAAAGTTTTTAAATGCCCAGACTCATCTGACCTTGCCCCAACAATCAGCACGATGGATTCTTCTAAGCAGTTGTCTAGAAATCTGAAACTGGAAATAGTTGAAGCTCACAAAGCTGGAGAAGGCTATAAGATAGCAAAACATTTTCAGATGTCAATATCCTCTGTTAGGAATGTAATTAAGAAATGGTCATCAGGAACAGTGGAAGTTAAAGCAAGATCTGGAAGACCAAGAAAAATATCAGACAGAACAGCTCGCAGGATTGTGAGAAAAACAATTCAAAACCCCCGTTTGACTGCACAATCGCTCCAGAAAGATCCGGCAGACACTGGAGTTGTAGTACACTATTCCACTATAAAGATATACAAATATGATCTTCATGGAAGAGTCATCAGAAGAAAACCTCTTCTACGTCCTCACCACAAAACTCAGCGTTTGAACTTTGCAAATGAACATATAGACAAGCCTGATGCATTTTGGAAACAAGTTCTGTGGACCGATGAGGTTGAAATTGAATTTATTGGCCGGAACAAGCAAAGATACGTTTGGAGAAGAAGGGGAACAGAATTTAATGAATAGAACCTCTGTCCAACTGTTAAGCATGGGGGTTGATCAATCATGCTTTGGGGTTGTATTGCAGCCAGTGGCACATGGAACATCTCACAAGTAGAAGGAAAAATGGATTCAATCAAATTTTGGATGCTAACTTGGTGCCATCTGTGAAAAAGCTGAAGTTAAAGAGAGGATGGCTTCTACAAATGGATAATGATCCTAAACACACCTTGAAATCCACGGGGGATTACATCGAGAGGAGTAAACTGAAGGTTTTGCCATGGCGTTCACAATCTCCTGACCTCAACATAATTGAAAATCTATGGATAGACCTTAAAAGAGCAGTGCGTGGCAGACAGCCCAGAAATCTCAAAGAACTGGAAGACTTTTGTAAGGAAGAATGGGCAAAGATACCTCAAACAAGAATTGAAAGACTCTTGGCTGGCTACAAAAAGTGTTTTACAAGCTGTGATACTTGCCAAAGGGGGCAATACAAGATATTAACTCTGCAGGGTGCCCAAACTTTTGCAGACACCATTTTTTTTGTTTTCTGTTATTTTGAAAGTGTAAATGATGGAAATAAAATCTAACTTTTGTTGGCATATTATAATAATGTCTAATCTGTAATTTGATGCCTTTTGGAGATTTTTCCATCTTTCCTTGGCTTCTTTATGCACATTAATACAAATTTTTACCTGGGGTGCACAAACTTTTGATCTCCACTGTATGCACAAGTTGTAGTTCAGAGCCCTGTGTTGGTCTGCATGAACACATTGTCCAATTATTAACCATAAAGGGTCTGTCCAGTGATTACTTAGTTACTGCCTGATCCATGGGTATAAATAACAAGAAGAAAAAATGTGGTCTCAAAAAAACAAGGAGGTGCTCAACCCCAAATGCAGTTGTGAATTTATGCTGGGGGAGCAGATCCTGCGCTGCTTGTCCGTTGCTAAGGGCAATCACCCAGCATATGGCTAACCCTCATACTGATGTTAAAATTGAGACATTAGCCAGTATATCCTTATATGAAGGACATCCAGGAGCCTGCACACCAACGCCAAGGTTTCGCAAGTTGCACGGGACCTAACACTAAACCTACCCCTTGTAATTGCCGTATGGGCAATGCCAGTGGGCAATTACAGCAGCCTGCTCCCAGTTATCTCCAGTATGCATTTTATGCTGGGGATTGTCCCCTTAGCAACGGACCACAAGCGCAGGATCTGCCCCCCAGTATAAATGCACAACTGCATTTGGGGTTGAGTACCTCCTGCTTTTTGAGACCATGCTTTTTCTTCTTGTTGTTTAAATCCTATATTTGGAGGTGTATCCTCACGCTCTGCATTACTCCTCTTCCTTCCTGTGTCTGCTGTGTTGGATTTCTTCATCCAATCACTGCAGGCTGCTTTGGTACACACACACCACACACCTACTGTTTTCATGCAGCAGTCCAATAGGACAGGAGTAAGCAGAGAGAAGTGCTAGTCCCACCCACACTTACTGAACTTCATCCGTGCCTGGACAAAGATGATGCTGCAGCTGAACAGGAATATTTTCTGGATGGTATGGCATTCCCTAGTGGTCATTTTTATAAGATATGATTTCTATAAAAAGGATATATATTTTTCTAATTAAGTACACCCTGTTCCAAATTATTATGCAATTTCAAGTTTCACAAAGATTAATTATTTAGTTTTTCAGTTTAACTCAGATGGTATTGTGTCTCATGGCTCTTTTGATCACTGAAAACAATCTGACACCTGTGATAATTAGATTGCTAGGTGAGGCTCCTTTCACACTATGAATTTTTCCGTTTACAAACTTCCGTCACATGTTCCGTCACTACAGCTGCAAAACCCGGCCGTTACAAAACCCCTGACGGCCGTGACTAAATTGCATTGCAGCCTATGGGGTTTTGTAACTGCCCGTTTGCACCCGTATCTGCCCGTAATTCATTATGGGCGTTATACAGTGACGGGACATCGTGGCGGAAAAATTACTAAAGGTGGATGTTCCACATAATTAAGCAGAGCACAATTTTCAAGCATTATGGGGAAGAAAAAAGGATCTTTCTGCTGCCGAAAAGAGTGAAATAGTTCAATACCTTGGACGAGGTATGAAAACATTAGATATTTCAAGAAAACTTAAAGGGGTACTCCGTTGGTCAACATGTTTTTGACTTACCCTATTTGTTTTGTTTCATTTCTATTCTTGTTGTTTAGGCTACTCTATTTCCGTTCTGTGTTGTCTTTTTATCCGCCACTTTGTTTTCCTACTTTGCTTCTATTTCCTGTTTCTTGCTGTGCTGAAAACTACAAATCCCAGCATGCCACATGGCTTGCTGGTTTGGGGCGGCTCTTTTTCTTTGTTTGTACCGCCCTTTACCCCCACCCTACTATTTTCCCAGGTTGGCCCCTTATACACAGCACACTAATATAAATTGGCCCTGGTTGGGATACACTAGCATACACACAAAAGGCACTACAACTCCCAGCATGTGTCATTCAGGAGACTTCGGTCTGTGGTATAACACCAGCATGCTGCATCTGTAGTCTCCTGGGGGTTGTAGTTCACCACACCTCTATAGGGCATACAGTGTTTCCCAACCAGGGTACCTCCAGGTGTTGCAAAACTACTACCACCAGCATTCCCTGGTTGGGAAACACTAGTATACACACACATAACAGGGACTACAACTCCCAGCATGTGTCATTCAGGCAGGAGTCCCCCCCCCCCCTTCACACACAGAAATAATTTCTAGTATGAGATTTATTCCCCAGCCCCTACAGTCCATACATTCCCAGCCCTGCACTTTGTCATCCTCCCGTTCAGTGAAGACAGAGCTCAGGGAGGAGATGAGGAGGAGTGTACGTCCTCTCTCTTATTTTCTCTGTCTTCTTTCTCCCATGCAGACCTACGTCCTCTGAATACAGCGGGGGAGGGGAGATGAGCTGAGGAGCTGTGTACATCCTCTCTCCCCCTGCTCTGGCTTCTTTCTCATGCAGACCTGGGACCTCTGGGAGGGGGAGATATGGGGGTGTGTGGCTTATTTCTCTCATGCAGACCTGCGTCCTCTGGGCTCTGACTTCGCTTCCCCCAGCTAACTTCGGAAACCTTACATATTCATAAGCTTGGCGTGAAAGAACCTGCCCAGTCACAGAAACAAAGAACAGAGGGGAAAAAAGCCCTGACGCGTTGTCCACAGCCTAATCCTAACATGGCCGATGCTGTGGATGACAGTAAGAGATCCAACGCCAAACTAGAGCTTCCTGGCCCACAAACGGGTAAGAAAAAAAGACAAATGCTACACACACACATATAACACATATGAACATTAAAAGATGTAATATAGCCAAAAAAAAACTTATCCACCGGAGTACCCCTTTTAAGCATGATCATCGTACTATTAAGAGATTTGTGGCTGATTCAGAGCACAGATGGGTTCATGCAGATAAAGGCACATTGAGGAAGATTTCAGCCTGATCCATGAATCAGATCAAGACAGCAGCTGCTAAAATACTATTGCATAGCAGCAAACTGATATTTGAAGCTGCTGGTGCCTCTGGAGGACTCTACACCTTGATGTCCTTGGGACTCCAGAGTCTTGCAACTGTACATAAACCTATTCAGCCACCACTAACCAATGCTCACAAGCAGAAAAGGCTTCATGGGCAGACAAATACATGAAGACTAATTTTCAGTCCTGTTCACTGATGAGTGCCGTGCAACCCTGGATGGTCCAGATGGATGCTTGGTGGACAGCCACCCTGTTCTAACAAGGCTGCGAGATCAGCAAGGCGGTGGTGGAGTCATGTTTTGGGCCGGAATCGTGGGAAGAGAGTTGGTCGGTCCCTCTCCAAAGTATGTGGAGTTTCTGACTGACCACTTTCTTCCCTGGTATAGAAGGAAGAACTATGCTTTCCATAATAACATCATCTTCATGCATCTCAATGCACCATCTCATGCTGCAAAGAATACCTCTACATCAATGGCTGCTATGGGGATAAAAGGAGAGAGAGTCATGGTGTGGCCTCCAACCTTTGGAGCATCCTCAATTAAAAGATCTATGAGGTTGGGATGCAGTTTACAGCAGCTCTAGGTGGCTATTCTGACATCTTGCAAACAAATTCAAGCAGAAACTGCCTAAAAACTCACAAGTTCAATGGATGCAAGACTTGTGAAGCTGCTATCAAATAAGGGGTCCTATGTTAAAATGTAACGTGACCTGTTAAAATTTTTAAAATGTTAAAAGTTTGATTGAAATTTCAGTAAATATGCTGCAAACACAACAAATGACAATTTTCAGTTCTTTACAACCTATAAAGTGTTTTGAAACTTACTGTGCATAATACTTTGGAACAGTGCATTGTATGTTTATGTTAAAAATTTTTTACTGTTATCATTAGGAGGTTTGTTCAACAAAATTTGAATTGTACTCTTAATAGTTGATAACATGAGAATTATGCTGATTATTTACATCAGTTATTTAGGTAAATGAGAAAAATATCATTTGCATAATAATTTGGAACAGGGTGTATTTTAGAAAGGTTAATGTGTTGCCAAGATGTACAACATAATAAAAGTTTTTGAATCAGACAGTGCCCAAATGATAGTGGTTGTAAGATCATATTTATTAATGCTATAGAAAACTTTTGTAAACATCAAAAAACATAAAGGGAGCTTCATGCTACATTTGAAGTATAAACAATTATATAAATAAAGTTAAGATACCTTTCATTTCCCTACATTGTTTAGTATATGCAGAGCTATCTTTAGCAAACCTGCTTAGTTCCCCCTTGGCATCCCATTACTACGATAGCAAGAAGCAGCAGAAATCTTTTCTGTAAGACTATTGGTAAACATACTCTCTTAGAATTATGTGAATTGGAACAGGTAGTCTAAAGCATCTTTCTTCAACACCCTTAACAGGCTATGGCTCGAGACAAATCCCATCATTTCATCAAACACTTCATGCCCATTTTTTTATGCTTAATATATGGCTTCCCAGGCACATCCCTAATACATCTGAATAAACCCTAGCTTAAAAAATTTGCAGGAACATATTGCACATTTATAAATTGTTTGAATACTGTGCTTTAGTTGCTTTGAAAGAAAACTTGAATGATAACAGAATAAGAAGTACTAGGCCAGCTTCTGTAGAGGACTGAACAAGAGGTCACAACCTGTATAATGGGAGACACTTGATGCAGATCAAAGAAGAAACTAAACTGAATTTGAGATATCCATCACAAACTGTAATTTTGGATTATTGGATCTGTTTTATTAGTGTCATTCATTCTTGTCAAAACCATTTTCAGCATCCCGTGCAGCTCGCCTCTCTAAAGCGAGCTCAATGTCCAGCTGCCGTAGTTGCTTCAGGAAACCCCGATTGGGAAGGATACAGCGATGTTTCAGAACTTGTGTAACTGCATCAACAACTGTCATTTTTTCATAGATCATCAGGTAAGCCAGGGCAAGGGAGGCTGAGCGGCTTCGGCCCATAGCACAATGAACTAACACTTTACCTGCATAAAAAAGAACAAGTGGCTTAGGGAGTGTTTTGTCATGGTATTGCAATAAAACGGAAATTGTGTGGCTGGATACTAAAAAGAATTGGGCTAAGTTAAGGCAGAGGTACTGAGTTGCACTATACACAATGTGCCGGAAAAATCATTTAAAACCAAATAGATTAGAAATCAGACCTCAAGGTATAAATGGACTTGTGTTTTAGGTGTGTAATTATTTACATAAAATTGGTGGGAGTGTAACTGGAGTAATACGATGCAGCTGGTTTCATATAAAATTGTGTAATTTATTAGATAAATACAAAAATTTTTATCTGAGCAGGGCCCTTGCTACAGATCCAGTGATATATGGTTGATATAATATTGATAAGATTATAAAACAATACTAGGACGATAATAAAACAAAGTTAGTAAATGGAAGTGACAGTATGCCACCTTAAAGGAAAACTGTCAGCTTTCTCCACCCGCACTAAGAAGCGGTACTGGCTGGTAGTGCAGGGGATACTGATCAGTTTGATCCTAACCGTGCCCGGATCCGCAGCGCCGTTCGGCCTTGCTCTTCTATTTTCAAATTAGGTGCTAATTGGCACTCTGACGTCAGTGTCGGGCCGCATCGCCGCCCAGCTCATCAATATTCCTCCCCTCTCTCTTCATTAGAGCGGGGAGAAGGGGGAAAGGCGGAGGGAGGGGAGGAATATTGATGAGCTGGGCGGTGCTGCAGCCTGGCATGGACGTCAAAGTGCCAGTTAGCACCTCATTTGAATATACCGAAAATAGAAGATTACAGCCGAGCGGCACGGCGGATCCGGGCACGGTAAGGATCAAACTGATCAGCGTCCCACGCACTACCAGCCAGTACCGTTGGTTAGTGCGTGGGGGAGAAAGCTGACAGTTTTCCTTTAATGAAAAAGTCTTAGTATACTGAAAGTAAAGTAATCACTTTGGTAATGCTAGATACCAAAGTGCTAGCGCTAGTGCAAGCGATAGGTGGGGTAACTGAATTACTGTATCAGATGCCAGCAACAGATATCTCAGTTTAGTAACAGTTCTAGGTTACAATGATAGTTTCAGTGCAGGAATAATGTATTTTCTGAATGTATCAAGAGTTAGCAGAATAGAGATAAAGTCTATCCCGTTAGGGTGGGCTATACAGGTTGGCACGGGCTGCGCCCGGCCTGCAGATACAAAATACCTGTATTGAAGATGAAGATCGCAGCTTATGGTAATGTGTATCGCCGGGATTTGCTGACTATGCACTGTACCGGGAGATGCCAGGTGACGCTGCTGTAATATGGCACGTATCTGGCCTCATGAGTACAGACCACAGCCAAGTACTGCCACCTTATTGCCACTGCATAACTGCATCCTTATTCTCTTGCAAGCACTATAGTCTCCACAATCGGAGACCACTGCAAGATGTGTTACGCACCTTACATCTTTCCAACTGCCGCACGAGGACATCACAGACAAGGTCTGTACCTGTTACTCCTGCTGCCCGGACATCGCGACAGTTAGCTGGACGCAGATATACAGCGGAGTCAGCACATCCCAACGATACACAGCATCACTATAAGCTGCGATTTTCACCTTCAATACAGACATTTTTTATCTGCAGGACGGGCGCAGCCCGTACCAACCTGTATAGCCCACCCTAACAAGATAGACTGAATCTCTACTCTGCTAACTCTTGATACATTCAGCGAATACATTATTCCTGCGCTGAAACTATCATTGTAACCTAGAACTGTTACTGCACTGAGATATCCGTTGCTGGCATTTGATACAGTAATTCAATCACCCGCGTATCGCTGCATATTGGATCTAGCATTACTAACATGATTACTTGACTTTAAGTATACTAATAGACTTTTTCATTAAGGTGGCATACTCTCACTCCTATTTACTAAAATTGTTTTATCGTCCTAGTATTGTTTTATAATCTTATCAATATTTTATCAACCATATATCACTGGATCTGTAGCAAGGGCCCTGCTCAGATACCAGTTTTTGTATTTATCTAATAAATTACGCAATTTTATATGAAACCAGCTACATCGTATTACTCCAGTTACACTCCCACCAATTTTATGTAAATAATTATACTCCTAAAACATAAGTAATTTATACCTTGAGGTCTGATTTCTAATCTATTTGGTTTTAAAGTGTTTGTTATGGAACAAAAATTAGACCTCTGTCTGTAATTGAGTATACTGTATAGTAGTGCTTCTTAAAGGAGATATCTCATGGAATAAAAGGTATCCCCTAAGTTTTAGACAATGGGGGGTCCAAGCGATGACCCCCCACGTGATCTCCTGTATGGAGCCCTGGCTCTTCCCTGGAGCAATGCGTCACGGCCCCCACCCGAAGCGGGGGCTGCCACGCCCTCTCCGGCTATCTTCACCCCCCCCCCCCCATAATCTAAAACTTATCCCCTATCCTGCACATAGGGGATACGTTTTTTTTTCCATGAGACTACTCCTTTAAGGGATAACACAAGGGATGCCAAAGGCAGTGTTCACACACACACTTTCGCTTCTCCTGTGCATTTCTTCAGTGGTACGCTAATGTAAACTAGTGAATGGGATTTGATAAATAGGGAGAGATTTATCAAAACCTGTGCAGAGGAAAAGTTGCCCATAGCAACCAATCAGATTGCTTTTTTCATTTTGCAGCAGGCTTGTTAAAAATGAAAGAAGTGATCTGATTGGTTGCTATGGACAACTGGGCAACTTTTCATTTGCACAGGTTTTGATAAATCTCCCCCTATAGTGCTGTTGCAAGAAAAAAAAAAGCATGTTATAGATTTAATTTACTGCTGATACATTCTATTAGTATTAAACTTTTTTTTTTTTAGTAATCTCAAGCAAAAGATAATAAACAGAATAGGCCAATTCTGTCTTGTGAATAAGTGATGAGTGTCCCTTGTGGACCAAGTTTACAATATGGTAGATGGGGAGACACAGGTCTTTACTACTGCCACACACTTTAGGCTCATGCACAACAGAATTTGGTGCTGATCCCCAGAATCAGTATCATTTGCACAGCAAGTGTTTTTAAATTATTTTTTAAACATAATAAAAATCATATAAATTTGGTATCTGAGTAGTTGTGACCTGCTAAGTTAACTTGACATGTCATTTATGCTGCATGGTAAATGTTATAACAATGAAGTAGAAGTAGAAGATATTCTTAGGGTATCTACCAACCCAGATATAACCATATCATTCAGCAATAAGCAGTTAAACTTTTATTTCTATATTCTAAAATACACAAAAAAGTGCCTGTATGATGAACCACCAGGGGCCCGAAAGGATGGCTCACCAGGAAATTGGACAGAAACAAATTCCCCTCAACCAATCTGTTAAAGGGGTACTCCGGTGGAAAACTTTTTTTAATTTTTTATTATTTATTTATTTATTTTTAAATCAACTGATGCCAGAAAGTTAAACAGATTTGTAAATGACTCCTATTACAAATTCCTAATCCTTCCAGTATTAGTGGCTGTATACTACAGAGGAAATTCTTTTATTTTTGAATTTATTTTCTGTCACGACCACAGTGCTCTCTGCTGACACCTCTGTCCATGCAAGGAACTGTCCAGAGCAGGAAAAAGCCCCCATAGTAAACATATGCTGCTCTGGACAGTTCCTAAAATGGACAGAGGTGTCAGCAGAAAGCACTGTGGTCATGACAGAAAAGAAATCCAAAATTAAAAGAATTTCCTGTAGTATACAGCTGCTAATAAGTACAGGAAGGATTAATTTTTAATAGAAGTAATTTACAAATCTCATAAAACAAAGAGAATATGCTTGGCACTACTGTATTAACGCTGTATGGGGGAGAACTACCGTATTAAAGTACTGTCCCCTTGCAACCGCTGGAGATGCCAATAATGGTGCTTCCACGCTTGTAGTAGAAAGTAAATCACGTCCAAACAATGTAGATAGAAAAAAGCGGAGCACTCACAACATTAGACTTCTTGATTGCGATCAGACTTTATTCATGTAGTCTTACGGGGATACAAGCAGGGGTGTGCGGACGGGGGTGCGGGGGTGCCCTCTTGGTGACGGACCGTTTGGCGCCGAAGCGCTTCGTCAGACCGGGAATGTCAGGATCACAGGAAGAGGTGTGCTTAAGATAGGTCAAGATATTCATGACGTCTCAGGTAAGTTGATGCGCCATTGGATACTAGTTACCTTAACCCCTTAAGGACTCAGGGTTTTTCCGTTTTTGCACTTTAGTTTTTGCACTTTAATTTAGTTTCCTCCTTACCTTTTAAAAATCATAACCCTCTCAATTTTCCACCTAAAAATCCATATTATGGCTTATTTTTTGCGTCACCAATTCTACTTTCCAGTGACATTAGTCATTTTACCCAAAAATTCACGGCGAAACGGAAAAAAAAAATCATTGTGCGACAAAATCGAAGAAAAAAAACACCATTTTGTAAATTTTGGGGGCTTCCGTTTCTACGCAGTGCATATTTCGGTAAAAATGACACCTTATTATTCTGTAGGTCCATACGGTTAAAATGATACCCTACTTATATAGGTTTGGTATTTTCGTACTTCTGGAAAAAATCATAACTACATGCAGGAAAATTTATACGTTTAAAAATGTCATCTTCTGACCCCTATAACTTTTTTATTTTTCCACGTACAGGGTGGTATGCGGTTTAATTAATGATATATTTTTATAGTTCGGACATTTACGCACGCGGCGATACCACATATGTTTATTTTTTTATTTTATTTACGCTGTTTTATTTTTTTATGGGAAAAGGGGGGTGATTCAAACTTTTATTAGGGAAGGGGTTAAATGACCTTTATTAACACTTTTTTTAAACTTTTTTTTTGCAGTGTTATAGGTCCCATAGGGACCTATAACACTGCACACACTGATCTCCTATGCTGATCACTGGCATGTATTAACACGCCTGTGATCAGTATTTTCGGCGCTTGACTGCTCCTGCCTGAATCTCAGGCACGGAGCAGTCATTCGTCGATCGGACACAGAGGAGGCAGGTAAGGGCCCTCCCGGTGTCTTGTAAGCTGTTCGGGACACCACGATTTCACTGCGGCGGTCCCGAACAGCCCGACTGACTAGCCGGGATACTTTGACTTTCGCTTTAGAAGTGGCGGTCAGCGTCGTTAAGGGGTTAATACAATACATTGTGTAAAACATACAAAAAAGATTAAAAGCAAACTTCTATTACTGCGAGACTTATAGAATATGATAACAAGTTATAGTAAAGCTCCATATTCTTGTTTTTCTTTTAATACGAGCGGGCCTGTAGCGTCCGTTCGGATTATCCATCTAGCTTCACTTTTTAAAAGACTCTGATGCCTGTTCACACCTCTACTTCCAGTTTCTACTTGTTCTATAGATTCAAACCGCAGTTGATCAGGATTATTATTGGGGCATTCTCTCATGTGGGATATGAGGCATGGGGCTCCTATTCCAGTTGTGAGGGATTTTAAATGCTCTCTTACTCTGTGATACAATGGGCGTATTGTTTTCCCTACATAGTAACGCATGGACAGATCAAGCAATATACAACATGTGTCGTTTTACAAGTAAGGAATTGTTTAATTTGGATAGTATATCCACCTAGTTGTATCGATTTGTATCTGCCATTTTGTTTGCACTGTTTACAGGATCCACATGCAAAATTGCCAATAGGACGAGAATCCCAATTACTTCTATGTTTCGTTTTTTCCCTGCTTCTTTTATTGTAAAAATCTTGGATTGTGCCATTCCTGCGGTATGTTACAAAAGGGTTATGTTCAGTAATGTGTGTAAGGTCTGTATCCTGTTGTAGCATGTACCAGTTTTTTTTAATAGATCTCCTAATGACATCATTCATAGATGTATTTTTAAACGTAAACGTGAATCTATTTGAGTTTTGTTCTTTCCGGGATGATGATCGTAAAGCTGTTCTCAGGATTTTACTAACTTTATGTCGGGCTTTTTGTAAGACAGGTAGGGGGTAACCTCTTTTTAACAATCTCTCCTGTAATTCATCTGCCTGCTCTTCATACTTTAGAGGGTTATTATTGATTCATTTTAGTCGGATGAATTGACCTGTAGGGATACCATTTATCCGTCATATTAAACTCCTCCTCCGGTTTGTTGATGATGTGTTCGTGGTGTGGGATGGGTCGGAATGTCAATTCAACTCCTTTGTGCAATATCTCAATGAGGTTAACACCATGAATATGTTCACGTCTGTATTTAATAAAAATGTGTTAGTTTCTGGATGTCCAAGTGGATATTATTAATCATTCTATAGTTACATCTGGCTTTAGAAAGAGTACATGCAGAAACTCTATATTGCACTATGACTCATCCCACCCAATCCACACAAAAAATGGTATCCCTACAGGTCAATTCATCCGACTAAAACAAATTAATAATAACCCTCTAAAGTATGAAGAGCAGGCAGATGAATTAAAGGAGAGATTGTTAAAAAGAGGTTACCCCCTACCTGTCTTACAAAAAGCCCGACATAAAGTTAGTAAAATCCCGAGAACAGCTTTACGATCATCACCCCGGAAAGAACAAAACTCAAATAGATTCACGTTTACGTTTAAAAATACATCTATGAATGATGTCATTAGGAGATCTATTAAAAAAAACTGGTACATGCTACAACAGGATACAGACCTTACACAAATTACTGAACATAACCCTTTTGTAACATACCGCAGGAATGGCACAATCCAAGATTTTTACAATAAAAGAAGCAGGGAAAAAACGAAACATAGAAGTAATTGGCTAACGGATTCTCGTCCTATTGTCAATTTTGCATGTGGATCCTGTAAACAGTGCAAACTAAATGGCAGATACAAATCGATACAACTAGGTGGATATACTATCCAAATTAAACAATTCCTTATTTGCAAAATGACACATGTTGTATATTGCTTGATCTGTCCATGCGGACGTTACTATGTAGGGAAAACAATACGCCCATTGTATCACAGAGTAAGAGAGCATTTAAAATCCCTCACAACTGGAATAGGAGCCCCATGCCTCATATCTCACATGAGAGAATGCCACAATAAGAGTCCGGATCAGCTGCGGTTTGCAGCTATAGAACAAGTAGAAACTGGAAGTAGAGGTGTGAACAGGCATCAGCGTCTTTTAAAAAGTGAAGCTAGATGGATAATCCGAACGGACGCTACAGGCCCGCTCGTATTAAATGAAAAACAAGAATATGGAGCTTTACTATAACTTGTTATCATATACTATAAGTCTCGCAGTAATAGAAGTTTGCTTTTAATCTTTTTTGTATGTTTTACACAATGTATTGTATTAAGGTAACTAGTATCCAATGGCGCATCAACTTACCTGAGACGTCATGGATACCTTGACCTTTTTTAAGCACACCTCTTCCTTTGATCCAGACATTCCCGGTCTGACTAAGCGATTCGGCGCCAAACAGTCCGTCACCAAGAGGGCACCCCTGCACCCCCGTCTGCACACCCCTGCTTGTATCCCCTGAAGACTACATGAATAAAGTCTGATCTCAATCAAGAAGTCTAATGTGGTGAGTGCTCCGCTTTTTCTACCTACATTGTTTGGACGTAATTTACAAATCTGTTTAACTTTCTGGCACCAGTTGATTTGAAAAAGTTTTCCATCGGAGTACCCCTTTAAGGGGAAATCAGTAAGAATAAAGGTCGGCATTTATCTTTGTAGGTGTAAGTGAAGCATTTTTCCTACACTTTTTTTTTGTGTGTGCTGGTAATGTGTAGGAGCCCCAAATTTATTAAATGGTCACAGAGCATTTGATAAATTTTGTCAGGTCACATTTTCTGAAATTTCTCTCTTCACATACCCCAAAAAGCTCAGCTAAGTCTGTTTTAGAGACACTTCAGTGGCTTTTTGCCTTTTCACAAAAAGGCGCAGTTGATAAAACCCGTCCATATCATGTATATTATATTGTGTATTTCCACAATCAGTGGATTGCAACTCAAAATCAGCAGAAATGTGTAAACCAAAAGGTGCAAATAAACACACAAAAAACTGTCTAAATTCAATGATAAACGTCGGCCACAATCTTTATGCTAGATATGCAGAAGATAATATCTCACACCACCCTCACCACGCGTTTTAGCCATGACCTCGTATGACCTCATCAGGGGACACTGTGAAGCATGTAGGTATATGAAAAAACTTATCAACAAAGCATATTGGGTGATCAAGATAAACAAAATATACGTCCCCCTAACAAAAAGCCCTTTATACAACTCTATACCAGCATAGTGGGCACAACTGCACAGCCTACCACCACTTCAGCATTGGGACATAGCACCCCAACCAATGATGATTAGAGATTTATTCTTGCTGGTTTCTCCTTAACAGATTGGTGGAGGGGAATTTGTGTCTGTCTCATTTCCAGGCCACTGGTGGTTCCTCATATACACACACCTTTTTATTTTAGTATGTATAAATAAAAGTAATATTTTATGCACTTTCCATTTCCTATTTCCCTGTTTATAAAAAAACAGTCTTAAAAAACAATGGTGGAATCTTTATATTTCTTACTCCTAGAGAATGATTTAGTTTTTAGTCTCAATAAATTATATAGTGGGAAAAAAATGATTGTCCAACAAGAAAACAAGCCCTCATAGAGTCAGTCAATAGAAAAATAAAGTTACAGCGGGGATGAAAGAAACACACTATTGTCAAAAAATATTGTAGCCCTGTTAGGTAAACAATGCCATTTTCTGACAATGTCTGGCGATATCAAATAAAGAAAGAATACAAAGTTAAAGGGGCAATCCAGAAGGAGGAAAAGTGAGTTTTGTTACACTCACATTTAATGGCAATATCGGTAACATCGCTTGTCTATTGGTCATTACACGATTTTGCCTGGATGCAATAATCATATATATGGACATTTATCAAAGGGTTTAGTCAGGTTTTCTTTACTATAATTGTCGCAAAATTGTCGCAACTGCGACTACGCGATTTTTCTGGAAAGCGACATTTTGACTGGAAAGCGAGAAAAGCAAGTTTTCCAAAAATTAACTACGTGGTAATAATTTTAAAATGTACTACGGGTAGTCAGGTATTTATTAACTGTGACAGTCGCAACTGCGCAAAAAAAAGTCGCAACAGGGTTAATAATTTACTGAATTTACTCCAGCTCAAACATGGAGCAGAAAAAGCTACTACCAAAGTAAAAAAGGAAAAATTGCTTACGTGAAAGAAAATTATCAACAGGCTGAAACCAGTTGATAAATAAGTCACACATAAGCAAAAAAAAAAGTAAGGAAAAAATTACTAAAAAAAGAATACATAAGCAAACATTGATAAATGTCCCTCATAGTGCACTCCCCCTCCTCTAAATCTTAAAAGGTATATTGATGGGACTGGGGCAGAAGTGGAGCACCGAGAGCAAAGAAAAGTATTTACTTGTGACTTACTGAACAAATTGCAAAAAAAGTTGATGGATTGTAATAGCATATGTGGGTTTTGATTTTTTCCCAGTCATTGCTAAAAGCAGAGGATTTTACAGCTCCCAATGAGGTGAATGGTATCTGTATAAATCTATTTACACTAAATTATCCTGGTGTTGGCTACAGACAGCGGTTTGTCAGTTACGATAGGAAGGGAAGTGGAGTATGGCCACACATAAAAAGATCGCTTCCTTCATTTTTTAAGGCCTGTGAAAAATGAAAGAAACAATCTGATTGGTTGCTATGGGCAACTCAGCTACTTTTCTTCTGCACAGGTTTTGATAAATCTCCCCGAAAATCCACTGATTCTGTGTGAGTTTTCTGTAAATTTTGTATCATGTGAGGCTGTACATGTAGGGGTTTTGGAATGCTCTTGTAAAAATTACTGAGTGTGTAAGTATTACCTGTTCTTGGGTACAACTTGGATAAGTAGAATTACATTTTTCTATGTTTACATGCATTTATACTTACTGTTTGACTTGTTAAGAGCCTTGTGGATGAATTCAGCTGCAGGGTAAAAAAACTGACTAAGGTTAAAGCTGGGTAGATCTGCTGCTTCCACCCCATAATACTCTATGTCCATATCACTGTAATACTCTGCCCCTGTATCCACATTCCAGCGCCCATGTGCGGCATTGACAATATGCGTGAAACCACTTTTCTCCAACCCATAGCGGTCCAGAGCAGTTTTTCTATAAGAAAGAAAACAATTCAGTGACAAATGATTTCATAAATGAATGGGAATATCACATTCTACAATTTTATTGACTGGCTTGGAATGTATGCTAAACTTTTGGAAAGTTAGATTCAGTTCATGTCAAATTTGTCAATCCTATCTATTTACAGTATCTAATTTCTGCCAGATATTCTACTTTCTATGTACAGAAATATTATGGTATGAGCTCTATTAAAACGTTAAATAAATTGTCCTACAACACAAAATAGTGTAAACAGACAAAAACATTAGTAGTACAATAGTAAAGCCACATTGCCCAAACAACAATGGGGTAAGAGGCTGAGCAAATAAGGCCCACAGGTTTACCCTCACCAAACTGCCCAAGTATATGAATAAATTCCCACTACATGAAGTCACAAATTGTCCCACATGTCCCAACGCACTTTCCCCTTAGGTAAGAAAAACTATAACTGGATTCATCAGAAAACTTCAAAAGGCAGTATAGCAGAGTACAAAGAGATGTGGCTGTGATAGTCAATAAAACTACCAGATGGGGAAAATAGCTTGGTCCGCTAGGGAACCACTCATTCAGGTCCTAACATGAGGGTGCTGCGCTAGGAAAGGGATCTCTAGATGGACGGTCTCCTTTCCTCAGGGCAGCTGCATTTTGTCAGAATCATTATAGCAGAAGTCTTACAACATTTGGGTTGTAGTTCATCTTTTCTTCCTACACTTACTTACAGCTTATATTTTGTTTGTAATTATGTTAATAGGCACATTATGACTATACTCACTCATCACCAATATACAGGTTGGGGAAAACTTCATCAACATGGCTATGTTTGGCTGGACCATGCCAAAATATTCTTTCTAGCTCAAATGCTCCAGGAGTGCAATATCCTGTATCTGGATCCACAGCCACTGCTGCATATGCATTGGTCATCTTCTGGTTAATGGTGTCAGCAGGCATTCTTGCTTGGGCAATCGGCATAGGCAAATGGTTTTGTAGTCTCTATATGGACAAAAGTGTTCAAAATTAAAGTTGGGACCATTTTTTTCTAGGATACAGGATCATTGCAGATGGCAAGTACAAAAACAACTTACACATAGTGTAGCTATTCAATATGTGAAGGACTCTTGAAACTTTACTGTCTTTTTTAAAAACTTTATCAGTCGTGGTCTCGTTGCTGCAAACTTCATCTCCCCCCATCCCCCAGATATAGTTGGGAGAAGCCTGAAGAAGTGCACTTGACTTACCTGTTCAGGCGCTTGGCCCGACTCACTGCAGGAGTTGTACTTCATAGACTATAATAGAGGCTCTCATGATGCAAGTCTCCACCAACAAATGATCACTTTATAAAATTATCTTTTGGTGTACATTCACACTGCAGAGAATCTGCAGCAAAAAAAAAAAAACCCTTGTGAACGTACGCTTATAACTGTAACTATTTATTCTGCCTCTGCCAGATAAAATGCATGTTTTAAATTAAATTATGATTTTAGAATGATGGCATATATGCAGTCATTTAACATATTTTATTTATTCATTCATAGGCATGACTGTCTTCATCAAATTCCTTTCTCAGCAACTTCAGAGGCTTTTCATAGGTCATGAACTGCTAATCACTGTACAATAATATATTCTAGGCCAAAAACAATATCCGCTTTACTGCTAAACATTGTAAAACGCATACCTGCTGTCACCCTATATAAGTTTAAAAAAAATTCTACCTTAACCCCTTAAGGACCCAGCCCATTTTCACCTTAAAGGGGTACTCCTCCCCTAGACATCTTATGCCCTATCCAAAGGATAGGGGATAAGATGTCAGATCGCCGGGGTCCCGCTGCTGGGGACCCCCTGGTCCAGCAGCGGGACCCGGCGATCTGACCATCATCATCCCCCTATCCTTCGGACCTAGGGCATCCAGCTCGATCACCGGGGTGGAGTACCCCTTTAAGGACCCGGGCATTTTTTTGCTCATCTGACCACTGTCACTTTAAGCATTAATAACTCTGGGGTGCTTTTACTTCTCATTCTGATTGAGAATGTTTTTTCATGACATATTCTACTTTGTTAGTGGTAAATTTTCATCGATATTTGCATCATTTCTTGGTAAAAAATAAAAAAAATTGATGAAAAATTTAGCATTTTTTTTTTTTACTTTAAAGCTCTCTGCTTATAAAGAAAATTGACATCCCAATATTCAAAATATATATTGATTCACATATAAAATATGTAGGGATGCACCGATATATCGTCGGCCGATACACATCGGCCGAAAATAGCTATTTCGGGGAAATGCCGAAACAACAAAAATGTGCCGATAATGACCCACCTCCCCTGCCCGCCCACAGCACAAGTTGCAAACACTGCCAGTGGCAGAGGCGTAGCGTGGGGGGGTGCAGGGGGGGGGGGCGGCCTCACTGGGCGCAACATCTGGGGGGGCGCGCTCTCCGGGATAGGAATACTTCTTTTTATGTGCCCGGGCCAGCTCCCGTGTGTGGCTGCAGGCGGGGGCCAGCCAGCGCATATAAAACCTAATACTGTATACTAAAAACCAGGGGGCCTCCAGCTGTTGTGAAACTACAACTCCCAGCATGCCCGGACCGGCAAAGTCACTGACATCCCATGCGTACAACCATAGAGACGCAGGAGGACCGCAGGATCGTCGCAGGAGAACGCGTGCTGGCCGGGGCCTGGTAAGTGACCGGCAGCGCGTCATCTCCTTGAGTGTTCCAGTCACCGCTCCCCGGTCCATAGGCCATAGCAGTAGGTGTGACCCAGGGCCGGAGGAGCGGTGACCGGAACACTGTGGGGGCAGCAGTACAGACATACAGCCTCCAGCCATACACTGTATATGGCTGGAAGCTGTATGTCTGTCGGGTGGGGGGAAGCTGCCTACTACTGTGGGGGAACTGCTGACCTAATGTGGGGGGGAGCTGCCTAATATTGTTGGGGGAGAGCTGCCTACAAATGTGGGGGGAGCTGCCTAATATTGTTGGGGGGAGCTGCCTAATATTGAGGGGGAACTGCCTACTATTGTGGGGGGGGGGGGAGCTGCCTAATATTGTTGGGGGGAGCTGACTAATATTGTGGGGGAACTGCCTACTATTGTGTCGGGGAGCTGCCTTCAAATGTGGGGGGACTGCCTACAAATGTGGGGGGAGCTGCCTAATATTGTGGGGGAACTGCCTACTATTGTAGGGGGGGGGGAAGCTGCCTAATATTGTTGGGGGGAGCTGCCTAATATTGTTGGGGGGAGCTGCCTACTATTGTGGGGAACCTGCCTACTATTGTGGGGGAACTGCTGACCTAATGTGGGGGGGAGCTGCCTACAAATGCGGGGGTGGGGGGGGGGGGAGCTGCCTAATATTGTTGGGGGGAGCTGCCTAATATTGTTGGGGGGAGCTGCCTACTATTGTGGGGAACCTGCCTACTATTGTGGGGGAAATGCTGACCTAATGTGGGGGGGAGCTGCCTAATATTGTGGGGGAGCTGTCTATTAATGTGGGGGAGCTGGCAATCTAATGTGGGGGAATCTAATCTAATGAGCGGAGCGCTGCATTTTACCAGAAGACGTTGAGAAGTCATTTTCGGTTTCGGTATCGGTTTCGGCCGGACATTTATTTTTTTTTTTTTTCCGGAAATTTCCATTTCGGTGCACCTCTAAAAAATATGTCTACTTTATCTTTGCATCATAACATTTACATGTTTTTACTTTTGGAAGACATCAGAGGGCTTCAAAGTTCAGCAGCAATTTTCCAATTTCTCACAACATTTTCAAAAATTGGAATTTTTCAGGGACCAGTTCAGTTTTGAAGTGGATTTGAGGGGCCTTCATATTAGAAATACCCCATAAATGACCCATTATAAAAACTACACCCCTCAAAGTATTCAAAATGACATTCAGAAAGTGTGTTAACCCTTTAGGTGTTTCACAGGAATAGCAGCAAATTGAAGCAGAAAATTCAAAATCTTCATTTTTTTTTTTTTTTTTTACACTCGCACGTTCTTGTAGACCCAGTTTTTTAATTTTTACAAGCGGTAAGAGGAGAGAAATCTCCCTAAAATGTTTTACCCAATTTCTCTGGAGTAAGGAAATACCTCATATGTGGATGTAAAGTGTTCTGCGGGCACAGAAGGGAAGGAGAGACAATGGGATTTTGGAGAGTGAGTTTTTCTGAAATGTTTTTTGGGGGGCATGTCACATTTAGGAAGCCTCTATGGTGCCAGAACAGCAAAAAAAAAAAAAAAAAAAACACATGGCATACTATTTTGGAAACTAAACCCCTCAAGGAATGTAACAAGGGGTACAGTGAGTCTTAATACCCCACAGGTGTTTGACGACTTTTTATTAAAGTTGGATGTGTAAATGATTTTTTTTTTGCACTAAAATGCTGGATTTCCCCCAAATTTTACATTTTTATAAGTGGTAATAGGAGAAAATGCTCCTCAAAACTTTTAACCCCATCTCTTTTGAGTATGGAAATACCCCATGTGTGGAGATCAAGTGCACTGTGGGCGCACTACAATGCTCAGAAGAGAAGGAGTCACATTTTGCTTTTGGAAAGCAAATTTTGCTGAAATAGTTTTTGGCAGACATGTCGCATAAAGGAAGCCCCTATGGTGTCAGAACAACAAAAAAGAAAAAAAAACATGGCATACTATTTTGTAAACTAAACCCCTCAAGTAACGTAATTTTTTATTTTTTTTTACTAAAATGCTGTTTCCCCCCCCAAATTTTGCATTTTTACAAGAGGTAATAGGAGAAAATGCCCCCAGAATGTGTAACCCCATCTCTTCTGAGTATGGAAATACCCCAAGTGTGGACGTCAAGTGCACTGCGGGTGCACTACAATGCTCAGAAGAGGAGTCACATTTGCTAATTTTGCTGAAATGGGAGGGCATGTCGCATTTAGAAAACCCCTATGTGCCAGAACAGCAAAACAAACAAAAAAACAGATGTCATACTAATTTAGAAACTACACCCCTCAAGGCTCTCTGTACTGCTTGTTACATTCCTTAACACCCCACAGGTGTTTGATATATGTTCATTAAAGTGGGATGTGATAAGGAAAAATGTCATTGTAAATACATTTCTTTGGAGTAAGGACATACCTCATATTGGGATGTAAATTTGGAATGTACTCTGGACTTGGTACATTGGGGTCAAATTATGGGAAATTAAAATGAATAGGGAAAATGTAGTACTTCATGGAAGTGCGATACTCCATCAAGCAGTTTTTAATGCAGAGGCCTGGATGATCGGGGCAAGTGTCACATTGATAGGTGGTGTCCTTCCGTATCCCCCTCTTGTGACACACTCTGCATTTTTTTCTGAGATCGTCCCTTCTTTCCAGTGTGAGGGATTTCACCTGGAAAGTGCTGACCTGGGACGATCCTGGCACCTATAACTCCAGTTTCTTGGGAACTCCGGCCTGCTCTTTCCCAGTCACCAAAGATCCGGGCCTTTAGGAGGAATGTCCCTGTGTTGCCAGCGTACTGGGACAGTACAAAAGAGTTGTACATGGCAACCTGTACTAAGTAGACCGCAACTTTTTTGTATGGCTTGAGGACTTGATCAGAGAGATCCACTCCCCCCATATACTGATTGTAGTCCAGAATACAATCAGGCTTGATGACCATTGTTGTGGTACCTCTCACAGGGACAGGTGAGTTGCCATTACCATGAATTGTGGTCAGCATAAGGATATCCCTCTTATACTTATACCTGACCAGCAACAGGTTTTCATGGGTGGGCATGGGACTCACCCTTGGGCATAGGTGTCAACAAAATTTAGAGCGAGGCCTCTCTGGTTCTTCCGCACGGTCCCACAAGCAGACGTAGATCTGGTGGCAAGGGAGGTGAACAGAGGGATGCTGGTATAAAAGTTGTCCACATACACGTGGTAACCCTTATCCAGTAATGGGTGCACAAGGTCCCAAACGAGTTTCCCACCCAGAGCAGGGGGACATTCTGGGGGTTCAATATGGGAATCCCGTCCCTCATATACTCTAAACTTGTGTACCCGGAGGTACTCACACAAAGTTTGTAGAGTTTCACGCCATAACACGCCTGCTTCGAGGGAATATACTGGCGGAAGAGGAGTCTCCCCTTTAAAACTGATTCATCTACAGAGAGCTCCCTGAGCGCTGCATAGGCCTCCAAAAATTTGGCACCAAAGTGATCTATGACCGGCCTCACTTTGTAAAGCCGGTCATACGAAGGATCACCTGGGGGGGGGGGGGGGGGGGACATGCCGCACTATCAGCGTAATGCAGGCATTTCCAAATGGCCTTGAACCGCTTCCGTGCCATGGCAATACTGTAAAGCGGGGTCTGGTAGAGGATGTCCCTCGCTTCAGTACTGCCTGACACTTGTTTTTTTGACTAGGCCCTTATGCAGTACGAGGCCCCAAAATGTACTAATTTTGGCTGCACTGACGGCGTATCATTCATTGGACCTAGCCTTAAACGAATCAGGGTAGTGGGCAATTAATTGTTGGGTGTACAAGTTAGTTTGCTCCACCATATGATTGACAAAGTCGACACTGAAATAACTAAAATAGTCTATTTCAGTGTATCCGGCAGCAAGTCGCCAACAAACACAAGAATTTGTGGCTGATACCCCTCTGGGGGTCCTATTACGAGCGGCATGGACTCTCGTACTAGTGTCATCCACTGGGTCACTATCGTGGGGGTATGTGGCCTCACATTGCCGCCGTCTTCTGGGGGACTCATCATCAATGCTAGAGGATGAGGAGGATGTGGAAGAACACAGGAAAGTAGGATCTTCCTCGTCCTCACTGGCAGATTCAGAGTCGGAGGCAAGTAAAGCGTTTGCCCTCCTCGGTCGAAAGTGCCCGGCAGGCCATCACCTTTTTCTCTGCGGGGGGTGGGGGGGGGGGGGGCGAGTGTAGTGTATGTGTTTGGTGTAGCTTATATATCATGGTGTTATAAAAAAATAAAGTAAAAAAAAAACGCTGTATCCCAAAAACAAAAGGGGGGGGGGGGGGGGGCAAATGCAGCGCCCTGAAACCCTGATAGGGCCCGACCCGCAAAATCTGTGGTGGACCCTTGAGGACCCATTAGGGGGTCAGGGGGGGGGGATTTTTATTTATTTATGAATTTATTCAACCTCCCACCTGTCCCTGCACTGAATCTCACCCTGCACTAACCTCTTCTTCAGCCCTGAGGGGCACAGATCTTGGCAGAGGGGCGTCCCTGGATCTTCCGCTGACTGAGCTCGGTGGGCGAGCAGAGCTGAGAGAATGGGACATTAACCCCTCCCCTACCGGCTGCTATTGGTTGGACGGTCCGACCAATAGCAGCGCTCTTGGGGAGGTGACGGGATCACCATCTCCCCCCAGCTCCACAGGAGGTATTTGCCAGTATATAGTACATCGCCGATCACCTTCTAATTCTGGGTCATCGGGTCTCACGTGACCTGTATCGCCGCAGATCGCCGGTGTGAATTCACTGTGGTCTCAGGACCCCCCTGGGCATTGTCACGGGATGCCTGCTGAATGATTTCTTATGGATATCCTTTCTCCTGTGAAACCTGTCTCGTGAGCAGAGAGATTTCACTTTAACTATATAAATAGCAAAAAGGTCAAAAATGAAAGTGTAGGCCCTTTAATATATTTTCTTTTTCCTGATGCCAGTTTATAATTTCTTCCTCAATTTTTGTAAACAAATTCTTCTCCACTGTGTTCACCGAGGAAAATGAAATGCCAGGTGAAATACAGCAAGATAAGGTAAACTCCCCAGTACAGGTCACCTGTGTAACCCAGGAAGAAGTACAGTGCCACCTACAAAAAATCAAAATTGACAAATCACCAGGTCCAGATGGCATTCACACTTGAGTTCTAAATAAATTAAGTAATGTGTGGTAGCTTGGGGGTGTAGGGTAGGTAGTGTGTAGCTCTGCAGTGATGAAAGGGTGTTGGATTAACCCTTAACTGTCGTGATGCCAGGGTGAGGGTTCCTTTCTGTATATATGTCCTACTGCCACCCATCCCAGGAACGATAGAGAGGAATAAAGGATTGTCCACAACCGGAGTTTTAGTAAATTGAAGATAACTTTTACTGCAGATTTTATGCAGGTTAAATGTAGTAACAGTCTTTACAGAGGACCGGACTTTAGGTTCCTCACAGGACCTTGTAAGCTTGAAGCAATTGCTTTATGCTGTTCCACTGGATTTAGGGGAATTGTTTAGGTCCAGCAGCCACATAGGATTAGGATTGAGTTAGATTGAACTCACGGTTTTGTATTCGGCTGAAGTTAGTAGGCTTCAGCCCTAGATTTGTCTTGAAGGTATACACAGAACTCCTCTCTCTGCTAGGCCGGAACCCAAGAGAGTGATGATTGGGTAACAGCGCCCTTATATCTAAAGGGGTGGGCTTTAAGCTTATTGGTCCCCCAGACCTGTCAGTCCTAATACAAAGCATTGTGGTACAACACGTGACATGAGCACCTGACCTGGAAGGTCCTTAACCTTAGCAGAACAATATAATTAATAATCATGTGACCTAAGGTCCTGGAATCAATATTTACACTATACATTACATATATTACAAACACATAAAATTAAAGAAGGAAGAGGTGACTAGGGGTTATCCCACTAAGCATCCTATCAGTGCGGAGGAACTCTGACCTTCGGGACTTATAACACAAGGTACAGTACGTGTACGGTATCGGGACACCACAAATGTAATAGACAGACCCCTATTTATTTAAATGTTCAGGGACTCTATAGTGACAGGGACTGTTCCCCAGGACTGGCGCATGGCAAATGTGGTGCCAATATTTAAAAAGGGGTCAAAAGGTGACCTCGGGAATTATAGACCTGTTATTTTAACCTCTGTTGTATGTAAATTGTTTGAGGGTTTGCTAAGAGATGCTATTTTGGAGTATCTTGATAAAAATAAATGTATGCCTCCATGTCAGCATGGCTTTATGAGGGATCGGTCCTGTCAAACTAACCTGATCAGCTTTTATGAGGAGGTGAGCTCCAGACTGGACCAGGGGGAATTGCTGTATGTCGTGTATCCAGATTTTTCCAAAGCATTTGATACAGTGCCACATAAAAGATTGATGAATACATACATACATTTATACTGTTTTTTTTTTTTTTTTTTTAAATGGGAAAAGGGGGGTGATTCAAACTTTTATTAGGGAAGGGGTTATATGATCTTTATTAACTTTTTTTCCACTTTTTTTTGCAATGTTATAGATTCCATAGGGGGCTATAACACTGCACACACTGATCTTTTACATTGATTAATGGTTTCTCATAGGAAACCATTGATCGATGATTCTGCCGCTTGACGTTCATGCCTGGATCTCAGGCACTGAGCAGTCATTCAGCGATTGGACACCAGGAGGCAGGTAAGCGGACCCCCCTCGTGTCCTACAGCTGTTCGGGATGCCGCGATTTCACCACGGCGATCCCAAACAGCCCCCTGAGCTAGCCGGGGTAGTTTAGTTTCACTTTAGACGTGGCAATGGACCTTGAAAGCCGTATCTAAAGGGTTAATATCGCATGGCCCTGCATTATAGAAAGGGAAAGGACCCAGGATGTACATGTACGCCCTTGGTCCTTAACAGGATAAGTATATCAGGGGACCATACAGAGATCTCTCCCATGATCTATTTATACCCAGGACTGTATCTATAACAAGGGGGCATCCTCTACGTTTAGAGGAAAGAAGGTTTCTACACCAGCACAGACGGAGGTTCTTTACTCTAAGAGCAGTGAGACTGTGGAATTCTGTTTGAGGAGGTGGTCATGGAGAACTCTGTAAAAGAGTTAAAAAAGGGGTCTGGATGCATTTTATGAGAATAATAACATTACTGGTTATGTATACTAGATTTATAGGGACAGAACGTTGATCCAGGAATTTATTCTGACTGCCATGTTTGGAGTCGGGAAGGAATTTTTACCTCTAGTATGAGGGTTTTTTCCTTCCTCTAGATCAACTCAGTAGGGCTCATTAGGGTTATAGGTTGAACTTCATGGACTCTGGTCTTTTTTACCAACCTCTATGAACTATGTTACTGTTACTTACGGCCTCCTTTCAGTGACTAATGTGCATGTGCCGCTTCCAGGGAACATCTGTAAGTGAAAACTCTCTGCTTGAGAGATTGATTTCACAGAGCAAGGGATATCCATATGTATATTGAGTGTTTACTATGAGGAAGTGGTCCGGACGCCATGGTGCACTCAGGGCTTAGGAATGCCCTGAGTGCACCAAGCAAGTTCATTTGTATAAACAGAAAAATGGCAATGATGGAGGTATGTAGCCACGGATCGGGAAATGGTAAAGACCATTGGCATTAGTGTTACCCCCACTACCAAAAAGTTAGTGCTGGTATTCCCTTTTAACATATATAGGAATAAAATAATCACTGATGGCCAGGGCTTAGACAAGGTACAGAAGTAGCAGGGTTAACAGGCCCTTAAGAAGGCCCAAATGAAAATACCAGTTATATAAATAGCCCTGGGTTGTAGTAGCCCGTTAACATCTTTGCATAGTATAACCAGCCCCATGGATTAAAGATGCACTGCATGTTAGCTGTTGAGTTGTTGTTTTTTTGTTCCATAAGGCAGACCAAGCAGTCGCTTATGGGCGCACGGACCAGAGGGCGGAAAAATCAAGGACTTTTTTAAGCCGTGTTGCGCCCCGCCGCCCGCTGGGCTGTGTTGTTTGTTCCATGTGTGTCGCTCGCTCATAGAGCGGCGCCCACGGCAGCAGAACAGTTACTCTCCTGGGCATCATGAACAGGCTTCACTACTACTTCACTTGCTCCTAGTGCAACCTCACACCTCCCCCTGGGACCACAGATAAATAAAAGCTGCCCTGTGCAGCCGGTGCAGGGGCCTCTCACAAAACACATATGAGCAGCGGCGCTGCACCGCCGCTGCTTACTGTTCTTAAGTGCCTGCTGCGCTATTATGCGCCGCAGGGACTTTAGACCAATTGAATTTCACTTCTGGCGGAAGCGTCAGCGTCATGTGCTGAACGCTTCTGCCAGTGAGGATCCTGCGCCCGGGCAGCAATAACATGAGGGACGCTTCCTGCAGACAGAACGCCGCACAGGTGAGGGTGGGGAGCGGGGATTTTTAATGCAAATGGGAGGGGGGTTGATTAGAAGGGGTAATTAATAGAAGTGCGGGTGTTAATGGAAGCAAGGGCAGGAGGGGTGAATATAAGAAGGAGCGGGGGGGGGGGGGTTTAATGGAAGCAGAGGGGGGGGGTTTAATGGAAGCAGAGGAGACAGTGGAAGCAGATGGGGGGGTTAATGGAAGCAGAGGAGACAGTGGAAGCAGAGGGGGGGTTTAATGGAAGCAGAGGAGGCAGTGGAAGCAGAGGGGGGGGGTTAATGGAAGAAGGGGGGATGGATAACGGAAACAGAGCAGGGGGGATGGATGATGGAAGAAGGAGCAAGGGGGGGGGTTAATGGAGACGGGGTGGATAATGAAAGCAGGAGGGCATAATGGAAGAAGGAGCAGGGGGGATGGATAATGGAAGCAGGGGGGTAATGGAAACGGGGGTGGATAATGGCAGCAGGGGGGGTAATGGAAGTGCGGGGGGATGGATAATGGAAGCGGGGGGGGGGGGGGTAATGGAAGCGGGGGGATGGATAATGGAAGCAGGGGGATGGAGGTAATGGAAACGGGGGATGGATAATGGAAGCGGGGGATGGATAAGTCGACTACCACACTCCACCACCGGCCACCAGAACTCCCACACGCAAGTACAGATAATGTATAGATGTGACCTGCAGTCCTATGTAACACCACAGATAACACAGTGATAACCCTCAGAGTACAGATAATGTAGTAGATGTGACCTACAGTCCTATGTAACACCACAGATAACACAGTGATAACCCTCAGAGTACAGATAATGTAGTAGATGTGACCTACAGTCCTATGTAACACCACAGATAACACAGTGATAACCCTCAGAGTACAGATAATGTAGTAGATGCTACCCGTGTTATCTGTGGTGTTACATAGGACTGCAGGACACATCTACTACATTATCTGTACTCAGAGGGTTATCACTGTGTTATCTGTGGTGTAACATAGGACTGCATATCACATCTACTACATTATCTGTACTCAGAGGGTTATCACTGTTATCTGTGGTGTTACATAGGACTGCAGGACACATCTACTACATTATCTGTACTCAGAGGGTTATCACTGTTATCTGTGGTGTTACATAGGACTGCAGGACACATCTACTACATTATCTGTACTCAGAGGGTTATCACTGTGTTATCTGTGGGGTGACATAGGACTGCATATCATATCTACTACATTATCTGTACTCAGAGAGTTATCACTGTGTTATCTGTGGTGTTACATAGGACTGCAGGTCACATCTATACATTATCTGTACTCTGAGGGTTATCACTGTTATCTGTGCTGTTACATAGGACTGCAGGTTACATCTACTACATTATATGTACTTGCGTGTGGGAGTTCTGGTGGCCGGTGGTGGAGTGTGGTAGTCGACTTGGGGGGGAGCTTCGCTTGTGTTGGCAGAAATCCTTGCACCGGCCCTGTCCATATATATTTTGAGTATTTAAGCTTATAAACAGTTGCTTAGTTGTGTCAGTAGTTATGCATGTGTGTTACTAGATACATCCTCAGCACTCCTCATTCTGCTGATCACTAAAGATCCTGTTCAGTGTGAGGTCAAGTGACCAAAGAAGCATTGGACAGGACCTCGGCATGTAATTTCAGTCTTTACTAGCGAATGTAACTAAGCACTCTCTGCTCAGCTGTGTGACCCCTGACATCATCTACAGCAGTACAGTTCCCTGACAAATTGCCCTCAGCAGACATATGTACAGGCTATGTCTGTTTATTGTCAGAAAGACATTTCATAAATGTGCTTAGTATTGGCAGTATGTTTGCAATTATTTGCAACCTTACATATTTATTTTCTTGCTCACTCAGGCAGTTTAATACAGTTGCCTATTGATATAAATGGTTAATGTTTAGTTTAAGTGTGCAAGGTATGTTAAGGATTTCCAAAACTTTTAAGAGATAGAACACAAGCCTCTGGTGCCCTCAACTTAGGTCAGACTGTGATTTTAAAGGGGAAAACATTTATTCATTTCAAATTTGTAAATTACTTCTATTTAAAAGTTTTAATCCTTCCAGTACTTATCAGCTGCTGTATGCTCCAGAGGAAGTTGTGTAGTTATTTCCAATCTGATCACAGTGCCCTCTGCTGCCACCTCTGTCTGTGTCAGGAACTGTCGAAAGCAGGAGAGGTTCACTATGTCCTGCTCTCAACAGTTCTTGACACAGACAGAGGTGGCAGCAAAGCGTAATGTGGTCAGACTGTAAAGAACTACATAACTTTTTTTTGAGCATATAGCAGCTGATAAATACTTTATAACTTACAAATTGTTTTCTTCTCTGGAGTATGCCTTTAAAAGCAGCCCTGGTACACACATCCCACACACCCACATACAATATCATCCACCCAGCCCTCTCTGGATGTCTCCCGGTCACTCAGAAGACAAATTAAATGGAACAGTGGGAACATGGAATGTAAAATGGGCCTTAGAAAGGTAGAAGTTGTTATCTTATGGGTAACACAAGGATTTACTATAACAGAGGTAAGGAGAGCAGACAGATCCTCTATACATCCAGTGACACACAGGTGGTGATTTCTCCAATCTCTGAGCTGTTCTCTTTCCTTTTCTTCCCCATCCTACCCCGAACGCTATCATGGCTTCTGCTCATGACTAGTCTCTTCAGAGTTTGTCACCAATGTTTTTGCTCCTCACCTTTGCAGCATATCTCTTACTCTCTCTATATAATACTGACACACACTGTGCCCCTGAATATAAAAGTGCCACACACTGTGCCTTCTGGATATATTGGTGCTACACCCTTATATAAAAGATGGGTTTTTGTTTCAAGTCCTATGCAAGTATATGGGACTTCCAGTACCTTACTCCACAAACTCCCCTCTGCATCTCCTGGTGAATGTGTCAGTCCGGCTTGCAAGCCACACTCCATCTCACAAAGACATGCCCACTGTTTAAGCACCACCCCTTTTATTCTCTACCCTTTTTGTGCATCGGTCTGGCTTGCAAATCACGCCCAGTCCCACAAAGTCATGTCCCCTTCTATTTTCAACTTACAATATCTTCATCACAAATCAGTCCCACCGGAGGACAGGACATGAGGAAGGGATAGGAGGATGGGATATGAGGATGGAAAAAGAGGTCGGGCTAGGAGGTCGAGATATGAGGATGACCCATACGGTCGGGATAGGAGGACGGGATATGAGGACAGGATAGGAGGTCTGGACATGAGGACTGGGTATGAGGTCGGCATATGAGGACGGGATAGGAGGTTGGGATATGAGGACGGGATAGGAGGCCGGGATATGAGGTCGAGATAGGAGGTTGGAATAGGAGGTCGAGATATGAGGATAGAATAGGAGGTCAGGATATGAGGATGGGATATGAGGTTGAGATAGGAGGACAGGATATGGGGTTGGGATATGACAACAATACATTACATGAGGATGGGATATGAAGTCAAATGCTTCCTCCATTGTTGATTTTCCTCCCCAACATGGATTAGGAAGGAAAAACCAGGCAACGCCGGGTACTCAGCTAGTAAGTAATAAACTTAAAAGATTTTTTAGACAAATTTGTAAAATGTATAATATTTTTTTTTACATGTCCTGTAGATATGCCATAAATGTATTAAATGGGAAAGGCACTTAAAAAGGATCTGTTAAAGGTGGAGCTTGGATGTCGAGCTAAGCGGTCGCATGCGCTGGAGCTCCTGTTGCTCTGCACTCCTGAAAAGTGGCCGGTACTTACCCCTGCGGCTCTTTGGCTCTAGCGGAGGACCTTGCTGGTATGCGTTGGCGGACTCTGTGTGCAGCGGTCTTCTGGTGCGGGAATGGGGTTCTCTTTTGCGGCTGTCGGGCGGCATCTCTACCGCTCTGCGGTGGTGTCAGCTGCTCCCTCCAATCCTTGGGCTGAGATGAATCTTCTTTGGGCAGTGAGGACTCTTCGCCGCCATTGCAGCCTTGTGGGCATGGCTTTCCTATCGCTAGGATACTCCTCGGCTCCTCAGAGCTGGCCTGGGAGGTGTCCATAAGGCTCCAGGCTGTTTGCTGCTGCAGGTGAGGTGGATCTCCATACAATCTTCTATCTTTGCCTCTGCTGCCTTTTGCCCTACCATTACGGGTGACTTGTTACTGTCTTACTGGGGCTTTTGGTGCTTTGTGGTCTGCCTCCGCAATCTGCGATACGCTGTGGACCCTGCTCCTGCCCGGTGTGCTTCATCTGCATTCCTTGGACTGGGTTTCTGGTGACTTTCTGCCTGCTCTTTGTGTGGCCCTGTTGATCATGGGCGGCCCTCGTCACAAGAATAAGAAATCCAAAGTGTATGCTGAGACCTTTCGGCAGACTTCTGATGAGGAGGCTTCCTCTTATGACGGGTCCTCCTGCTCCGGTGGCCCTTCTCAGCAAGATCCTGGTACTCAGACTCCGTTTCCTACTAAAGTTTCTGTGCAGGCGGCGAAAGCGCTGAGCCAGTTCTTCAGCTCTCAGGACCGTCCTAGAGGTGATTCTCCTGATCCGCCTCTGTCACTGATTGAAGGGTCTCCGACTCTCCAGCAGCCGCAGTCCCATAAAAGGTCAGTCTATGATGCCACAGCTATGGACCATCGGTTCTCAGAGCTCTTAGCGGCCTTTACCTACTGTCAATCCGTTATGGTGACTAAAGTGGATGAGCTGCAGCAGGAATTTATCTTGCGACATGAGACCCAAAAGGTACGTGAGCGCACTGAAGAGGTGGAGCACAGGGTCTCTGTGGTGGAAGATACCTTACACCCCCTACCAGAGCAGGTAAATTAGGTGCACAATAGATAAGCCTAACCCTCTGTAGTTTGGTCTATATTTATGCGGGACAGAGACAGCTTTGATAAATCTCCCCCAATCTCAGGGGGAGATTTCAGTTTACCATTTTCTTTGTAGGATATATATGTCTATATGGGTAGTGTCTACAGTGTTGACAAAGTTTTTCTTGTGGGATTAGATTAATTGTGGTTTTAGTCATGTTCGGCGTTCTTTAAATGCCCGTAGCAGTTGTATTTAGGGTCTAGGTCTGCACTGTGTTAGAGACTAGCAGTTTGTCACGTCCCGTTAAGTGTTAGAGTGATTGACTTTGTTTCAGTGTTATGTGTCTGTGCCCTGTTCGTCTTTCTGTTGGGTGAATGTGGTATGTATGGTCCCGGTGCTCTGCCCTTCTCTGTTCTGGTCCTCCCTCGGGTTTTCCTGTGCATGTGCAGTGTTATATTTTATGATGGGGACACAAAAGGTGGCTAGCTGGAATGTCTGGGGGCTTAATTCCAAGTTTAAACGGCCTTGTGCCTGGACTTTTTGAAACGTCAGTCTCCTCACATTGTCTACAGGAGACTCATATTACGGGTCAGAAAATTCTTGCTCTAAAAAGGGCCTGGATAGCGAGGGGCTATTATACTTCCTATTCCAACTATGCTAGGGGTGTTTCGGTGCTAATCACGAAGTCCCTGTCCCTGGCGGTTTCTCAGGTAGCCTGTGACCACTTTGGGAGATTTGTGATTTTACACTGTTCTCTGGGTTCTTTCTCATTTGTTCTTGTCTCTGTTTATGTACCTCCTCCCTTTCAGGTTTCTGTACTGGAGCTTGTTACTAACAAACTAATGTCTTTTCCCTCTGACCCTGTCCTTTTCATAGGTGATGTCAACATGGCTCCTGATCCACTGATCAACCGCACCACTGCTGCTGACCCTGGCTCCTCCTCCTTTAATACTTGGCGATTGGCGTTGGGCCTGAACGACCTCTGGAGGTGGAAGTACCCCACTGCTACTTACTTTTCCTTTTACTCGTTCTCTCACATTGATTTCGCACTGACATCCGACGACCTCCTTCCTTTGGTAAGAAAGGTTTCCTACACCACTAGGGGTGGTAGTCCTGCACTTAGGCCCTAATCCCCCATCCCGTATCTGGAGCATGCACCCTGGGTGGCTACAGGCCGGGGCAGTTGTGGAGGCTCTGGGAGCTGCTCATGCTGATTATTGGCACATAATGCCGCTTTTCCTGACCCCTTAGTTAAATGGGACACCTACAAAGCCATGATTAGAAGTGTCTTTACAGCAGGAGTAGCAGGCCAGCGGAAATGTAGGTCAGAGATGAAGGGTAACAGTTCAAAATATAGGGCGGTACTTGGACTAGCGTTGTGCATGAGGATAGAGATAATAGGAATAATGTAATGAATCCCAGCCCTCACTTATCTTCAAGCAATGTAGATTTATTCATGCAAGACGCGTTTCGGCGGTAAGCCTTTTTCAATTGCAGACATATCTGCAATTGACATGTCTGCAATTGAAAATGGCTTACCGCCGAAACGCGTCTTGCGTGAATAAATCTACATTGCTTGAAGATAAGTGAGTGCCGGGATTCATTACATTATTCCTAGAGATGAAGGGTAGGCTGTTGCAGGAGGTGAGTGTTCTTTAAACACAGTATGTTAGGAACCCCTCTCCTGAGACAGAGAGAGTATGGGCCAAGGCGCAGAGATCCCTGTTGGTTATTCAGAAAGATGGGGTCCAGTTGTGGTTAGCGGATAGGGAGGCTGCCCACTTTGAATTTGGAGATAAAAATGGTAAACTTTTGGCACATTTGGCGAGGGCGAGTCACCCTGCTACCTCTATCCCTTGTATTAAGGGCAATGACAGTGCTGTGGTGGTAGACCCCCGGCTGATCTGTCTTTCAGGACTTTTACTCCTCTTCGTATGCGGCCCCTTCTTTGCCCTGTCATGGGGAAATGTTGTTCTTCTTGCGTGACTTGTCCCTTCCCACACTTAGTCGTGCACAGGCCGAGGCATTAGATGCATTAGATGCCCTCTTCACAGTTGAAGAGGTTGAACTGGCCATATGTGATCTTCACCATGGGAAGATCCCCGGTTTAAATAGGATGATAGGTGATTGGTATAGGATGAATGAGGAGCAACTGGCCCCTATACTTCTTAAATTGTTTCACTGTTTCGATAGCTGCGGCTAATGCTCTTCCAGACTCTATGAGGGAGTCGTTGATTGTAGTGATCTCTAAGCCTGGAAAGGACCCGCTGCTGCCTGATTCTTATAGACCTATTTCCCTGTTGAATGTTGATATTAAGATCTTGGCTAGAGTCCTGGCTACTCGCCTATATCGGGTCATTAATGCTATCATTCATCCTGACCAAATTGGGTTTATGCCGGGTAGGGCCACTGATGTTAATTTGAAGCGTCTGCAACTTAACATAGCTGCGGTGGGGGAGGGGTTTCCTACTGGTGTGGTGGTTAATCTGGATATTTACAAAGCCTTTGACTTTGTGTTGTGGCCTTATCTGTGGGAGGTTGTAGGTGCGTTTGGGTTTGGTCCCCGAATTTGTGCTTTGGTTCGCGTACTCTACAATGGTCCTAGAGCCCGTATTCGCACTAAATTAGATGTTTCTGCTCCCTTTCTTCTGGGCCATGTGACGAGGCAGGGGTGCCCGCTATCTCCCTTCCTTTTCGGGTTGGCGATGGAGCAGGGACCCTGCGATCTGTGGTATTCCCAGGGGGTCAATTGTAGAGAAGGTTTCAATGTATACGGATGACACCCTGGTATATTTAGTGGATGCAAATGGTTTGCTCCTGTCCCTTATTGATCTACTTGACTGGTTTCCTTCAATTTTGGGCTTGCGGGTCAACTGGACTAAGTCATCCCTAATGGCACTATCCTCTGGAGTTTCCCTCCCAGCCTCTCTTCTGGCAGGGGTGCAGGTAGTTTCCCGTTTTAGATATTTAGGGGTCAAGGTATCTGGATCCCGGATACATTATCTGCCCCTGAACTTGGAGCCTCTTCTCCGCTCCACTGTGCTGTGGCTGACTGCCTGGTCCTAACTCCCTCTCTTCTTAGCGGGCAGGATCAATATTTTTACCTTCCTAAATTCCTTTATCTGTTTCATTTAGCTCCCACGATTCCCCCTAGGAAATATTTTAACACACTGTGTGGTGCTCTGGGATCCTTATACTGGAAGGGGAAATCTCCCAGACTTGGTCGGGCTCTTTTCCAGGCTCCTAAGTGGCATGGCGGCTTAGCTGCCCCTGATGTCTAACTATTTTCTTGCCTCCCAACTGGTCTACGCAGTGTGGTGGCTCAATCTGGATGTGTCCAACTCAGCGACTGCCTTGGCTGGAGCAATTATGAGTTCCTATGAAGCTCTTACTAATACACTCTACAGGTATCATTCTCATTCTTCTTTTCCTATTCCCCTTCAGACTGTAGCTAAAGTATGGTTCGTGGTGTCGAGTAAATTTCCACAGCCTCTGGTATCTCCTAGAGCACCCTTGTGGGGGAATGTACATTTATCTCACCTACATGGGTTACAGGAAGCCAGGTTCTGGGGTTCTCATGGTGTCAAATTTGTGATCCACTTGTTTGCTGAGGATCAGGTTCTCTTTTCCTTCTCAGACATGAAGGAACGTTATGATATCCCTGGAAATGCCTTCCATAGGTATCTTCAGCTTAGGCATGTGGTTCAGGTGCAGTTTGGCTCCCTGACGTATATTTTCTAAGGTGGAGCTTCTCCTGGGCACCATGGATTTCTCTAAACCCTAACTCAGGCCAATGCTCTCCTTCAGACACTTGGGCCTAGCCCGTTTTCACAAGAATTTCCTAAATGGGTGGCTGATATCCCGGATTTGTCTGAGGATCAGTGGAAGGAGGTTGAAGGCTCTTATTATTCTACAGTAGTCAGTAGTAGAGAGATGCTGATCCAATCCCGGTATGATTTACGGTTCTATTATACTCCTGCTAAGCTGAAGCGTATTGGTGTTTCTCAATCTGATTTGTGTTTCCGTTGTTCTTGTGAAGTCGCCACTTTTCCACATGCTGTATGGAAATGTCCTGTCATTGCTCTCTTCTGGAGGGAGGTGATGGGGTTTCTGGCTGATAATCAAGACTTTCCTTTCCTACTCACCCCTATGGTATGCTTGCTGGGAGTCATTAATGAGGTGGTTTCTAGTTCACTCAGATGCCTATTGATTCGCTTTTTGCTGTTCTGTGCCCGTAAGGTGGTAGTGATGACTGGAAGGATACCTCCCCTCCCCCGCTGTCTCTTTGGCTGACTTTGGTCAACAAGTATGTCCCGTTATACCAGGCTCTTTATGTGAGTCGTAAGTGCCCAAAGAAATTTGACAGGGTATAGACCCCCTGGCTTCTGCTTGATGAGTCAGCCAAGTGTGGTGTCCCGGTACCACATCCTATACGGTACCTATGTATGTGTGGGTCCCCATAGCCAGAGTCCCTAGGACATAGGGATCCCTGTCACTTAACCCCTTGTCGCCTCTATTTCTACTAATAGACCAGTGGTCTATATAAGGTTAATGTAAATGTAATGATATATCTGTAAATAAATGGTTAATTAACTGTGCCATAGCGTTGCAGGACCTGCGGGTGAACTCTATGGTATTAAGCTTAAGGACCTTTGGAGGCCCTGTGACGTAAGCAATCCCATTACTCTCTGTAATGGTGAATGACAGATGTTCAGACCAATCGGATTCACCCCGCCCCCTGCCCATATAAGCGAGCGGCGGCGGCCATGTTTCTCTCTCTTACCTCGTGGGCTGTCATGAGAGAAGGATCTGCGCAGCAACTAACGCAGTGAGTTAGACCCGAGCCTTGCGGCAATGGCTGAACAATTCTAAGTCTAGAGTGTATCAATCCCCAGACACTCTGCAGCATCACCGGACCTAATAATACCCCTAAATCCGGACGGATCTGCAAATATCTACCCTAAATTCAGAGACTGTATGACTAACTCAAAGGTCCACAACAACTGCCAGTCACTAAGCAAGATAAGGACTGTTTATATGAGACTGTTACTGTGCCTTGGATACTGCAAGCACTTAAGTAAAGTTGTTCAAGTTCATGTTCAATCTCTTTGTGGACCTTCAGTCATTTCATGCACATATCGTTACTGGGAAGGGCGGCGATAGACCGGAGCATTGACTCAGCATAACAGCCCTCAGCCTGGCATCACGAACTATAGCATTACATTATAACATTATTATAACATAACATTAACCCCTCCTATACCGATACCATACCACTACTACCATACACCCCCCAAGGGCTACCACACAAGGCTAAAGAGTTATCTGAACCCAGTTCTGTGAAAGCAGCTGTCATTGTACTTGGTTCCCTGAAATATGGTTGTATGCAGTTGGCAGTTCAATGAATGTCTGGGCTTCTTGGTATTACAAAAAAAATCATCTTAAAATCACTGAGTGACAAGGTCAGCACCCTCCATACTTAAGACACAGACAATAAGTCATAGCTAGAATGCTTCAGCTTCTAAGCCCCACAAAATGTCTAATTATAGGTGGTAAACTAATGCTTGTAATGCTGTATGTTAACATGTTTATTATATTAATAATTAAATCAACATATTACTTCTTAATCTGAAAATCTGAAAATGAAATAATACAAATTATTTATATCATGCTACAAAGTACAGTTAAAGTACAACTCCATTATAGCCTACAATATTAATAGAATTGTTTTTTAACCCCTTAACGATGAAGGACGGGGTCACGCCGCTATGCTGACCGCCACGTCTGAAGCGAAAGTGAAAGTATCCCAGCTGCTCAGTCGGGCTGTGCGGGACTACTGCGGGGAAATCGTGGCGTCACGAACAGCTTACAGGACACCGGGAGGGCCCTTTCCTGCCTCCTCTGTGTCCGATCGGCGAATGACTGCTCCGTGCCTGAGATCCAGGCAGGAGCAGTCAAGCGCCGATAACACTGATCATAGGCGTGTTAATACACGCCTGTGATCTGTGTAAAAGATCAGTGTGTGCGGTGTTATAGGTCCCTATGGGAGCTATAAGATTGCAAAAAAAAAAGTTTAAAAAAAAGTGTTAATAAAGATCATTTAACCCCTTCTCTATTAAAAGTTTGAATCACCCCCCTTTTCCCATAAAAAAAACTGTATAAATAAAAATAAACATATGTGGTATCGCCGCGTACATAAATGTCAGAACTATAAAAATATATTGTTAATTAAACCGCGTCAATGGCGTACACGTAAAAAAAAGCGCATTTTTGGTCACTTTTTATACCATTAAAAAATGAATAAAAAGTGATCAAAAAGTCCGATCAAAACAATAATGGTACCGATAAAAACTTCAGATCACGGTGCAAAAAATGAGCCCTATACCGCCCTGTAGGTGGAAAAATAAAAAAGCTATAGGGGTCAGAAGAGGACATTTTTAAACGTCAAAATTTTCCTGCATGTAGTTATGTTTTTTGCCAGAAGTACGACAAAATCAAACCCATATAAGTAGGGTATCATTTTAACTGTATGGGCCTACAGAATAATGATAAGGTGTCATTTTTACCGAAATATGCACTGCGTTGAAACGGAAGCTTACAAAAATTACAAAATGGCGTTTTTTCTTCGATTTTGTCGCACAATGATTTTTTATTCTGTTTTGCCGTGGATTTTTGGGTAAAATGACTGTCACTGCAAAGTAGAATTGGTGACACAAAAAATAAGCCACAATATGGATTTTTAGGTGGAAAATTGAAAGGGTTATGATTTTTAAAAGGTAAGGAGGAAAAAACGAAAATGCAAAAACTGAAAAACCCTGAGTCCTTAAGGGGTTAAGCAATAATACTCTTCCAAGAGCAAATATGTACAATTTTTTTATATCAACTTGTTACAGAAGGTTAGACAGATTTGTAAATTACTTCTATAAAAAAAAAAATATCTTAATTCTTACAGTATTTATCAGATCCTGTATGCTACAGAGGAAGTTGCATAGTTCTTTTTAGTCTGACCACAGTGCTCTCTGCTGACACTTCTGTCCATGTCAGGAATTGTCCAGAGTAGGAGCAAATCCTTATAGCAAACCTCTCCTGCTCTGGACAGTTCCTGACATAGACAGTACTGTCAGCAGAAAAGCACTGTGGTCAGACTGAAAAGAACTACTCAATTTCCTTTGTAGTAAACAGCAGCTGGATTAAGATTTTTTTTTTTTTATAGAAGTAAATTAGAAATCTGTTTAACTTTCTGGCACCAATTGATTTCATTTTTCCCCCCACCGGAGTACCCCTTTAAGGGTGTATGGAGTGTGCTCCAGAGCCAAGCCAACTTCATACCTGACAGCTGCTGGCTGTTTTCAGCAACTTAAAGCCGCTGCTAATAGCTGGCATGAAGCGATCTCTTGTTTAACCCCTTGATGATGCAGTAATTTTTCATTTATGTATTTTCACACTTCTCCTTTTAAAATCCTTAAAGGAGAACTCCAGAATATAAAAATTGTCCCCCATACTGCCAGCAGTAAAAAAAATAAAGATGTACATACCTTCCTCTGCTCCCCCGGGGCCTTCGGTAACCGGTTCCGGTCTCCGCCGCGATCCTCTTCCTGGTTGCCGGTGGTCGGCAAGCCATACAGCACTCAGCCAATCACCGGCTGCAGTGAAGTCCCGGCTTGGCTGGCGATAAGCTGAGCGGCAGTCTGACGTTTTTGGCTCCGGCAGCAGGTGCCGGTGTAGTGAAGAATTTTGTGTCTTAAAGGGTTCTCACACTGCCGCTCAGCTTATCACCGGCCGAGTCGGGACTTCACTGCGGCCAGTTATTGGCTGTGCGCAGTATGACTCGCCGACCACCAGCAACCAAGTAGAGGATTGCGGTAGAGACCGGAGCCGGTTACCGGAGGCCCCGAGGGAGCGAAGGAAGGTATGTATATCTTTATTTTTTTTACTGTCGGCAGTATGGGGGACAATTTTTATATTCTGGAGTTCTCCTTTTAACTCTTTCAATTTTCCCTCTACAGACCCTTATGAGGGCTTGCTGTTTGCGGAACCAATTGTACTTTGTACCACAAAGTCTGTGGAGAAGCCCCCAAAAATGATTTTGGTTGCAAAATTAAATTTTTTTTTATTTCTACGCAGTACACTCTGTAGGTCCATACAACCATACCCAATTTATACAGTTTTTTTTATTAGGTGTTTTATTTTACTAAGTTAACTTAATTTAAATTTAATTAATTTAAAAGGAGGGCACTAAGCTTTGACAAGAGGTTCTCAAAAATTGATGCCCAAGTGTCTAAAGTTTCATTAAAGACTATGCGTCCCTTTGATGATTCCTCTTAACTAAAGGACCCGATGGATAGAAGGGCAAGGGGTCATCTTAGGAGAGCTTGGGAAACAGCTGCTCTCCTAAATGGTAATATTGCTGCTATTTTATTAGGAAGAACTATGTATGGTTCAGCTAGAATATTGTCTGAGGCCATGTTTACACAACAAAATATCTGAGTGGAATCTGGCAGAAGAATTCTTTAACCCCTTAAGGACCATGGACGTACGCCTAAGCACCCTGGTAGTTAAGGACCAAGGACGTACGCATACGTCCGTGGGAATTTCGGTTCATCAGACCCCCCCCCCCCCCCCCATGTCGGCGATCGGCGCAAATCGCAAGTGAATTCACACTTGCGATTTGCGCGATTCTTGGTCATTACGGGTCTATGGTGACCCGGAATATAAGGGGGATCGTGGTTGTCCAAGACATCCATGATCCCCCTGAAGGGATAGGAGTAAGGTGGCAGGGGTGCCCCCCCTCCTATCCCTGCTATCGGTCGTATAGACGCGACGACCAATAGCAGATTAACTTTCGTTTTCCCCGTTCTGCCCACCCACAATTGGCGGGGCAGACCGAGGAAACGAAGGGGACTGGCTTACCCTCAGGGCAACTATCTGTGTCTGAGATCGGCGGGCGGCGATGTCGTGCAGCAAGCTCCCTGGATCCGATGGAAGCCGGTAAGTTGCCTAGCAACATCTGTAGGGCTACAGTCCAAGACCACTATATAGTGGTCTCTATACTGTAGCACTCCAGATGTTGCAAAACTACAACTCCCAGCATGCCCAGAAAGCTGTTTGGGCATGCTGGGATTTGTAGTTTTGCAACAGCTGGAGAGCTACAGTTTGAGACCACTATACAGTAGTCTCTGAACTATAGCCCTCCACATCTTGCAAAACTACAACTCCTAGCATGCCCACACAACTGTTTGCTGTCAGAGCATGCTGAGATTTGTAGTTTTACAACATCTGGAGGGCCACAGTTTGCAGTGGTCTCTATACTGTAGCTCTCCAGATGTTGCAAAACAGCAAATCCCAGCATTCTGGGAGTTGTAGTTGCGATCCCTCCAGCTGTTGCATAACTACATCTCCCAGCATGCCCTTCGGCAATCAGTACATGCTGGGAGTTGTAGTTTTGCAACTGCTGGAGGCACACTGGTTTGGAAAATACTGAGTTAGATAACAGAACCTAACTGAAGGTTTTCCAACCAGTGTGCCTCCAGCTGTTGCAAAAGTACAACTCCCAGCATGCACGGTCTGTCAGTACATGCTGGGAGTTGTAGTTTTGAAACAGCTGGAGGTTTGCCCCCCCCATGTGAACATACAGGGTACATTCACACAGGCAGGTTTACAGTAAGTTTTCTGCTTCAAGTATGAGCTGCGGCAAATTTTTCGCTGTAGCGCAAACTCCTAGCGGGGAACTCACTGTAAAACTCGGCCAGTGCAAATGTACCCTAATAACACTACACTACACTAACACATAATAAAGGGTAAAACACTACATATACACCCCCTTACACTGTCCCCCCCCCCCCCCCCAATAAAAATGAAAAACGCATTTTGCAGCAGTGTTTCCAAAATGGAGCCTCCAGCTGTTGCAAAACAAAAACTCCCAGAATTTCTGGACAGCCACTGACTGTCCAGGCATGCTGGGAGTTTAGCAACAGCTGGAGGCACCCTGTTTGGCTCTACCAGAGCCCTGTCGTATTTCAAGGAAACAGTTTAGGGCCACATATGGGGTGGGAGAAATTACACTACAAATTTTGGGGGGCTTTTTCTCCTTTTACCCCTTATGAAAAGGAAAAGTTGGGGTCTACACCAGCCTGTTAGTGTAAAAAAAAAAATGTTTTACACTAACATGCTGGTGTTGCCCTTTACTTTTTATTTTCACAAGAGGTAAAAGGAAAAAAAGACCCCCAAAATTTGTAACGCAATTTCTCCTGAGTACGGAAATACCCCATATGTGGGCGTAAAATGCTCTGCGGCACACAACAAGGCTCAGGAGTGAGAGCGCACTATGTACATTAGAGGCCTAAATTGGTGATTTGCACAGGAGTGGCTGATTTTACAGCGGCTCTGACAAACGCAAAAAAATAAATACAGACATGTGACCCCATTTTGGAAACTACACCCCTCACAGGATGTAACCAAGGGGTATAGTGAGCTTTAACACCCCACAGGTGTTTGACAAATTTTCATTAAATTTGGATGGGAAAATGAAAAAAAAAAAATTTCACTAAAATGCTGGTGTTACCCTAAATTTTTCATTTGCACAAGGGAAAATAGGAAAAAAGCCCCACAAAATTTGTAACCCCATTTCTTCTGAGTAAGAACATACCCCATATGTGGATGTAAAGTGCTCTGCGGGCAAACTACAATGCTCAGAAGAGAGGGAGCGCCATTGGGATTTTGAAGAGAAAATGTGTCCGGAATTGAAGGCCACGTGTGTTTACAAAGCCCCCATAGTGCCAGAACAATGGACCCCCCCAACATGTGGAGTTTTTGGAAACTACAGCCCTCACGTAATGTAATAAGGGGTACAGTGAGCATTTACACCCCACAGGTGTCTGACAGATTTTTGGAACAGTGGTCTGTGAAAATGAAAAAATGTATTTTTCTTTTGCTCAGTCCACTGTTCCAAAGATCTGTCAAATGCCAGTGGGGTGTCAATGCTCACTGCAGCCCAGATTAAATTCTGTGAGGGGTATAGTTTCCAATATGGGGTCACATGTGGGGAGGTCCACTGTTCTGGCACCACGAGGGGCTTTGTAAACGCACATGGCCCCTGACTTCCATTCCAAACAAATTCACTCTTCAAAAGCTCAATGGCGCTCCTCCTCTTCTGAGCATTGTAGTTCGCCCTCAGAGCACTTGACATCCAAACATGGGGTATTTCCATACTCAGAAGAAATGGGGTTACAAATTTTGGGGGTAGTTTTCTCCAATTACCCCTTGTAAAAATGTAAAATTTGGGGAAAAACTAGCATTTTAGTGAAAAAAATTCTCTTTTCATTTACACATCCAAATTTAACAAAAAGTCTTGAAATACTTGTAAGGTGTTAAGTCTCACTGTACACCTAGTTACGTTCCTTGAGGGGTGTAGTTTCCAAAATAGTATGCCATGTGGGTATTTTTGCTGTTCTGGCACCATAGGGGCTTCCTAAATGCGACATGCCCCCCAAAAACCATTTCAGCAAAATTTGCTTTCCAAAAGCCAAACGTGACTCCATCTCTTCTGAGCATTGTAGTTCGCCCGCAGAGCATTTTACGTCCTAACGGGGTATTTCCATACTCAGAAGAGATGGGTAACAAATTTTGGGGGGCATTTTCTCCCAATACCCTTTATAAAAATTGTAAATTTGGGGGGAAAAAACTGCACTTTAGTAGAAAAAAATATATTTTTATTTTTTTCATTTACACATCCGACTTTAACAAAAAGTCGTCAAACACCTGTGGGGTGTTAAGGCTCACTGGACCCCTTGTTACGTGCCTTGAGGGGTGTAGTTTCCAAAATGGTATGCCATGTGGGGGTTTTGCTGTTCTGGCACCATAGATGTTTCCTAAATGTGACATGCCCCTCAAAAACCATTTCAGAAAAACTTACTGTCCAAAATCCCACTGTCGCTCCTTCCCTTCTGAGCACTCTACTGCGCCCACCGAACACTTGACATACACATATGAGGTATTTCCTTACTCGAGAGAAATTGGGTTACAAATTTTGAGAGGATTTTTCTCCTTTTACCCCTTGAAAAAATTCAAAAACTTGGTTTACAAGAACATGCGAGTGTCACTTTGCTGCTATTCCCGTGAAACACCTAAAGGGTTAACACACTTACTGAATGTCATTTTTAATACTTTGAGGAGTGCAGTTTTTATAATGGGGTCATTTGTGGGGTATTTCTAATAAGAAAGCCCTTCAAATCCACTTCAAACCTGAACTGGTCCATGAAAAATTCTGATTTTGAAAATGTTGTGAAAAATTGGAAAATTGCTGCTGAACTTTGAAGCCCTCTGATGTCTTCCAAAAGTAAAAACATGTCAACTTTATGATGCAAACATGAAGTAGACATATTGTATTTGTGAATCAATATATAATTTATTTGGAATGTCTGTTTTCCTTACAAGCAGAGAGCTTCAAAATTAGAAAAATGCAAAATGTTGCATAATTTATTGGTGAAAAATTTGATGAAAAAATGGAAGTATCGACAAAATTTTACCACTAACATAAAGTAGAATATGTCACGAAAAAACAATCTCTGAATCAGAATGAAAGGTAAAAGCGTCCCAGAGTTATTAATGCTTAAAGTAAAAGTGGTCAGATGTGCAAAAAACACTCTGGTCCTACACTGAAAAATAAAGCGGTACTCCGGTGAAAACCTTTTTTCTTTTAAATCAACTGGTGGCAGAAAGTTAAACAGATTTGTAAATAACTTCTATTAAAAAATCTTAATCCTTCCTGTACTTATTAGCTGCTGAATACTACAGAGGAAATGTTTTTCTTTTTGGAATGCTCTCTGATGACATCACGAGCACAGTTCTCTCTGCTGACGTTATTATAATAATAACGCTTTATTTATTGTTGTCCTTAGTGACATTTGAACCCAAGTCCCCAGCACTGCAAGGCAGCAGTGCTAACCACTGAGCCACCATGCTTCCCTTAGCATACATCTGCTATGCATGGTTGCTAAAATGGACAGAGATGTCAGCAGAGAGCACTGTGCTCATGAGGTCATCAGTGTTCCAAAAAGAAAGGAATTTCCTCTGTAGCATTCAGCAGCTAATAAGTACTGGAAGGATTAAGATTTTTTAATAGAAGTAATTTACAAATATGTTTAACTTTCTGCCACCAGTTGATTTAAAAGAAAAAAGGTTTTCACCGGAGTACCCCTTTAACCCCTTAAGGACGCAGGACGTAAATGTACGTTTGGTGAGGTGGTACTTAACGCACCAGGATGTACATTTACGTCCTAAGCATAACCGCGGGCATCGGAGCGATGCCCGTGTCATGCGCGGCTGACCCCGGCTGCTGATCGCAGCCAGGGACCCGCCGGCAATGGCCGACGCCCGTGATCTCGCGGGCGTCCGACATTAACCCCTCAGGTGTCGGGATCAATACAGATCCCGGCATCTGCGGCAGTTCGCCATTTAAATGAACGATCGGATCGCCCGCAGCGCTGCTGCGGGGATCCGATCATTTATAACGCCGCACGGAGGTCCCCTCTCCTTCCTCCGTGCGGCTCCCGGCGTCTCCTGCTCTGGTCTGTGATCGAGCAGACCAGAGCCGGAGATGACCGATAATACTGATCTGTTCTATGTCCTATACATAGAACAGATCAGTATTAGCAATCATGGTATTGCTATGAATAGTCCCCTATGGGGACTATTCAAGTGTAAAAAAAAATGTAAAAAAATGTAAAAGTTAAAGTAAAAAAAAAGTGAAAAATCCCCTCCCCCAATAAAAAAGTAAAACGTCCGTTTTTTCCTATTTTACCCCCAAAAAGCGTAAAAAACATTTTTTATAGACATATTTGGTATCGCCGCGTGCGTAAATGTCCGAACTATTAAAATAAAATGTTAATGATCCCGTACGGTGAACGGGGTGAACGAAAAAAAATTAAAAAAGTCCAAAATTCCTACTTTTTTAATACATTTTATTTAAAAAAAATTATAAAAAATGTATTAAAAGTTTTTTATATGCAAATGTGGTATCAAAAAAAAGTAAAGATCATGGCGCAAAAAATGAGCCCCCATACCGCCACTTATACGGAAAAATAAAAAAGTTAGAGGTCATCAAAATAAAGGGATTATAAACGTACTAATTTGGTTAAAAAGTTTGTGATTTTTTTTAAGCGCAACAATAATATAAAAGTATATAATAATGGGTATCATTTTAATCGTATTGACCCTCAGAATAAAGAACACATGTCATTTTTAACATAAATTGTACGGCGTGAAAACAAAACCTTCCAAAATTAGCAAAATTGCGTTTTTCGTTTTAATTTCCCCACAAAAATAGTGTTTTTTGGTTGCGCCATACATTTTATGATATAATGAGTGATGTCATTACAAAGGACAACTGGTCGCGCAAAAAACAAGCCCTCATACTAGTCTGTGGATGAAAATATAAAAGAGTTATGATTTTTAGAAGGCGAGGAGGAAAAAATGAAAACGTAAAAATTAAATTGTCTGAGTCCTTAAGGCCAAAATGGGCTGAGTCCTTAAGGGGTTAAGGGGTTAAATAGAAGAATGCTTTAAATTAATTTCTGCTGTATTGTGCTCATGGCGAAAGTCCTGATTATGGCTTCCACTGAAAGAATTGTCATGTCAATTCATTCGACGGAATCCACTTGGAAATGCATTGCAGTCTATGGAGACGGCACATCTCTGATCAGTTGTCTGCAGAATGTCCGCCTAGAAAATGTCCAGGCAGACATTCTGCTGTGTGGACAAGGCCTTGGATGGAAACTTAGCAAAGCAAACATTAGAAAATACAGGTGGGAGTGCATTATAGCCAAAAAAATGTGGACAGTAGATGACACCAGTCATTCGAAATTATGTGCTATTCCAAGCGAGGGGAATTTAGTTTTTGACCCTACTCTAAGAGTCTAGATAACTCTTGAAAAAGTACATAAGAAATATTTCCTGAGGCGAAAGCTTTTACCAGGAATGAATCCTTTGTTACGTGCAATGCTGGAAACTCAGCCAGTAACACATTAAATCCTCACCAAAATGACATACCAATTCTTGAAGCAAAATTAAAATCTGCATTGCAAATTCATAAAATGCAAATTGAGTACATTTAGTTAATTTAACATTTTGACATAGATTATATATCTCTATATTTTTTTTGTGGATTTCATGGTGGAAGCCATTTCAAGATCAGTGTCAAATCCAACTCATATTGTAGAACATACCCTTTGTGTGGTCATGTTTTTATTTGGTTCTTGTGAGAAATATTATATGCTTCATGTAGAAGGTAATAAATTTGTGCCAGAGATTAACTGTACTTGTTAAAGTCCTGGGAACAGCATTTTGTTAGCTATTCAGTACTCGGATCCTTGACTTTATAAATAGACATGTTAATATTATAAAACTTATATTTTATCACTAGCTGGGTACCCGGCATTGCCCAGTTTTTCCAACCTAATCCTTGTAGGGGAGGAAAAACAACATAGGAGGAAGTACTTGTCCTCATATCCCGACCTCATATCCCATCCTCATATCCCGATCTCATATCCCGACCTCATATCCCGACCTCATATCCCGACCTCATATCCCATCCTCACATCCTGACCTCATCTCCCGCCCTCATATCCTGTCCTCATATCTAATCCTTGTATCCTGTCCTCAGGTGGGATTGAAAAGATTTTAGGCCAGAAAAAGGAGGCGTGGTTTTTTATGACTTGCAAGCCGGACCAGAGGACAAAAAGAGTAGAAAATAAAAGGGGTGTGGCTTAAATGGTGGGTGTAGCTTTGTGAAATGGGTTGTGGCATGCGGGATGGATGTGGCTGGACTGACCCACTCACCAGGAGATGCAGAGCAGAGCTTAGAGTAAGGTACTGGAAGTCCTATATACTTGCATGGGACTTAAGACAAAAACACTATCCTTCACGTTAGGGGGTAGGTTAGGGTTAATTTAACTCATATATTTTTATTAGACATAAAAGTAACATGTATGCCAAGTTTCCTCAAAATATCTCCAGCCATTTGGAAGTTATGCTGGAACATAAATTTCCCATAGTCTTAGGCCCCTTTCACACTATAAAAACACTTCCGTTATGAACGCCCGTTAGGAAATCGGCAGTTATATGGCCGGTACAAAATCACTAACGGCCGTTAGAAAATCCCATTATAGTCTATGGGATTCTTCTAATAGCCGATTTAACCAGTTATCGCCCGTTATTAATAACAGCCGTTATTTTGTGACGGGCGATAGTAACGGGAGAATTAGTGCATGCACTATTTCTCCCGTTCATTTGCCCGTCACAAAATAACGGCCGTTATTAATAACGGGTTAAAACGGCTATTAGAAAAATCTCATAGACGATAATGTGATTTTCTAACGCCCGTTAGTGATTTTGTACCGGACGTATAACTGCCGATTTCCTAACGGGTGTTCATAACTGAAGTGTTTTTATAGTGTGAAAGGGGCCTTACATGGGACTTTAAACAAAAACCCCAACCCTCGCAAATGGGGGTGGGTAAGGGTTATTTTACCTATCCTATGTTTGTAGTTGACATAGTAACATATGTACCAAGTTTCATGTTAATATCTTTAGTGGTTTGGAAGTGATGCTGGAACATGCACATACACACACACACACACACACACACTTTGGCCGACACCTTTCATTGTCTTTAGACTGTTTTTATGTGTCTAGAAAAGGTGCAAGCAGAGTTTATTTGCGCCTTTTGGTTTACACATTTCTGCAGATTTTGAGTTGCAATTTACTGATTTTGGCAATACACATGATATAGAAAAGTTTTATTAACTGTGCCTTTTTGTGAAAAGGCACAAAAAAGGCGCAAAGCCACTAAAAAAGTCTCTAAACTACACCAGCCCAGACTTACCTTAGCTTTGTGGTGTATGGGAAAAGTAAAATTTCAGAAAATGGGTACCTGCACAAAATTTATGAAAAGTTCTGCGACCGTTTAATAAATGTATTGTTCCTACACATCACCAGCACACAAAAAAAAAATGTGTAGAAAAATGCTTCACTTACACCTACAATGATAAATGCCGGTCTTTTGAGTTTTATATATGTAGATTAATCACGCAATATACAGAAAAGAAATGCCACCCTTATAGGTGTTGGGTAGTTTTTAGTTTTTTTAAATAATACTATTGGAATTTGGTTAAAAATGAATGTATGTTGTAAGTAAATGTAAACATATTTTTTCAGAAAACATCTGGGAATCAAACTGATTGTGCCAGCAGAGTTGCCTGCTTTCTGCGAAGAGGGTTGGCTGCACACATGCAGTCAACTGTTTGTGTCAACCATACACTATAGTGGACAGTGAACATTTGCATGTGACCGCCACCTCTATAGAGGACCATACTGGCCATTAGGCACTTGAGGGCCTGTGCCTAGGGCTTCAATGTTGACTGGGGACGACACTTGGAAAAGTGGTTTGCCCGCAAATAAAATAGATGGGTTCCCAGGCATCTCCAACCTGTTTGCAGCCGCTGGAGCCAAATTGCATAAGACAGCCAAGTCAGCTGTCTTATGCAATTTGCTTACCTCACATTGACATTATTGGGCTGTGTGCTTATGGCAAAGCGCCAGGAGCTCTGGACAGAAAGTGCTAAATAAAAATAGACCTACATACTTTTCCTGCCCAGGGGTCATTTGTTATCTAAAGGGTCTTTACACAGGGTGATTATCTGTGGAATGGGCCATTTATTGCCCAGTGTAAAGGACCCAGCCATCAGCTGATGGATGAGCAAACTTCTTTCCCTGGTAAAATCTCTTTGCTTTTAACCTTTCCTTTAAACTGGATTCCATTTGCACATTCCAGTTAGCTCTTTTTTATGCACATTTTGTGATGCGTAGAAAGCAGTGGCGGACACAGACAGCAGAGGGCCCCTGTGCAAAAAATTTGCCTGCCCCCCCCCCCCAACATAGATGAACATATAAATGCAAATAAATATATGCTGCCTAAAGGGGGGCTCTAAATCTATGGTGCCTAAAGGGGGGCTCTAAATCTATGCTGCCTAAAGGGGGGCTCTATATCTATGCTGTAGATTTAGAGCCCCCTTTAGGCAGAATAGCTTTAGATCCCCTTTAGGCAGCAGATATTTAGAGCCCCCACATCAGGCACTGGCAGCATACTTACATCTGCCGGCGGGTCGCGGGATGAAGAGATTTCTTGGAGGTGCGCGCTATAAGTGATGTGTGCACGTCATCGCATGTGCCACGCAGGAAGTTGCGCTTGCAATGACGTCACTGCGCGCACCTCTGCCAGGAAGTACCCGCATCCCATGACCCGCAGGCAGATGTAAGTAGCTATTAGCAGAAATCTCCTGCCCGGCGCCCTGGGACTTCATGTCCCAGGCGTCGGGACACGAGAGATACAAATGCTGCATGCATCATTCAGGTCCCATGGTAGGGCCGGCCCAGCATGAGAGGGGGCCAGCTGCCGACGGGCCCCCTCTCACGCTGGGCCCCTGTGCAGTTGAACATGTTGCACATGCGATATGTCCGCCCCTGGTAGAAAGATTATCTAGAATTAAAAATTGAAATATATGAATAACATGTAATTATTCATGAATCTCATTCTCAAAGGGGTTTTCATAAGACTTCAGACTGCATTTTCTGTACTGTATGTCAAGATGCAACAAGTGCTCTGCATCAGGGACATCACCTTCTGAACAGCACCTGCAGGTATCACCAGTAGATGATTACCAGTGTTTTTTTTGGTTTTTGTTAGATCTTCTTAGAGAAAAAAAAAATATATATTTTTTCATTTAACAGACTCCTTTCCTTTTCCCCCTTCCCAACCCTCCACCCAACTCACTGAAAAAGAGCTTGATTCTGTCTTGTGCATCAGTATTGTCAATATTTTATAATCTTGCAGATATAAACTGACCCCCCTCCTTCCCCAGAACAGTGCTTACATTATACTTTTTTTTTATTTATGCATTCAGTGTTGTTCTAACACATTCTTACTATATAATATAATCTGGATTATGTATATTACTATTTAGTAGGGAGTTGAATAATGTTTCATGCGCTATATATACATATATAGAACCAAGCACGCTGAGCGAAAAAAGAAAGAAAATCATGGCTGGATTGAGTCTTTGTACATCTGAACCAGGATGAGAAGAAAAGGGCAGGGGAATTACGCCAGTCAGAGAGGACATCACCTGTAACCTTTAAACTGTATTTATCACCTAGATTTTTGTTTTTGTTTTTAATGATTAGAGCCAAATACTAAAACAAGTTTTTTTTTTTTATCTGTTTCTATTTTCTGATTGTAATTTTTTTTTCATTTACATTTTTAGTACATTAATATGGGGGAGACTTCTTGTCTGAGCAGCTTTTATTAGCATTCAGAGAGCATTTAAATTTTACAGCAAGTCCCATAGACATAGGCAGAATAGTCTGGAACAGACCTCATTGTATGGGAGAGGTTTGTAAGCATGCTCTGTGATCTTTGCAGAGGTCATTCTGGGGGGGGGGGGTGGCGGGGGGTAAATTGCTGAGCTCTGAATGTCATCTATTGTTAATGGTGTCTTATCCATATACTGTGTCAACCTGTACTGCAACCCTGTCTGTTATGGTAAGAAAGACACAAGTGAATAATTCAAATCTGCAAAAACTTGTAAGGGGGAAATTTATCAAAACCTGTGCAGAGAAAAAGTGGAGCAGTGACATTTTCCCTTTAAATGTTGTTACCTGTGCATTTAATAAGTTATGGGTTCAACTTGTACCCGCCACAATGACAACCTACAGACAAACATTGTGGCACTGGTAAGTGAACACCAGATTTCATTTTTTCAGAGGCCTTTAAAAAAAACAAAAAAACAATAATTGTAATAATAAATAAAGCTGGAATCTGATTGGGTGCTATGAGTAACTTACTCCACTGTTGTTCTGCTCAATTTCTGATCGGTTTCTTGTATGCTTCTTTGCTGTTGCTGTTTCCATGGTGCCCTTTGCTTACCCCATCCTGGCGGGCAATCCCTAGCCATATAGTTTTTTTTACCTGCCTTTGGAAAAGATTTGTCACTCCCTCATGTCAAGAGAAGACCGAGAAGTGGTTATGAGCAGGGACTGAGCATCGTTGAAGCAGTGATGGCTAAGGACTCTGGCAAGCGAGATTCACTTTTTTAGCAGTTTCACAATGAGGGGCTGTCCCACATGATAGAGGATAACTGCTGACTGGGTGTGACAGTCTCAAGAACAGGGTTCCGTGTCTCCCGGTGGAACGGAACAGAGAGTTGGGGATGCGTGCTGCATTCATTCTCTATGGTTTCTGCCAGAGATAGCCGAATACTGCATTAGCTGTCTCCAAGGCTCTGATAGAGAATGAATGGATGTTTCATACAGAATGTAATTCTAAAAAAGGATGACTGTATTGATACATAACTGCACTGACATTTACACAGCTGGCAAATGCTTGATTGGGGGGCACCCAGAAGCCCACCAATCACCTGTTTCCTAGAGCCGTAATAGTGACAACAAATACTGAAGCAGCCTGTTCACTATGTAGAAAGCTGTGTGCTTTATGGCTCTGTTCATTGTGTGTTGCTGCCTTGCTGTAAATGTCAAGTAAAGACTTCCACAGAGCGGTGGGTGGATAGCGGCGGTGGGTGGATAGTGGCGCTGATCAGGATATCCTGATCAGCACCGCTATCCCCCCACCACTCTGTGGAAGTCTTTACTTGTCTTTTCTCGTAATGTCGGGGAGGCTGCAGACCAGGGATTTACTCACTCACGCTGACCATTGTTGTGAATTCACACAACCGCCTCTGGTAAGAGTTCCTCACCACATTAGTTTGATCCTTACATTGGCGATCTTACGCTATGGAGCGCTCTTTCATTTCTTTTTTGCGGGAAATGTGGCACTGGGAAACATCTGATTGGTAAGGAACCAGGTGTCAGCACCTCACCGATCAGATATTGATGACCTAGTTTAAACAACTACAGTGATTACTTATGTCTCTAGGCTACAATGTTTTTCCTTGGCTGTTTCCTCTGTGCACTGTTGATAGACCTATCTGCAGGGAGGAGAGCGAGAGGAATGTGCAGCCTCACAGTTATTGGGAAGAAAAATTTTAGGAACACTTTGTCCGAGGGAAGAATTAGTGGGATGAGAAGGGCTCTATGGGTCCCTGCTGCTACCCCCAATAGCTTTACTACTGTCCAAATATAACACTTGCATTTATATGCAATCCTGGATCATACAGGTGGCCAGTTTTATAGTGAGGCCAAACAAATAATACAAAAATGCATCAGCCAATGTAAGCGATTCATCACAACCTGTCTAGAGGAAAAGTTGCTGAGTTGTCCATAGCAACCAATCAGATTGCTTCTTTCATTTTTGAAAAGGCCTCTGAAAAATGAAAGAAGCAATCTGATTGGTTGCTATGGGCAACTCAGCAACTTTTCGCCTGGACAGGTTTTGATAAATCTAACCCTACATCCTCTGGAGTTTTCCAGCATAATAATGCACCCACTGGATGCAGCTGTGGTGTCAGCGGGGTGCAATGCAGGGTAGATGTTATAACCCAGGGGGCAGATGCTATTAACCCCTTCTTGACGTGATGCCAGGACGTGGTTTAGCCTTAACCACCCAAAGGTAATACCGCTGGTCCTGGGTTAGGCAACTATACAGAAGACGTGACTGACTTGATATTTGACATGAAGATGACTTTGAGCTTACTTGAGCTGACTTTGTGGCTGTAGACTTTAGGCTTGAGGCCTCCAATGCTCTGGACATACACACTGAGACGACTGCACTGGACCTCAGCAGGAGCAAGAGTGCTGGAAGAGAGAGAGTGCAGCCCCTCCTCTGGTTGTTATATAGGGTTGGGGGGGGGGGGGGGGGGCTGTGCAAGGAGCTCATAGGTCACTTGGAGGGTCAACTGGTCACTAGTGCCTCCTGGGTAACATCACATGGCCATAGCAATTAAAGAAACACTACGCTTTTAACCCCTTAAGGACCGGGGTTTTTTCCGTTTTTGCATTTTCGTTTTTTGCTCCTTGCCTTTAAAAAAACATAACTCTTTCAATTTTGCACCTAAAAATCCATATGCTGGCTTATTTTTTGCGCCACCAATTCTACTTTGTAATGACATCAGTCATTATGCCCAAAAATCTACGGTGAAACGGAAAAAAAAAATCATTGTGCGACAAAATTGAAAAAAAAACGCTGTTTTGTAACTTTTGGGGGTTTCCATTTCTGCGTAGTACATTTTTCGGTAAAAATGACACCTTATCTTTATTCTGTAGGTTCATACGATTAAAATGATATCCTACTGATATAGGTTTGATTTTGTTCTACTTCTGGAAAAAATCATAACTACATGCAGGAAAATTCATACGTTTAAAATTGTCATCTTCTGACCCCTATAACTTTTTTTATTTTTCCGTTTATGGGGCGGTATGAGGGTTCATTTTTTGCGCCGTGATCTGAAGTTTTTAACGGTAACATTTTTGCATTGATAGGACTTATTGATCGCTTTTTATTCATTTTTAAATTATATAAAAAGTGACCAAGAATGCACTATTTTGGAATTTGGAATTTTTTTGCCCGCACGCCATTGACCGAGTGGTTTAATTAATGATATATTTTTATAATTCGGACATTTCTGCACGCGGTGATACCATATATGTTTATTTTTATTTACATTGTGGTTTTTTTTTAATGGGAAAAGGGGGGTGATTCAAACTTTTAATAGGGGAGGGGTTAAATGATATTCATTCACTTTTTTTTTCACTTTTTTTTTTGCAGTGTTATAGCTCCCATAGGGACCTATAACACTGCACACACTGATCTTCATCATTGATCACTGGTTTCTCATAGGAAACTAGTGATCGACGATTCTGCCGCATGACTGCTCATGCCTGGATCTCAGGCACTGAGCAGTCATTCGGCGATCGGACAGCGAGGAGGCAGGTAGGGGCCCTCCCGCTGTCCTGTAAGCTGTTTGGGATGCCGCGATTTCGCCGCGGCTATCCCGAACAGCCCACTGAGTTAACCGGCAGCTTTCCCTTTCGGTTAATAGCGCATGGCGCCGCGATCGGCGCTGCGCGCTATTAGCGGCGGGTCCCGGCTTCACTATGACGCCGGGCCCGCCGTGCTATGATGCGGGGTTACCGTTTAACCCCGCGTTATATCACGAGAGCAGGACCAAGGACGTACCAGTACGTCCTTGGTCCTTAAGGGGTTAATGTATAACATATGTACACTGTGGTTAACACTGGAGCCCCCTGGGGACATGAAGTGAGACTGCCTGACAGAGCAGGAGAGGTACAGAGAAACACCATCCCGTACTGGGCCACCACACAGCATTTTGACCACATACAGCCAGCTGCTCATTTGGCTTCACCGTTACATCTTCATTCTTTATTAGTTACTGTATTTTGTCTGCAATTGTAGAATCTACACACATTGTATTTTCAACATAATTTTCCAGTTCTTTTTTGGTACAGTGTAGAAAAAAAATTCCCATCAGTAGGCTAGCTCATGCTGACATATTTATTTAAAGGAGTTTTATATACAAAAACATATTGATCACAGGGGGCCCCCTCCACTAGATCAATAGTACGAGGGTCACACTCAGTACATGTCAGTCTCCGCTAAACACTAATTCCCCCTCGCCACAGTTGTCCTTAAGAGAAGGATTAACCTTTTATGTTAATAGGCCAGTCAGACTGACAGTGTATTTACAACAGTAATTTACTGGGCACACAAAATACTTAATACTATTTGGTAACATATTGGATCAGACTACAGCAGCTTCATGACATTTCAAATGTAGAACAGGTATTTTCTAGACTTTACTATTTTTAGGGAATGTTTTAACTGTGAAGTCAATTTTTTGTCTATCAATTTTGGACTGCTATTATGGTAGAATACATTCTGTATTAAACTTTAAAGTCCACACAAACCTGTTTCAGTGTATGTGGTCTTGATACTGGGTAGGTCCATGCTGTGCTATCTTTGCAAACAGTCATAATGTATACGTTACTTAAAGGGGTTGTGCGCTGCCCTGACTTTCGGAGCTCCGCTCACAGCTTCCGGAAGTTTATTACTTCGAACGCTGTGTGCGGGCTTCCGTGTTAGCGGCCGCCGGGCGTGACCTCACGCCCGGCCCCTCGTGACGTCTCGCCCACCCCCTCGTGGCGTCTTACCCGCCCCCTCAATGAAAGTCTATGGGAAGGGGGCGCGACCGCTGTCATGCCCCCTTCCCATGGACTTTGGTAGAGGGGCCGGGCGAGACGTCATGAGGGGCCGGGCGAGACGTCACGAGGGGCCGGGCGGACACGGAAGCCCGCACACAGCGTTCGGAGTAATGAACTTCCGGACACTATGAGCGGAGCTCCGAAAGTCAGGGCAGCGCACAACCCCTTTAAATGAGCTCTGTCAGATTCAAAAACATTTTATATGTTGTACATCTTGGCAAAACATTAACCTCTCTAATATACTTCATAAGTAAATTTTATTTCCTTTTTCTAGAAATCATGGCTTCTAAAATCCAAGCTGAAGCATAGGCATGGACAAAGTCCAGTAGATGAGGGTGGGCTAGCACTCTTCTGTGCTCTCTCCTGTCCTATCAGACACCTATCAGATAGAGTGCTAGCCCACCCTCACTTACTGGACTTTGTCCACACCTGTGCTTCAGCTTGGACAAAGCCATTTTATAAGCCATGATTTCTATAAAAAAGGAAATACAATTTTCTAATGAAGCACATTAGAAAAGTTCATGTTTTGGCAAGATGTACAACATATAAAAAGTTTTTGTATCTGACAGTGTCCATATAAATATTTTCAGTAAACATTACAAATACATTCTCATATTAGTATAATACATCAGAGTTAAAGACTCTCAACAATGATAATACATTGTGCTTCCAACAAATCCCTGTTAAATGTCCTTGTAGGACACATTAGACAAAATACTTTTGTACATAGCAGTGCTGTGTGCAGAAAGCTTTACCGTTGCAACATTATATAAACTATTACCCCCAGAACTAATGATTTTAGTGGAGAATATCTAACACCGCATGGAATGGTAAATTTCACAATTTTATTTGTGCCTATGAAATCAGGCATTTGGATGTACAATATAGTTGCAAACATCTACAAGATAGAGCTTTAAAGGGGTACTCCAGTGGAAAACTTTTTTTTTTTTTTTTTTTTTAAACAACTGGTGCCTGAAAGTTAAACAGATTTGCAAATGACTTCTAATAAAAAAATCTTAATCCTTCCAGTACTTATTAGCTGCTGAATACTACAGAGGAAATTATTTTCTTTTTTGAACACAGTGCTCTCTGCTGACATCACGAGCACAGTGCTTTCTGCTGACATCTTTGTACATTTTAGGAACTGTCCAGAGCAGCATATGTTTGCTATGGGGATTTTCTCCTACTCTGGACAGTTCTTAAAATGGACAGAGATGTCCACAGAGAGCACTGTGCTCGTGATTCAGCAGAGAGCTCTGTGTTCCAAAAATAAAAGAATTTACTCTGTAGTATTCAGCAGCTAATAAGTACTGGAAGGATTAAGATTTTTTTAATTGAAGTAATTTACAAATCTGTATAACTTTCTGGCACCAGTGGATTTAAAAAAAAAATAATAAATAAAAAGTTTTCCTCCGGAGTACCCCTTTAATATGGCTAAGTGCATAAAAAAGGGAGAAGGATTGGTGCTCAAGGCTCTGGAAGCAATAGACACTCATTGAATACATATTCTCCAATATAGATCAGCTGATTATCATCTCTAAAAAGTGAAACACTTACAATCGTCTTAAGTATTGGCTTAAACACTGAGATAGAGTTGTCTTTTTTTTTATTCTCCTTAAAAGCAATGTGTCATCAGAAAGTGACCTTGATGTAGTTTATATTTAAAGGGGGTTCCCTCTCTTGCCACAGGATAGGCCATTAATATGTCATCTGTGTAGTGCTGACACCCAGCACCACTGCTGATCAGTTGATCACCACGGTCCCAGCACCCAAAAAAAAAAAAAGAGACAATGTACAGTGTCCAGCAGCCTCAGCTCTGTACATTGTTTGTAGTGGAGGCTCAGAGTTTTTGCAGGTCAACTCCCATTTACATCAATGGCAGCTAGGTTACAATAGCCTAGCCTCACCACTGTATAGGCCACATCTTTGGATAGGCCATCAATAGTTTTTGGCCATAAAACCCCTTTAGGGTACGTTAACACGTACATTATTCTGTGCAGATTTGATGCGCAGGATTTCAAGCTGTGTTCAGTTTATATTGAAATCTGCAGCATAAAATCCTGCGCATCAAATCTGCGTGTCAAATCTGCACAGAATACTGTACGTGTGAATAGACCATTAGGGTACGTTCACACGAGCGGATTTTTTTTGCAGGTTTTCCGGTACGTATTTGAAAGTGGGCAGGCTCTTCTCGGCTGTCCGCAGCAGATTTTCCGCCGTGGAATTTACACTGCGGAAAATCTGCCGCAGTCCCTATTGACTTTAATGGGGCTTGCAGCGGATTTTCTGCAACGTAAATTACGCCGCGAAAAATCTGCTGCAGACAGCTGAGAAGAGCCTGCCCACTTTCAAATATGCAGCGGAAAACAAAAAAAATTTGCCCGTGTGAACGTACCCTAAAGATGTTTATCTTATTTTTCATTTTATAATATATTCAAAAATCCTGATATCTTATGGTTTTAATTTTGACCACTAAGTCTAATAATAAGCTGATGCTTTCTGTTCTGTATCGAAAACTCCTCTTTATCATCACAAGCAGAATTACGATGATAGGTGATACCAGTATATAGATAAGATGGATCATCTCATTCACAATAAGTGATTGTCTAGAAAACATAAAAGTGTATATGGTTCCCTCCAGCCTATTGCTTCCTATGTCCACGGAGCTGCTGTAAAGCATACCTCTAAATGCTGTGAAGAAACCTCAGGCAGTATGGTTGCCCATATAATAATGTACAATGAAATAACATAAAATGTTACAATTAAAAAGAGAAAAGGATGTTTTAGTATCTGTCTCTAATCGGTGAAATAAATCACCAAATTACACTATACGGTATTGAGTGGTCAAATTCTAAAACCCTTGGCAGTAAAGATCAAAATACAGTGGTCCCTCAAGTTACAATATTAATTGGTTCCGGGACGACCATTGTATGTTGAGACCAGAACTCTATGGAAACCTGATAATTGGTTCTGAAGCCCCAAAATGTCATCCAAAAATAGGAAAAAGTGAGAATTAAAGAAAAATAAGTAGATAACTAATATAGATAAAGCAAGTCCTTACATATAAAAGTAGGAAAGATCTGCTGAGAGCTGTAAATCATTGTCTATGTCAGTGTTTTCCAAGCAGGGAGCCTCCAGCTGTTGCAAAACTACAACTCCCAGCATGCCCGGACAGCCAAAGGCTGTGTAGTTTTGCAACAGCTGGGAAACATGTATGTGGGAAACATCCCACAAGACATACAAAGAGAGATTGATCTTAAGGGGTTACAAGAACTCAGCAGAGTTACCTTAATGGGCATCAGGGGAAGGGGAAATATTCTCACTCTAATATAAAGGCCGCCACCCCCTGTATTGGTATTCTATCCTTGCCTTTTGAGGCTATCCATCTCCTTAACATGATGGTGCCAACAAAGACAGACAATCCCTACTTATTGATACATTGGGGAAAAAAATAACAAACCGAGGAAAGGGGTTAGATACCAAACATCGTTGGGTCACCCAAAATGATGTGATACCCAAGAGAAGATCTCCATGTGGGATCAAACAACAATGCCCCTAAGATCAAAGAAAATTTTAAACAGGAACAGAAATCTGTGCTTGGACTTTTGCTCTGTTTCCCACAAGTTTCTAATACAATGTTCAGTAGGTTTATCAGGGCCTACAGAGATAAATACATATAAATGGGCAATATCAATATTATTAGTATGTGGGTGCTGCACGGAGGTCATGGGGGGTCCCAGCGGCAGGCCCCCCCACAATCAGACATCTTATCCCCTATCCTTTGGATAGGGGATAAGATGTATTTGGCCAGAGTACCCCTTTAATATGCAGTATTTATCACACAGACTTGTGGGTGAGAGGAACAAAGCTTATCTGGAATTCAGACAGACTCTTGTAGTATGCAGAATAACTTCTAGACGAGCATATACTGCAGAGATAGATGTAGAGTATGCATTAGAAGCAGGGGTCAAGTCCTGGGAAAAAAGTGCAGGAACTTACCCAAGATTTCAACTGAAGGGCTGGTCCTGCAGAACTCATGCTAATGGGAACAGTGTTGCTGCTGTGGAAAAAGTGCAGGAACTTAGTTCCTATGCGTTCCTGCAGGACTTGAGCCCTGATTAGAAGGTAGTATTAGCCGTGCCACAATTGTGCATGAAGATACAGTTAGAGATGAGCGAATTTACAGTAAATTCGATTCGTCACGAACTTCTCGGCTCGGCAGTTGATGTCTTATCCTGCATAAATGAGTTCAGCTTTCAGGTGCTCCCGTGGGCTGGAAAAGGTGGATACAGTCCTAGGAGACTCTTTCCTAGGACTATATCCACCTTTTCCAGCCCACCGGAGCACCTGAAAGCTGAACTAATTTATGCAGGAGAAGTCATCAACTGCCGAGCCAAGAAGTTCATGACGAATCGAATTTACTGTAAATTCGCTCATCTCTAGATACAGTAAAAATAAATAAATAGGTACATGTTATTATGGCTAAGCTAGAGCATCCAAAGCCATACATGCCTGTAGAGGTGTGGCATTTAGTCACTTCAGTACACACAGCCATAGAACAATAGATGCAAACATGCGTAAGTCAAATGAACCCCACTATGCTTCTGGGGCCAAGTAATACAGACAACAGGCCAAGAAAACAAGGCGCCCATTGCCTCTTTTATAAAGTGCCAGTGTAGTGCTATGCAATAGATATAATGCCAGTACATAAAGAGAAGGGTACCTAGCCCATTCTCAGTCTCATAGAGGTCACTGGTTAATTTCCTATACCATAATCCTCCACAGTCCAAGAATTAATTTTGCCTAATTGGTTGTATGTATTTCTGGTGATACTTAAATCTGTAAAAAAAAAAAAAAAAAATCTAGGTGACACATTCCCTTTAAAAACTTGAAAAGAAGACTATAACAATGTTTCACTTCTAGTCCCAGATATGCATTTACTTTTCTTGGAATCTGTGCTGCTGACAGGCAGGTATCTGTTTAGTCATTGGGACACATAAATCAGAAGTCTTTTTCATATTGGCTGTAGTCCACACATGAATATAGGCTTAGTGGTCTTACAGACAAAAATCTCATTGCCCACGCAGTACAGACATGCGGAAGTACATTGCTCTAATAATGTTGTAACAACTCACATTTCTTTGTGCCACTTCCAGTAAGACACAACATGACAGCATTGGTAATGCGGTTGGCTCCATGTATTTCACTTACTGACCAGTGTATTGCTGTATCCTGATCATTATTCACCTGTATGGCGCATGCATCAAGTAGGAAATCACTTCTCTGTATCTTTCCAAGGATGGCCACTAAGGCTTCTCAGAAATGTAGAAAGCACTAGAATATCTTACCTATGTGCAGTTGTCTATCCACCTAATCAAATCAACTCCTGAACAAACAGCATTATCAGATTATTCGTCATAGTACCAGTTTTAAGCCCATCATACTATCTTCCCTCGGACCCCAATGTACCTGAGCACTCTGTAGACCCCAGACTGACTGAGCCACTCTGAAAAACTTGCTAGTGGAAGCTGAGCTATTTTTAGGGTGGGATTTGCTGACACTGACCTTGGTGGTGAGGTGGAGCAGCCTGCAGAAAGGGGGGGTCAGCTGTTTTATCTGCTTGTCAGACAGGACTGTTAGGGGGCAAAAGACCCTTAACCCTGACAGACAGCAGTCTGGTCTGTAAAAAAAAAAACAAAAAAAAAAACCTGCTTTGTTCCCTATTTACTACAGGCCCACACATGAAGAAGAGTAGTAATTATCACATTAATCTTGTCCATAGAAAAAAGAGTAACATAATCCTAAAACGTGTCAATATAACTGCTAATACATGTGTTGCGTCTACGGATGACTAAAAAAAATCTTACATTTTATGTAACTTTATATAGCGGGAGATTTATCAAAACCTGTGCAGAGGAAAAACTTGCCCAGTTGCCCATAGCAACCAATCAGATCACTTCTTTCAATTTTAGTAAGGGACTGTGGAAAAATGAAACAAGCGATCTGATTGGTTGCTATGGGAAACCAGACAACTGTTCCTCTGCACAGGTTTTGATAAATCTCCCCCTATGTTCTTACTTGTGAAGCTTATTTTTCATTTTATTCTACTATTCCTATGATCCGTCTTTCTCACACACAATTTATTATACTGTTCAGTTTGGTAATAGGGGGGGGGGGGGGGGGTATTTATCAATTTTGCCTGTTGACAGTTTCTTTTTACCCTTTTTTTTTTTTCACTATGGTTTTCGTGGACATGCACCAAATTTATCATTTGGTGCAAGTTGTTAGTAATTTTGGCTCAAATGTTGAAATCATCTGTTCACAGCGCCTTTTCCACAGAACTTACCACCACAGAGGACAGCGTATTTTACCCTGTAGAGCAGCCATTTTGGAGTCCTGCCTGCAGTATATCAGTAAGCGACAGGAGTTATTTTCTTTTGCGGGGTTTATAGCCACCATGTGAAATGGATTTTATTTTCAACTTGTGTAGTTTTTTTGTTACTTTAGTGCAGTGGTCTTCAACCTGCGGACCTCCAGATGTTGCAAAACTACAATTCCCAGCATGCCCGGACAGCCGTTGGCTGTCCGGGCATGCTGGGAGTTGTAGTTTTGCAACATCTGGAGGTCCGCAGGTTGGAGACCACTGCTTTAGTGCTTACCTTTCCTGAACCTGTGTGGCCATGTCCAATGCTGGCTCAACCGAGGGTGAAGGTTCCTCAGAGACAACTATGTCGCAGAATAGTATTGAGCAGCCCTGGAGGCGTCGCTTTTTTAAATGTATTTTGGCGCCTTTACATTTTCTGACATTGTTAAGTGTGTTATCCATGTGCAAAATTTCTTGGCGGGGATTTGCGCCAAAAAAAAACGGGAATTGCACCAAAGATAGATTGGTGCAAATGTTGAATTATTGACTAAAGTTAAAATCACACACAGGACCGTGTGATTTTGAGAAAGTTGTAAAAATGACAGTGGAGAAGTTGTGGCAAACTTTGGCGCAAAAAGACACTGCGCCAAAGTATTGCGCCAAAGTTACGTGGAAAAAACCCACATAAATCCTTTGATAAATACCCCCCATAGTGTTTTGTACTTTTTGCTGCTCTGCAGACTACATACAATGTAAAGTGAATACCTCTATTTTGCTGCAGAGTGTGAATTGTCGGCTGAATTGTAAAGTGGACCTGTCAGCTCTCCTGCCTTGTCAGTTTTAGTAAATTCTTGTATGCACCATAAAATAATTATGCTGGAGAATGACTTCTTCAAACCTTAAATAAATTGAAGAGTCACTGTATTGCTGATTTGTCCATGTCAGTTGTGGGCAATAGAAAAATCCAATTGATGTTTTTTCTTTTGTTTCCAGGAGGAATGGCTTAATGCTGAGGTCTAGGAAAAGATTCTCTGAAATGATAAAATTGGGAATAGAAGTATTTTCTAAAGCAGACATGTCAGGAGAGTTTTTTTTTTTTTTTTTTTTTTTTTTTTTACAGGGCATATTCAATTTTACTTTTGGATCACTTCCACTTGTTGACAAGTGGGCTGAGCATCCAGTATGGGTTTAGACAGGTGTTGTAAACTACTAAGTTGGGTGAGAGTATCTTTTTGCTACATCTTCATGTCTCGATACCATGTTGTGTTTTTTTTAAACATTTTATATACCGTATATACTCGAGTATAAGCCAACCCGAATATAAGCCGAGGCCCCTAATTTCACCCCAAAAACCCAGGAAAAGTTATTGACTCGACTATAAGCCTAGGGTGGGAAATACATCATCCCCCCATTTCATCATCCAGACCCCTGTCATCATCATCCCCCACCTTCATAATCACCGCCTGTCAATCCCTTCATCAGTGGTCTTCAACCTGCGGACCTCCAGATGTGGCAAAACTACAACTCCCAGCATGTCCAGGCATGCTGGAAGTTGTAGTTTTGAAACCTCTGGAGGTCCGCAGGTTGAAGACGACTGTGGCCTTTGTGATCATCCAGACCCCCCCTTTTGTTTTCTACTCACCTCCCCTCGGTGGGAAGGAAGGGTGAGCTGGTCCGGGCCATCTATGCTGCAGGGACCGTCCGGTGGGGAGGGTTGGTCATTCCGGGCTGTCCATATTCCCCGGGGGGGGGGGGGGGGGGCCCTCTTCTCCGCGCTCCGGGCCTGCCCTGGACAAGTGACATTGCCTTGACGACGATGCACAGGGACGTTCATGCGCATCCCTGTGCATCGTCGTTAAGGCAACGTCGCTAGTTCGGGGCAGGCCCGGAGCGCGGAGATGAGGGCCCCCCCCCCGGGGAATATGGACAGCCCGGAACGACTAACCCTCCCCACCAGACGGTCCCTGCTGCATAGATGGCCCGGACCAGCTCACCCTTCCTTCCCACCAAGGGGAGGTGAGTAGAAAACTAAAGGGGGGGTCTGGATGATGACGAAGGCCGCAGTGGTCTTCAACCTGCGGACCTCCAGAGCTTTCAAAACTACAACTCCCAGCATGCCCAGACAGCCGATGGCTATCCGGGCATGCTGGGAGTTGTAGTTTTGCAACATCTGGAGGTCCGCAGGTTGAAAACCACTGAGAAGGGATTGACAGGCGGAGAGTTCACTTGAGTATATGCTGAGGGGGGCGTTTTCAGCACTAAAAATCGTGCTGAAAAACTCTGCTTATACTCGAGCATATACGGTAACTGCTAACATCACTTGTATCTAGTAAGACACTCAATGGTATGTACATGTCTATTCCTGGACAACACTTCATCCTCTCCAAGTGTAATGCTGCAGTCCATCCTCGCCAGTATACTACTCATCCTGACAGGCATAGCCACGGGTTACCTTTTTCCCTCCTATACTGCAGCCCATAGTCCTCCCTGATTCTATCTCTTTGTGCATGCTGTGCTTGGTTACCTCCGTAGAGCCCTCATGTCCTCCCTCCCAGATTATTAGATGGCTAACATGTGCACTCAAACATATCCCAATCATCTGGGGTTACCTTGTATAAGAGGCAGTTTCTTCTTTCCTGAGCAATAGGTTCCTGGTAATGCAGTAAAGGGATGTGCGCCTATGTTTCTGCTACAGTGTATGACTTTGGCTTGCCTATTTGACTCTGCCTAGTACCTTGTATCACACATTTGCTTCTCCTGTATTTGAACTCACATTGGTCACCTATAAACCTGTTCTGTCCTCCCCAACCTGTTTTGCATGTTATGACCACCTACATACGCTTTTAGCCCAAGACCTCAGCCAGTAACCAAACTTGTCTCTGCCTGTTACCTTGGTGCTTCACAATAGCATCTTATGGCCTGTTCTGCCAGCCACCACCCACACTAGGTCCACTTGCAGAGGCATCAACCTGATTGTCCCCTGCAGCAAAGACCAATGTTGATAGGAGAGTGTGGTATCCCAGTGTGGAACACACCTGTCTTCCTGACCTGTCAGGTGGATTTCACTTAGCGTGTCTGCTTCGGGTCTGCTTGTACTATATAATGTATTGTCAATGCACTTTTATGCTCTTGCATCCTAAAGAGTTAACTTGTCTGTGCAGGAGCATGCTGAGGGGATCACATGTCTGCCTCAGCCAATCAGGGATAAGGGTCTATTCACACGGAAAAATTTCTGCTTGCCGAATTTCCACCTCAAATTAAAGCCCATAGACTTCTATGGGCTTCCACACGCCCAATCACATTTCTGAATTTCCACTTGCAGAATTTCCACACAGATTCCGCACCAATTCCACAAGTGGAAATTCAGAAGGTTGAATAGGAGTGCGAAAACCCATAGAAGTCTATGGGCTTTAATTTGAGGCGGAATTCCGAATGCGGAAATTCTGCCATGTGAATAGACCCTAAGTCTGCTAGACTGGGAGGAGCTACTTAGTTGAGTGATGGAGAGGAGAAAAAGTGGAGGTCACCTCTAAACATCTGCTGTGGACCTGTACCTCACCACATGAGGACAGGCCTGAGGAGCCCAGTAGCTGCACTAATCTGTTCCAGAGTAACCCTTTATAAAGCATTGGTACGGCCTCACCTGGAATATGCTGTTCAGTTTTGGTCGCCTGTTCATAAAAGGGACACTGTGGAGCTGGAAAGGGTGCAGAGACGCGCGACTAAACCAATATGGGGCATGGAACATCTTAGCTACGAGGAGCGATTAAAGGAGTTATAATTGTTTAGTCTTGAGAAGAGACGTTTAAGGGAGGATATGATAAACGTATATAAGTATATTAATGGCCCATACAAAAAAATATGGAGAAAAACTGTTCCAGGTTAAACCCCCCCCAAAGGACGAGGGGGCACTCCCTCCGTCTGGGAAAGAAAAAGTTTAGTCTCAAGGGGCGACACGCCTTCTTTACCATGAGAACTGTGAACTTATGGAACAGTCTACCTCAGGAACTGGTCACAGCAGTAAAAATTAACAGCTTTAAAACAGGATTAGATACATTCCTGGAACAAAATAACATTAAGGACACAGCCCATTTTCACCTCTAGGACGCAGCCCTTTTTTGCACATCTGACCACTGTCACTTTAAACATTAATAACTCTGGAATGCTTTTACTTATCAATCTGATTCCGAGATTGTTTTTTCGTGACATATTCTACTTTAATATAGTGGTAAATTTTTGTGGTAACTTGCATCCTTTCTTGGTGAAAAATCCCAAAATTTGATGCAAAAATTGAAAATTTTGCATTTTTCTAACTTTGAAGCTCTTTGTTTGTAAGGAAAATTGATATTCCAAATATTATTTTTTTTGGATTCACATATACAATATGTCTACTTTATATTTTAATCATAAAATTGACATGTTTTTACTTTTGGAAGACACCAGAGGGCTTCAAAGTTCAGCAGCAATTTTACAATTTTTCACAAAATTTTCAAACTCGCTATTTTTCATGGACCAGTTCAGGTTTGAAGTGGATTTGAAGGGTCTTCATATTAGAAATACCCCATAAATGACCCCATTACAAAAACTGCACCCCCCAAAGTATTCAAAATGACATTCAGTAAGTGTTTTAACCCTTTAGGTGTTTCACGGTAAAAGCAGCAAAGTGAAGGAGAAAATTCAAAATCTTCATTTTTTACACTTGCATGTTCTTGTAGACCCAATTTTTGAATTTTTACAAGGGGTAAAAGGATAAAATTTATACTTGAATTTGTAGCCCAATTTCTCTCGAGTAAGCACATACCTCATATGTCTATGTAAATTGTTCGGCGGGCGCAGTAGAGGGCTCAGAAGCGAAGGAGCGACAAGGGGATTTTGGAGAGTACGTTTTTCTGAAATGTTTTTTTGGGGGCATGTTGCATTTAGGAAGCCCCTATGGTGCCAAAACAGCAAATAAAAAAAACATGGCATACCATTTTGGAAACTAGACCCCTTGAGGAATGTAAAAAGGAATTAAGTGAGCCTTAATACCCCACAGGTGTTTCATGACTTTTGCATATGTAAAAAAAAAAAAAAAAAATTTCACTAAAATGTGTGTTTCCCCCCAAATTTCACATTTTTGCAAGGGTTAATAGCAGAAAATACCCCCCAAAATTTGTAACCCCATCTCTTCTGAGTATGGAGGTACCCCATAAGTTGACCTGAAGTGCATTACGGGCGAACTACAATGCTCAGAAGAGAAGGAGTCATATTTGGCTTTTTGAGAGCAAATTTTGCTCGGGGGGCATGTCGCATTTAGGAAGCCCCTATGGTGCCAGGACAGCAAAAAAAAACGACATGGCATACCATTTTGGAAACTAGACTCCTTGAGGAACGTAACAAGGGATAAAGTGAACCTTAATACCCCACAGGTGTTTCACGACTTTTGCATATGTAAAAAAAATAATTTTTTTTTTACCAAAAATGCTTGGTTTAGCAAAAATTTAACATTTTTAAAAAAGGTAATAGCAGAAAATACCCCCCAACATTTGAAGCCCAATTTCTCCCGATTCAGAAGACACCCAATATGGGGATGAAAAGTGCTCTGCTGGCGCACTACAGGTCTCAGAAGAGAAGGAGTCACATTTGGCTTTTTGGAAGCAAATTTTGCTCTGGGGGCATGCCGCATTTAGGAAGCACCTATGGTGCCAGGACAGAAAAAAAAAACACATGGCATACCATTTTGGAAACTAGACCCCTTGGGGAACGTAACAAGGGGTAAAGTGAACCTTAATACCCCACAGGTGTTTCACGACTTTTGCATATGTAAAAAAAAAAATATTTTTTTTACACTAAAATGCTTGTTTTCCCCCAAATTTTACATTTTTACAAGGGATAATAGCAGAAAATACCCCCCAAAATTTGTAACCCCATCTCTTCTGAGTATGGAAATACCCAATAAGTGGACGTGAAGTGCACTGGGGGCGAACTACAATGCTCAGAAGAGAAGGAGCATCATTGAGCTTTTGGAGAGAGAATTTGGCCATGTGCATTTCCAAAGCCCCCCGTGGTGCCAGAACAGTGGACCCCCCACATGTGACCCCATTTTTAAAACTACACCCCTCACGGAAGGTAATAAGGGGTGCAGGGAGAATTTACACCCCACTGGCATTTGACGTATCTTTGGAACAGTGGGCTGTGTAAATTAAAAATTTTATTTTTCATTTTCACAAACCCCTGTTTCAAAGATCTGTCAGACACCTGTGGGGTGTAAATGCTCACTGTACCCCTTGTTACATTCCGTGAGGGGTGTAGTTTCCAAAATGGGGTCACATGTGGGTATTTATTGTTTTGCACTTATGTCAGAACCACTGTAAAATCAGCCACCCCTGTGCAAATCACCAATTTAGACCTCAAATTTACATGGTGCACTCTCCCTTCTGAGCCTTGTTGTGCGTCCGCAGAACACTTTGCGCCCACATATGGGGTATCTCCGTCCTCAGGAGAAAATGCGTTACAAACTTTGGAGGCTTTTTTTCTTTTACCGCTTGTGAAATTTTAAAGTATGGGGCAACACCAGTATGTTAGTGTACAAAAATGTTTTTTTTTTTACACTAACATGCTGGTGTAGACCCCAACTTTACCTTTTCATAAGGGGTAAAAGGAGAAAAAGCCCCCCAAAATTTGTTAGGCAATTTCTCCCGAGTACGGCGATACCCCATATGTGGCCCTAAACTGTTGCCTTGAAATACGCCAGGGCTCCAAAGTGAGAGCGCCATGTGCATTTGAGGCCCAAATTAGGGATTTGCATAGGGGTGGACAAAGGGGTATTCTAAGCCAGTGATTCCCAAACAGGGTGCCTCCAGCTGTTGCTAAACTCCCAGCATGCTTGGACAGTCAATGGCTGTCCGGAAATGCTGGGAGTTTTTGTTTTGCAACAGCTGGAGGTTCCGTTTTGGAAACACTGCTGTAGGATACGTTTTTCATTTTTATTGGGGGGGAAGGGGTGGTGGTGGGGGGGGGGCAGTGTACGTGTGTATATGTAGTGTTTTACTCTTTATTTTATGTTAGTGTAGTGTAGTGTTTTTAGGTTACATTCACACTGACGGCGGATTACACTGAGTCTCCCGCTAGGAGGTTGAGCTGCGGCTGCTGCAGCTCAAACCTGAAGCAGGGAACTCGCTGTAATCCGCCGCCAGTGTGAATGTAACCTGTACATTCACATGGGAGGGGGGGGGCAAAACTACAACTCCCAGCATGCACTGACAGAACGTGCATGCTGGGAGTTGTAGTTTTGCAACAGCTGGAGGCACACTGGAAAATACTGAGTTGGGTAATAGAACCTATTACCTAACTCGGTATTTCCCAACCAGTGTGCCTCCAGCTGTTGCAGAACTACAACTCTCAGCATGTACTGATTGCCAAAGGGAATGCTGGGAGATGTAGTTATGCAACAGCTGGAGGCACGCAAGTACAACTCCCAGCATGCCGAGACAGCCATTTGCTGTTCCTGAATGCTGGGAGTTGTAGTTTTGCAAGATTTAGAGGGGTTCAGGCTGGAGATCACTGACAGTGGTCTCTAAACTGTGGCCCTCCAGATGTTGCAAAACTACAAATCTCAGCATGCTAAGACAGCAAACTGCTGTCTGAGCATGCTGGGAGTTGTAGTTTTGTAATATCTGGAGGGCTACAGTTTAGAGACCACTGTCAGTGATCTCTAGCCTGAACCCCTCTAAATCTTGCAAAACTACAACTCCCAGCATGCCAACACAGCAAACAGCTGTCAAGGCATGGTGGGAGTTGTAGTTTTGCAACATCTGGAGGGCGACAGTTTAGAGACCACTCTCTAAACTGTCGCCCTGCAGATGTTGCTAGGCAACAGACTCTGCACATGCGGCGTCATACTTACCTCCACCGCCGCCGTGATCACAGCCGCCGCCGCCGCCGCCGCTACTGCACGGTTCCCCCCGCTGTGCCCGGACACCGATGGGCGGGCATAGCGCGGGGAACCGAACTTTAACCCCCCCCGCCCCCAGTCTGCTATTGGTCGGCCGCTCCGCCGATCAATAGCAGGGATAGGAGGGGTGGCAACCCTGCCACCTCACTCCTATCTCTTCAAGGGGGATCGAGGGTGTCTTGGACACCCCCGATCCCCCTTATTTTATCGCGGCGCCGCGATTGATGGGCAGGGGGAGAGCGCTCCCCCTGCAAACACCATAGATGCCGTGATCAGACTGATCACGGCATCTATGGGGTTAATGCTGCCGGGACCGGCGCGATCGCGGCCCCGGCAGCTGCGGTGGGACTCCGGCTGTGATTGACAGCTGAGTCCCACCCGCGATCTCCTGCGCTGCCCGCGGCAGAGCAGGAGATCGCTTGGACGTATGCATACGTCCATTTGCGCGAACGTGTAATTCGCCTGGACGTATGCATACGTCCAATAGCGGGAAGGGGTTAATGCTTATGAAGAAATATAAAATCCCATCCCTTCCCCAATGTCGCGCCGCACCCCTACCCTTCAGCGCCCCTACCCTTCAATTCCCTGGTTGAACTTGATGGACATATGTCTTTTTTCGACCGTACTAACTATGTAACTATGTAACATCACCCTTTACAAGATTCCACCAACCAAGTCGTCCAGCAAATCAGACCCAAGTCCACAGTAGGGAGATGACCCAAGAGGGCCCACAGACCCCATTCGCAAAGCAGAGGATAACAGGAGATATGAAGCCTCAGGCAACTGTGGTCCACAAGCTAAGTTCAAGCCTGGCAGTAAGCCCTAATTCAGGATTCCAAGTGTAGAGCAGAGTCAGTGTTTGTCAGCTCCAAAGTATTGTGCAAGTTATTCAGACATGTTAAGACCTGTCTAAAGTAAATCTCTGTCAAGCAAGAAGATCATCTGTCAGTCAGAGAGGACTAAAATTCCCATAGTGCCTAGAAGCAACTGTGATCCCCAAATCATTCCTCAGCGCACTATATGTTGAACTATCGTTTATTTTGCAAATTCCTGCGTAAAATTGAGTAGTTTCAGTAACCCTGCATGTGTGGTGGTTATTGCCTCAGCGCTTGGCCCAGGAAGCTACTACCCTTGGAGTGTGGAGGTTAACACTACCCTGACATCACAAACTCTACTTTAGTCACAGCACCCCACCAGTTCAACATACATGCCATTGGCTCAAGTAGCCTACCACAAGAGGGTTAAAGGATGAAAACCAGGTACTTAGACAGCACTCCTGGGAGGGGTCTAGAGTTAAACTGGTTGGGTTTCATAGTGTTTCCACACCCACTGTCTGGTGCACCAAATGGTCAAGTAAAATAAGCGACGTGTAACATTTTACCAGGCATAGCATTATGCATTGTGTAGTGTCTGTGCCTGGTATTGCAATTTAATCATATTCATTTAAATGGAAATGAGCTTCAAAGATTTACAGTACAAAATGTATGGAGTTGTGACCCCTACAACTGCTAAATCTAAAGAAGTGCTGGGAGTTGGTTTCACAACTCATGCAAGGCATCTTTATATTGGAACACTGAACTAGAATCTGCTCATTCAACTTCAGATTAATATAGTAAAAGTATAGTATAGTATAGTATAGTATATAGTAAAAGTAAGCTGTTCGAAGAATGTTTTAATGTATGATCAATAACTATATAATCACTTAGTCGTAAGATGTTTATTATTTGCCTTTTTGAGTGTCCTTTGTAAGCCCATTGCTGTTTACTGTTTGTTCCTCAAGGACTTGATATTTAACAGGCAACAATTCCAATGTAATCCTACACCTTCCATTGTGTAATCTATATCCTAAGATAGTGTGCTATATATACATACATACATTGTACTCATTGGACTGTTAAGTAACATAATTGATTCTTGTTAATACTACTTTTTGATTTAATTTATACTAGTAAGGAGTAAGTGCCTCTTGTAAACCATCTAATACACAGTGTAAGCACTGACAGCTGAATTCAGAATTTAGGATTTTCCTAGTGGTGTGACGGAAAATATAGATTTTATGAAGACAGGAGGCGAGTATCAAAATGCATATTCCTTCTTTATTAAACTCCCTAGCAGAAAGAAATGCAAAGTAACTTTAACATTGAAAGAAAAAACCTGGATGCAGGTCACCTAGCAACCTGACCGCACCCTAATCACCATTCCCACCAATCCCATCCAACTTGCTCCTTATAAAACTGGCTCCGGCTCCACCCTCATCCTCTTTCTTGAAGCGAACGGTCCCTAGCATACCACGGTGCAAGATGAACCACTGAATGGAACTAACATCTTCGGCCAACAGCATCATGACACTGCCAGCTCCAGCCAAAGCAACGAAACTTCCCATTCCAGAGAAAACGGAACTTCTCGCCTCCAACCATAGAACAGACGACCAAACGAAAGGACTAGATCAGCAACCCCGATTCGTCCTGGCATAACGGTCAATAACCTGAAAGAGAAGAAAACACACACCATGACAGGGTTGGGTAAACAGGGAGGGATGATACTCGCCTCCTGTCTTCATAAAATCTATATTTTCCGTCACACCACTAGGAAAATCCTAAATTTTATATCAGACAGGAGGCTCGTATCAAAATGCAAGTTCAAAGTACAATAAACCAATCTCACAAAACAGACATTGAAACATGATGTTCAGGTAGAAAATAAAAAGTCAGAAAAGTAACCTCCGACGACCAATCCGCCGCCTTTAAAAGTTCAGACAACGAACCTCCCGTCTGTGCCACTTTAGTGGCCATGGCGCCACGAGAAGAATGCGCACGAAAAAGCGAAATATCAACTCCAGCCAGTTCCATAACACACCTCACCCACCAAGATAACATTTGAGAAGATACTGGTAGATGAGGTGAACGAAACGAAATCAACAACTGCGAAAAACTCGGAGAACGTACCTCCTTCGTCATTGCTTCATACGCCTTAAGGCAACGTACCACACAAAGCTTGGGATGTGCCAGAAAACTCGGATAAAAAACAACGCGTAAGTCAGTTTTCGTACGTCTAGATACGGAAAACTGAACCCCATGAGGAGTAAATTGTCTCCTGGAAATGTCCAGAGCCCGAACATCCGAGACACGTTTAACCGACACCAGGCACAATAACATAGTAAGCTTATAAGACAACATCTGGAGAGACAAAGCCTCATTGTCTTCCCAACTGGAGAACATACTCAACACTAACGACACATCCCACGTGGATTGATATCCGACACCTGGCGGTCGTTTAAACCTGATTCCTCTCAATAATCGACACACTAACGGATGTTGACCAACCAACACCCCATCAATTGCCACATGTTGGGCTGAAATCGCCGACCTATACACGTTAATGGTCCGATAAGCTTTACCCTCATCAAAAGCTTGGGATAAAAAATGTATCACTCCTGACACAGGGGCAAGAATGGGATACATTTGTTGCTGTGCGCACCAATGAACCTAAAATCCCCAGGCTGATCGGTAAGCCGACCTGGTACCTGGAGCCCAGGCTTCTCGAATGAGGTCCCTAGCTGACTGCGATAAACCTCTATCAGAGATGGAACCCCCGAGATCTTCCAAGCCACCAGAGGCAACTGGTCTGTCAGCACCAGCGGGTGCAACTCCCCCGCCGGACCCGTCAGAATAGATGGAAACTGCGGGCAAATCCTCGGGTGATCTATGGTCATTCCCAAGACCTGTGGGAACCACGGCTGGGTCGGCCACCATGGAGTAATCAGAACCAGCGTTGACTTCTGTGACTCCGTTTGCCATAAGACTCTGGGAATCATGGCGAATGGGGGAAACGCATACAGCGTCCCCCGAGGCCAAAACTGCAGGAAAGCATCTGTCACCAATGCTTCCGGATCTGGCCTCCAACTGAAAAACTTGGGCAGTCGGCGATTGAGCCGTGATGCGAACAGATCATGCACAAGTGGACCCCACAAGGTCTGGATAGCCTGAAAAACTACCGGATGCAATGTCCAGTCGCTTCCGTCCACCAGGTGTCTGGAATTCCAATCCGCAACTGAATTGGAAACGCCCGGTAAATATTCCGCCTGAAGAACAATGTTCCTCTCCAGGCAGAAAAACCACAGCTCCTTCGCCAGATCCGACAGTTGTCTCGACCTGGTGCCCCCCAAACGGTTGACATATTGTACAGCGGAGATATTGTCCATGCGTATGAGCACACAACAATCTCTCCGTCGGGGCACAAAACTGCGCAGAGCAAACGTACCCGCTAGTAACTCCACGCAATTGATGTGTAACTGTGCCTCGATCGGGGACCATTTGCCCCCCGTGGTGGACGACCCGCACCGGGCGCCCCACCCTTCGAGACTGGCATCCGACTCTATAATCAAGTCCAGTTTGGAATTGAAGATTGTCCTCCCATTCCAATCCCGGACATGCCGAAGCCACCACCGTAATTCCTCTCGCGCTTCTTGCGACAGAGGGACCAGAGTCTCGTACGTCAGGCCGCCTGACAGATGAACATTCTTCAACCTCTGCAGCGCTCTGTATTGAAGCGGTGCCGGAAAAATCGCTTGCACCGAGGCTGCCAACAGGCCCACAATGCGAGCCACTGCTCGCAAAGTCACCATCTCCTTGCGCAACAAACTCCTTATTTCTTTGCGGAGCACCGCAAGCTTCTTGTTGGGCAGACTCAAAGTCGCCAACTTTGTATTCACCACAAATCCTAAGAACTCCATCACCTGGGCCGGAACCAGGACAGATTTTTTCTCGTTGATGAGAAACCCCAATTCCTCCAGCAGGGACATGGTCCAGCCCACATGTATCCGAGCCTGATCGTACGATCGAGACATGATCAAGATATCGTCTAGATAAATGATCAATCTCACTCCTCGACTTCGTAGACACGCCACCACCGGTTTCAAAAGTTTGGTGAAACACCATGGGGCGGACGACAGACCGAACGGGAGACAAGAAAACTCCCATGTCTGTCCCTCCCACCTGAACTGTAGGAAAGGTTGGGAGGACCGATGAATCGGTACCGTGAGATACGCGTCTTTCAGGTCGATTTTTGCCAACCAATCTCCTGGGAGCAATAAGTCCCTGAGAAGATGAACGCCCTCCATCTTGAAGTGGCTATATAGCACGTACTTGTTCAGATCTCTTAGATTTATGACCGGTCGATGACCGCCATCCTTCTTCTTTACCAAGAAGATACTGCTGAGAAAACCCGGTGAATACTCGTCTACCGGATGTATGGCTCGTTTGAGGAAGAGATCTTCGATCTCCGCCTGAACCAGTAACCGGTCTGCTTTCGAAAAATGGAGAGGACCCGGCACCCGCCGTTGAATTGGCGTGGACACAAACTCTATGGTGTAACCCGACACCACCTGAAGGACCCACGGATCTACCGTAATCCGGGACCAAGCGTGGGTAAAAAACCAAATCCTGCCCCCACAGGCATATGTGTCACGACTGGGACAGTTAGACCCACCTGTGCTCCTGCCTCTCGGTAATCCACGGGCACCTCTAGCCCTCCAGAGCCTCCCTCTCGCTGGAAAAAACGGTGTGGGGGCAACTGCTGCAGCAACCATCGGGGTCTGAGATCGATCCTGGACATACTGCCCCGTGCCTCTATGATAGGGTCTAAAGTAGGTACCACGGGCGGAAGGGCGACCCCTACCCCTTCCAGCCTTTCCGAAAACCTTGTTCCCCAGATTCTTTTTTAGGGAATTTTGGGCTTTGTCAAGGCCAGAAAACAAGCCCACAAATTTGTTTATATTTTTTAACAGGGAATCCCCGAACAACAGCCCCTCAGCGGAAGGGCCCGGTTCCTCCGTAGCTAAATGGGAAAGTTGCGGGTCCAAGCGCATGAGAATGGACCGTCGACGTTCAGTCGATGCGGCAGAGTTAGCATTACCCAAAAGGCAAGCAGCTCGGACCGCCCACCCTTTCAGGGTCGCTGCATCTACCTGTTCGCCAGAGGCGACGGCCCGCTCCGCCATATTAAGGATCTTGGTGATGGGGCCGAGGAGGTCCAACAACTTATCCTGGACCGACCGAAAAGAGCGGTCAATCCCCTTTTTTGGATTCTTTCCCGATTTCACCAGATATTTGACCAATATAGGATCTAATTCGGGAGTAACCGCCACCTGATTGGCCAGAGAAGGCCGAGGACACTCCGCACGGAGTTTATTACAATTACTTTTGCCCAATGGTTTACGGAGCCAGGCCTCCAAGTATTTCGCCACTTCCGGAATGGGGGTACACTCCCCAGACCGTGGGTGCTTAATGTCAAAGAATGGCACGCCCTGGGAATCGAGGATAGCATTTGGAGAGACTATGCCCTCATTAACGGGGTCGCCTAGGGCCGCTCCCTCTTCCTCGTAATCAGCGTCCACCTCATCACCCGAGTCAACCGACTGGGACAGCACCGACTCGTCCTCCGATTCCACCTCAGAGTCGTCCACAAAAGTGTTGGGTTTTACCCGTTTAGCCGCCCTAGCGGCCTTGTGCACTAGGACATCTTCCTTGTGCAAGGGACGTTTTCCCCGCGATTGGTCATCGCCCCCGGACATGGGGTTGGCTTGATTATTTATGCAATCTCCCGCAACAGGAGAGGTCTGAAAGTCTGATGTGTGGTTTTTCTTCCGGTCAGACTTGCCGGGTCTTTTTGAGCTAGAAGCTCCTGCATCAACCACCTCCAAATTAGACACGGTAGGTGGAGGGGCATACGCATCGCGACGAGTACTCAGCATCGCCATCGACACAGAATTAGTAATGACATCATTAATGGATGACATGGCCGATGTCAAGGCCAATTGCACCGACCTATTGACCAGCGCGGTAATTTGATCCGCAGACATAGATTCTGTCTGCTGCGTGTTATTGGGGCCCTCCCCCAGGGTCATGGTACCATTATCAACAGACATAATTAGAAAATCTGACGTGGGGGAGAAAAACGGATACCCAAGGATCTGTGGAGAAGAGAAAAAAACAGTAAAGTTTAATTCAAATAGAAAAAGAGAGGGGGGGGGGTGAGAGGGTGTGGAGAGGGGAAGATGATCCCCACACACCCCAGAATTAGACTGCCGTGTATTAATGTACACAAGAATAAATATAAATGAAGCACAGTCAAAGACCTGCAGAGAGAGCAATAAATCACCACTCTCTCTGCAGGTACCTGCCGCCGACAGCGCTGCAGAGCGCTCTCGCCGGCGCTGCTGTCAAAACGAGGCCCGGAACGCAGCTATACAGGCAAAGGGGAGGGGGCGTGGCTAGCTCCTGCCCCCAGGCCCGGCTAGACGCGTGGCCAGCGCACAAAGATTCGCGCGCACAGGCCGAGAAGAAGGGCAGGCCCAGACAACAGCACCCTGACGTCACCAGCAATGGCGGTGAGTACAGGGGACACCAGGGACAACGGGGAAACCAAAGAACGCCGACAGGTGAGGCGCGGAACCGGGAGAACCGGAGCACGCCCCGACCCGCCGGAATGGAAACACAACAGGCTAAAAAACACCTACCAGCCCCGGCGTATACCGTATCTACGCCAGGGACAAAAGTAAAAACGAAAAAACCCCAGGCAGAATAGATAAAGGCCGGAACCAGAGTTCCAAGTGTGCCAAGGGGTAAAAATAAAAATAAAATCAAACTTGTCACATGAAAAACACTAACAAGAAATCTAAGCACTCAGGGTACTTATCTGGTAAGCAGCTAGTGAGCAGAAAGAAAGAGAATGAGGGTGGAGCCGGAGCCAGTTTTATAAGGAGCAAGTTGGATGGGATTGGTGGGAATGGTGATTAGGGTGCGGTCAGGTTGCTAGGTGACCTGCATCCAGGTTTTTTCTTTCAATGTTAAAGTTACTTTGCATTTCTTTCTGCTAGTGAGTTTAATAAAGAAGGAATATGCATTTTGATACGAGCCTCCTGTCTGATATAAAATCATTGGTTATCTTGTAACAATGTCACTTGTGAAGGAGATGACTATCTTGCACAAAACGTGGTCTTCCAGGCGGTGGTCTTATCAAAGTAGATGACTTGAATTCATAATAAATGGTAGAACTGAACATCTGTCACAAGGAGTGGTCTTCTTAAAGGGGTGGTCTTTTGGGGAAGTTTCGCTGTGAAAGTGAACATTCAATTCCTGAAGTTGATGTGTTGGAAGCAGGAAACATGGTAAAGCATAAGCAAATGAGTGTCTTTGACACCAGCCTAATTGTAATAGCTTCCTGGTATGCAGTGGTAACCGGAGAATGAGCCTCATGGTCGCAAAGCATGCAAAGCTTACTGATACACATAGGGAACAAAGCTTAACTTGTCTGGGTCTATTTCCTCAAAACAGTAAACTGTTAACAAAATATGAAATAAAAAAAATACAGTTAATGTGGCACCAAGATTCACTACGGGAAGAAAGTAAGTTGACTACAGTAGCAATTACAATACCAAACTTGTGTACATAAATATATTTCTTTATTTATGTGTTTACCTGGCCAGCCACCGTTTCTAGAGTGGGCTGGTGGTCTGTAACCTAGAGGTTGTTCAGTGAAAGAAAGGGGAGTCAGCGCTGCTCTCTGTGATGTGACATCACAGCTTACAGAAGACACACGGCGGACATGGATGATCTGTATACACTATATTAGTAAGTTGGTTTATTATACATTTTGAGACCTTACACAGGTTGTTTCTGTTGCTAGACAACTCCTTTAAGTAACCTGGAATACTGATGTTCCAACTAGTGAGTTTTGTCTTTCTATGCCAACAGTTTTAAAGTAAAGATACATATCACTCCACCATCATACTGTTGGTGCATGATTTTAACTTGTTAGGTTAAAAGTTTATTCCCTTTTTATTAACATGTTCTCTTTTTTTCCACCCTCCCATTGCCCCCACTCATAGACCTGGTTCAGTTCATATTATTGGCTTTAAAGGGGTTATCCAGGAAAAAACTTTTTTTTATATATCAACTGGCTCCAGAAAGTTAAACCGATTTGTAAATTACGTCTAGTAAAAAAATCTTAATCCTTTCAGTACTTATGAGCTCCTGAAGTTGAGTTGTTCTTTTCTGTCTAAGTGCTCTCTGATGACAAGTGTCTCGAGAACCGCCCAGTTTAGAAGCAAATCCACATAGCAAACCTCTTCTAAACTGGGCGTTTCCCGAGACACGTTTCATCAGAGAGCACTTGGACAGAAAAGAACAACTCAACTTCAGAAGCTCATAAGTACTAAAAGGATTAAGATTTTTTAATAGAAGTAATCTATAAATCTGTTTAACTTTCTAGAGCCAGTTGATATATAAAAAAAAAGGTTTTTCCTGGATTACCCCTTTAAGGGTAATTTATTGACAGACAGTCAGAACAACTGAAATCGATCGGAACCAGATTTGGTACCAGGTGAGTATCTGACCCCGTCCCAATTACATATCAAGTCCTGTGTATGCACGAGAAGAAATCACACTGACACAGAGTTCAGCTAAATGTTACTTCCTGTATTACAACAGTTACATGGATTTATATAGACTGAAAACAATGTGCCATGTGCAAAGCTATACGTCATGAATAGCTGTCCTTGTGATTGGTTTCTTCCATCTGCAAGTGTTCTTCATCCAGGGTCTTATCATCTTGGGTGTAGCTCCAAGGTGCCATCTTATACACATTGTTTCAAGCACAATGGGAGGGGGAGCGAGCTAGTGAGTGGCCATTTTAGCAAGCATATTCTAAATAGCCATTTTACCTTATCCATTACACAACTAGTTGTAGATAATGCAAATATGCCCATATTATATACATTACCCAAGGAGGTGACACTCATTTGGCTCATAGTTTTTAGAAGTGGCTAGCTTCATGAGTTGTTATCCTGCATGGTTAGATCAATTGCTGCTGCCTATGGTACAAGTAAGTCCCTGGATACCTAAAAGATTCCAGGGACATATTGTGCAGTTTTAAGTGCGTTGTTTGAGAAAAGGCCTGGAGATGGTTAAAGGGGTACTCCGGTGGAAAACAGTGGGCTCCAAACTGTTCCCTCCCAGATCATGCATAACTACAACTCCCATAATACTCTTTGTCTGTTAGTGCATGCTGGGAGTTGTAGTTCGGCTACAGTTGCAGGCACACTGGTGGGAAATCGCAGAGTTAGGTAACAGACTAACTTATTGTTTCCCCACCAGTGTGCCTCCAGCTGTGGAAAAACTACAACTAGCATGCACGGTCTGTCAGTGCATGATGGGAGTTTTGCAACAACTGGAGGCACCCTGTTTGGGAAACACTGCCGTAGGGTATTTTTGGTGGAGGAGGCAAACGCCATGCTTGCATCCAAGTCTGTCCCTATGCAAATCCCTGATGTAGGTCTCAAATGCGCATGGCGCTCTCTCGCTTCAGAGCCCCGTCGTATTTCAAAGCAACAGTTTAGTGACACTTATGGGGTATTCCCGTACTCGGGAGAAATGCTATCAATTTTGGGGGGCTTTATCTCCTTTTACCCTTTATGAAAAAGAAAAGTTGGGGGCTACACCAGCATGTTAGTGTAAAAAAATTAAAAACAAATTTACACTAACATGCTGGTGTTGCCCCATACTTTTCATTTTCACAAGAGGTAAAAGGAGAAAAAGACCCACAAAATTTGTAACACAATTTCTCCCGAGTATGGAAATACCCCATATGTGGATGTAAAGTGTTCTGCAGGTGCACAACAGTGAGAGCGCACCATGTACATTTGAGGCATAAATTGGTAATTTGCATTGGAATGGCTAATACTTATGGCATTTCTGACATGAATGCAAAAAAATAAAAAATATACCCATGTGACCCCATTTTGGAAACTACATCCCCCAAGGGATGTAACAAGGGGTGCAATGAGCATTTACACCCCACAGGTGTCTGACCGTCTGGTCCGAGAAAATGAAAAATTTATTTTTACATATGCACAGCCCAGTGTTCCAAAAATCTGTCAAATGCCAGTGGGGTGTAAATGCTCACTGCACCCCATGTTACATTCCTTGAGGGGTGCATTTTCTCAAATAGTGTGCCATTTTACTGTTCTGGCACCATGGGGCTTCCTAAATGCAACATGTCCCCCAAAAACCATTTCAGCTAAATTCTCTCTCCAAAAGCCAATTTTTGCTTCTTCTCTTCTGAGCCCTGTTGTGTGCTCGCAGGGCACTTTACGTCCACATATGGGGTATTGGTATATTCAGAAGAAATGGTGTTACACATTGTGGGGGCTTTTTCTCCTATTACCCCTTGTAAAAATTTAAAATTTGGGGTAACATCAGCATTTTGGTGAAAAACAAAATCTTATTTTTAATTTTCTCATAGAACTTTTGCGAAAAAAAAGTCAAGCACCTGTTTGGTGTTTAGGCTCACTGTACCCCTTGGTACATTTCTTGAGGGGTGTAGTTTCCCAAATAGTGTGCCATGTGGGTTTTTCCTAAATGTGCCATGCTCCAACAAAACCATTTAATCAAATTCGCTCTCCAAAATCCCATTGTCGCTCCTTCCCTTCTGAGCACTCTAGTGCACCAACAGAACACTTTACATTCACATATGAGGTATTCCTTTACTCAAGAGAAATTGGGTTACAAATTTTGGGGGGCTTTTTCTCCTTTTACCCCTTGTAAAAATGGGGGAAAAGGGGCTACAAGAACATGTTAGTTAGTGTAAAAAATTGAGATTTAGATTTTTCTCCTCCACTTTGCTGCTATTCCCGTGAAACACCTAAAGGGTTTACAAACTTTCTGAACTTCCTTTTAAATACTTTGAGGGGTTGTTTTCTTTCTTTTCATAATGGGGTAAATTATTAAAGATTTCTAACAAAAAGACCCTCAAATTCACTTAAAAACTGAACTGGTCCCTGAAAAATTTATATTTTGAAATTTCCGTGAAAAATTGGAATGTCTTAGATGTCTTCAAAAAGTAAAAGCATGTCAACTTTATGATGCCAACATAAAGTAGACATATTTGTGGGAGATTTATCAAAACCTGTCCTGAGGAAAAGTTGCCCAGTTACCCATAGCAACCAATCAGTTCACTTCTTTCATTTTTAACAAGGCCTTTGTAAAATGAAAGAAACGATCTGATTGGTTGCTATGGGCAACTTTTCCTTTTCACAGGTTTTGCTAAATCTCCCCCATTGTATATGTGAATCAATATATAATTTATTTGGCATGTTCATTTTTCTTACAAGCAGAGATTTTCAACCTGTTAAGGACCAAGGGCGTACCTGTACGCCCTGAGTCCGTTTCCTTTCTATAACGCGGGGCCACGGCTGGGAAAGTTGATCACCGCGTCTAAAGAGAAACTAAACTACCCCCGGCTAGCTCAGTGGGCTGTTCGGGACAGCCGCGATGAAATAGCGGCATTCTGAACAGCTGTAGGACACGAGGAGGGTCCCCCTACCTGCCTCCTGGTGTCCAATCGCCAAATGACTGCTTAGTGCCTGAGATCCAGGCATGAGCAGTCAAGCGGCAGAATCATTGATCAATGGTTTCCTATGGGATAACAAAGATCAATGTAAACATAGGCATGCACAGCCTATTGCATTAGGATGTGCACCCTAAAGCACAAACTCAAGCTGCATGTGTGCGTATATATATATATATATATATATATATATATATATTTACACACACATACATATACATACACACATACACACACACACATACACTTTCTTGCTTGCATGCACACATACATAAACAGACCTGCACTCATATAGGTGCAGTATAAGTCCCCGCACATTAGGTTGGCATTATAGTTCCCCCCCCCCCATATTAGGTTGTCAGTATAGTTCCCCCACATTAGGTTGTCAGTATAGTTCCCCCACATTAGGCCGTTAGTATAGTTCCCCCACATTAGGCTGGCAGTATAGTTCCCCCACATTAGGTTGGCAGTATAGTTACCCCACATTAGGTTGGCAGTACAGTTCCCCCCACATTAGGTTGGCAGTACAGTTCCTTCCACATTAGGTTGGCAGTATATGTCCCCCCACATTAGGTTGGCAGTACAGTTCCCCCCACATTAGGTTGGCAGTACAGTTCCCCCCACATTAGGTGCAGCACAGTCCCCCCCTACATTAGGTGCAGTACAGTTGCCCCCACATTAGGTGCAGTATAGTTCCCCCACATTAGGTGCAGTACAGTTCCCTCACATTAGGTGCCACCTAATGTGGGGGAACTGTACTGCATCTAATGTGGGGCAACTGTACTGTACCTAATGTGGGGGGAACGGTACTGCACCTAATGTGGGGGAACTATACTGCCAACCTAATGTGAGGGAACTGTACTGCACCTAATGTGGGGGAACTGTACTGGTGCAGTATAGTTCCCCCACATTAGGTGCAGTACAGTTCCCCCACATTAAGTGCCATATAGTTCTTCACATTAGGTGCAGTATAGTTCTCCACATTAGGTGCAGTACAATTCCCCTGCATTAGGTGCAGTATAGTTCCCCCACATTAGGTGCAGTATAGTTCCCCCACACTAGGTGCAGTACAGTTCCCCCACATTAGGTGCCACCTTATGTGGGGAAACTGTACTGCACCTAATGTGGGGCAACTGTACTGCACCTAATGTGGGGGGAACTGTACTGCACCTAATGTGGGGGGGGGGGGAACTGTACTGCACCTAATGTGGGGGGGGGGGGGGGAACTGTACTGCACCTAATGTGAAGGAACTATACTGCACCTAATGTGGGGGAACTGTACTGCCAACCTAATGTGGGGGAACTATACTGCCAACCTAATGTGGGGAACTGTACTGCACCTAATGTGGGTGAACTGTACTGGTGCAGTATAGTTCCCCCACATTAGGTGCAGTACATTTCCCCCACATTAAGTGCCGTATAGTTCTCCATATTAGGTGCAGTATAGTTCCCCCACATTAATTGCAGTATAGTTCCCCCACATTAGGTGCAGTATAGTTCCCCCACATTAGGTGCAGTATAGTTCCTCCACATTAGGCGCAGTATAGTTCCCCATCTATACATCTGTCTGTCGTATCATGACCGGATTATTATTCAGTGAGATAAGTGACAGACGAAACTATAGTCCTGCCACCTATGCACTTGTCCCTGAAGAGTTGTGCCCCTTTGAAATGCACCACAATGAAATACATTGGATTTATGTGGCTTGAATTGAACTAATATTGTATGTAATCACTGTACAAAATATAGATATTCTTACAACTTCTACACTCACCGAATATTTTGTGGAGGTTTTCTACAAACCAGCTAGTAAACTACTAGTGGCTTTGCTATACACACTGCACCAGGTGCCTCCATTCCCTCCATAACCAGGGAGAGATAGGAGGTTCCTGTTGCAGGTTGGCGTTCTCTAGGAAGGCCTCCCTGCAGTAACAGGTAGGGGGTCCTAAGGGACTAAAAGGGCCAGTATAGCCTAACCCTAGTAACAGACCCAGTATCTAGGATCAGTTGTGTTTGTGAAAAATATAATTTTTTATAAAATTTTTATAAATTTTTGATATTTTTTATTTAATGTGTGCCTATATTTTAATTGTATACCAATAAAAGTGTGTTTTTATTACCTAAGTGTTATTCCTACTGTACTAGGGGCTCCCAGGGGTAGTTTCCTTAGATACTGGCCATTTTAGTTTATAGTGGGGGGCAGGATTGAGCTTTAGTACTGTTGTTTTAGTCTTCTCCGGCGTTCTTTTAACGCCCGTAGAGGTAACGTTTAGGGTCTAGGTCTGCACTGTGTTAGGGACTAGTAGTTTTTCTGTGTCCCGTTTAGTGTTAGACAGGGTGTTATTTGGGATGTTTTTGTTCTGCCTTATTGCTGTTGTTTTTGTGTTTCATGTTTGTGCCCTGTTTGTCTTTCTGTTGTTTGTGTGTGGTGTGTTTGGTACCGGTGCTCTGCCCTTCTCTGTCCGGATCCTCCTGTGGGTAAGCAAATTTATTCTGTGTAATGGGGTCTATGAAGGTAATTAGCTGGAATTTAAGGAGGCTGAATTCTATGTTTAAAAGGGCCTTGTGTCTGAACTTTGTGAAACACCAGTCTCCTCACATTGTCTGCCTGCAGGAGACTCACATTACGGGTCAGAAAGTTCTGTAACTTAAGCGGGCCTGGATAGCGAAGGGGTTCCAAACTTATATTCTAATTATTCTAGGGGTGTCTCTGTATTAATCAGCAAGTCTCTGCCATTGACGGTTACCCAGGCTGCTTGTGATCACTTTGGGAGATTTGTGATTTTACACTGTACCCTGGGTTCCTTTTCTTTTGTTCTTGTCTCTGTTTATGTGCCTCCCCCCTTTCAGGTCTCATTGTTGGAGCTCATTACTGACCATCTGTTGTCTTTTCTCTCTGATCCTCTTCTTTTTATAGGTGACTTCAATGTGGCTCCTGACCCATCGCTCGATCCCAACACTGCTGCTGACCCTGGCTCATCGGCTTTTAACACCTGGAGCTTAGTGTTGGGCCTGACTGACCCGTGGAGGTGGAAGTACCCGACCGGTTCCTCTTTCTCGTTCTACTCAGCTGTCCATAGGTCGTTCTCTCGAATTGATATTGTGCTGGCATCTGAGGACCTCCCCCCGGCGGTAAGAGAGGTTTCCTACACTACTAGGGGGATCTGAGACCACTCGGCTGTCTTGGTGGTTTTGCATTTAGGCCCTGGTCCTCGTTCTCGTATCTGGCGCATGCACCCTGGTTCGTTGCGGGCGGGTGCGGTAGAGGAGGCTTTGGAGGCAGCTCATGTTGAATACTGGGAGCATAATGCTGCTTATCCTGATCCCCTGGTTCAATGGGATGCCTACAAAGCTATGGTTAGAGGGGACTTTATAGCGGGAGTTCAGGGTCAGCAGAAACTTAGAACCAAAATGGAGGGTAAGTTACTGCAGGAGGTGGGAGTTCTGGAGGCAGAGTATATTAGGAACCCCTCTCTCCTGAAAATGAGAGGGCGTGGGCCAAAGCTCAGAGTTCCTTGTTGGTGGTTCAGAATGATAGGGTTCAATTGCGGTTAGCGGATAGGGAGGCCTCTCTTTTTGCATTTGTGGATAAAAATTGTAAATTATTGGCGTATTTGGCAAAGGCTAGTAGGCCGGCTGCCTCTATCCCCTGTATCAAAGGTAGGGATGGTACTTTGGTGGTAGACCCCCCAGCTGATTAACAGTGTCTGTAGAGATTTCTACTCCTCCTTGTATGCAGCCCCATCCTTGCCCTGTCAGGGGGAGATTCTGTTCTTTTTTGAAAGAATTGTCCCTTCCTACTCTTAGTCGAGCTCAGGCTGAAGCGTTAGATGCCCTTTACAATTGAAGAGGTGGAACAGGCCATACATGATCTTCCCCATGGGAAGACCCCTGGTTTAGGGTGGATGAGGAGCGGCTGGCCCCCATACTCCTTAATTTGTTTTGCTCCATAATTGAAGCTGATGCTCTTCCAGACTCTATGCGGGACGCGCTAATTGTAGTGCTTCCTAAGCCTGGAAAGGATCCCTCATTGCCTGATTCTTACAGACCTATTTCCCTGTTGAATGTTGATATCAAAATTTTGGCTAAAGTGTTGGCTACATGCCTTTATGGAGTCATTGGCGCTATACCATGCGCTGGAAATGCGTCTGATGGTATAGTCTGTTTTACCTGTGTCCAGTGATCTTCAATAAAGCTGTTTTGTATTTTGAAGTGCTGCATCATTGCTCTTCTGTTCTAGCTTTTGATATTCCCTGATAATTGCGGCCAGCACCAGGACTTGACACTGCAGTGTACCTGTCGTTAACAAAAACTTTTTATGTAATTTACAGAATACCATTATATGTAAATTTGCAATATAAATTTGTTAAAAAATGTGTATATTTTTGTCCCTGCGGCTATTGTCTGTGTGCCTCTGTGAGGAGACCAATTACAGGAAGTGTGGGTGGAAAAGCAGGGCACTGTACACTGAGGACATGCAGGACTCTGTACACTGGGGACAAGCAGGGCTCTGTGCACTGAGGACAAGCAGGGCTCTGTGCACTGAGGACAAGCAGGGCTCTGTACACTGAGGACAAACAGGGCTCCATGCCCTGAGGACAAGCATGGCTCTGTACACTGAGGACAAGCAGGGCTCTGTACACTGAGGACAAGCAGAGCTCTGTACACTGAGGACATGGAGGACTCTGTACACTGAGGACAAGCAGGGCTCGGTGCACTGAGGCACTGTGACACACTTCCGGTCCACACAGCAGGTTTATTGACAAGTCAGGAGCCTGCACCAAGGCCTGCCTGTCCCACCCTCACTTCCTGAATTTGGTCTCCTCACAGAGACACACAGGCAATAGCAGCAAGGACAGCATTTTTTTCACCAAAATATATACACATTTTTTAATCAATGTATATAAAAAATTGTACTAAAAGTTTTTTTAACGACAGGTACACTTTAAAGTGACATCTCCAGGTACCAGCTGCAATACAGACATATCCCTGGTAGCTTAAAAGCAGCCTTATAGTTATGTAACTTGTTAAATTAATAATTATTTATAGTTTGGTTGACATTTTTTGCACTTACATATGATATTTTTAATGCTACCTTACCTTTTAGGTTGTCTGAACTAACCATGGCCAAGAGTACACTAAATCTGTCATAGATTAAGTATTGTACAATTTATGTTTGCCATGCACATAGGTTCAGCAGAACTCCAGACCCCACCATAAGCATGAGTTAGTGACCAGCCCCACTGTGCCACATACCTGATTTGGCTTATACTCCAGGGTAAATGGGATAATTTCAGGTGCTCAAAAGAAACCCCCACAAGCGGCTCAGGTCAGAATTAGGTTTATTCCCTGAATGTGCATGATTCTGACCTGATCCGCTTGTTAAGGTTCCTTTCAAGCGCCTGGATTTATCCCATTTACCCTGGAGGATGAGCCATTTTCTTTGTACCGACTTTGATGGAAAGGTAGCTGAAAGTTTTGTTTATTACCCCACACGCTTTCCAATGTTGTGCTGGGCTCACACAACCAGCCTTGGTAAGCGCTAAATCACATTAAAGGGGAACTATCATAAAAATACATTTTTGCAATTGCACTCCTTATGGTAAATAAAAATATTTCTACTATACTTTGTTTAAAAAAATTGAAGTTTTCCATTTTTTCTTTGTGCTTAAAAAAGCTCAAGAGCACATTTTCCCCCCATCTTATATACAGACTTAGGACCGCGGCCCAAACACAGAAAGTGTAGCCTGGAGTGCTGAGGGGGGGGGGGGGGGGGTGTCCAGCCTCATCCAATCATAGCTCCTCTCACACTTAACTGCCATATGCTGTAGGTTGGACACCCCTCAGCCTTCCAGGCTGCACGTCCTGTGTTTGGGCTTCGGTCCTAAGTCTGTGTATAAGATGGGGGGAAATGTGCTCTTGAGCTTTTTTTAAGCACAAATAAAACAAAGAAAACTTCATTTTTTTTTAACCAAAGAATATTAGAAATATTTTTTATTTACCATAAGGAGTGCAATAGCAAAAATTTGTTTTAATGAGAGTACCCATTTAAGCATTTATTAGTACTGCTAGTATTATGCTATGGAACGCTTCTCATTTTCTTTTTAGACATACCTGAGTTGACTTTGGGCCCTGAAGACAACATGAACAACAAAAAACGTGGTTTCAAATGGCTGGAAGTGCTCAACCCCAAATGCGGTTGTGCATTTATACTGGGGGAGCAGATCCTGCCCTTGTAGTCCGTTGCTAGGGGCGATCCCCAGCATAAAAATACATACAATGGAGGATGCCTGCAGCGGACTACAAGTGCCACAATAGAATCCTACACCAGATAAACGGTGTGGATATGTAACAATTAGAATACAATACAAGAATATGGATGCACTACTGTGGTAGATGTAAACAATACATTGGCTATCCCTCAACACTGATGTTAAAATTGAGACATTCGCCAGTGTATCCTTATATGAAGGACACACCAGAGCCCGCACACCAACGCCAAGGTTTCTCATTTTGGTGCGAGACCTAACGCTAGTCCTACCTGTGCTTGATAAACAGAACAGGGGCCAGTGGGCAATTACGGCAGCATTCGGCTGGCTCACAACTTCCTTCCAGATACCCTCCAGTGTTACTACGCACACATGCAATGGGAGGAGGGAGGCAAGCTGCAAGCCCCACCTGAGTTGGCTATTATGGGTGCCCGGCCTCACAGGTGCTTCCTTAATGCTGCCTGGTAGATATTCAAGGCGCATTAAATTTTAAATTTGGAGGTGTGTAAACTCCAACATTAATGCGCCTTGAATATCTACCAGGCAGCATTAAGGAAGCCCCTGTGAGGCCGGGCACCCATAATAGCCAACTCAGGTGGGGCTTGCAGCTTGCCTCCCTCCTCCCATTGCATGTGTGCGTAGTAACACTGGAGGGTATCTGGAAGGAAGTTGTGAGCCAGCCGAATGCTGCCGTAATTGCCCACTGGCCCCTGTTCTGTTTATCAAGCACAGGTAGGACTAGCGTTAGGTCTCGCACCAAAATGAGAAACCTTGGCGTTGGTGTGCGGGCTCTGGTGTGTCCTTCATATAAGGATACACTGGCGAATGTCTCAATTTTAACATCAGTGTTGAGGGATAGCCAATGTATTGTTTACATCTACCACAGTAGTGCATCCATATTCTTGTATTGTATTCTAATTGTTACATATCCACACCGTTTATCTGGTGTAGGATTCTATTGTGGCACTTGTAGTCCGCTGCAGGCATCCTCCATTGTATGCATTTTTATGCTGGGGATCGCCCCTAGCAACGGACTACAAGGGCAGGATCTGCTCCCCCAGTATAAATGCACAACCGCATTTGGGGTTGAGCACTTCCAGCCATTTGAAACCACGTTTTTTGTTGTTTGTTTAAATTTTAAATTTGGAGGTGTGTAAACTCCAACATTAATGCGCCTTGAATATCTACCAGGCAGCATTAAGGAAGCACCTGTGAGGCCGGGCACCCATAATAGCCAACTCAGGTGGGGCTTGCAGCTTGCCTCCCTCCTCCCATTGCATGTGTGCGTAGTAACACTGGAGGGTATCTGGAAGGAAGTTGTGAGCCAGCCGAATGCTGCCGTAATTGCCCACTGGCCCCTGTTCTGTTTATCAAGCACAGGTAGGACTAGCGTTAGGTCTCGCACCAAAATGAGAAACCTTGGCGTTGGTGTGCGGGCTCTGGTGTGTCCTTCATATAAGGATACACTGGCGAATGTCTCAATTTTAACATCAGTGTTGAGGGATAGCCAATGTATTGTTTACATCTACCACAGTAGTGCATCCATATTCTTGTATTGTATCCTGAAGACAACATGGTCTAAACAGCCCCTTGTTTTTTGCCTTTTTACAGGGATCACTGTGGAATAACAGGTCACAACCTCAAAGTGACAAATGGCTTTGAGGTTCAAGAGACACAAGGGATCAGACAGAGAGACGTCCAGATATAGCCCATGGTCTTTGGTTGACAGAGTATGTGCAAGGTCCGTAAATGAAAGGTCAGGACAGAAAGGTCAGGACAGGCAGCACAGGTTTGTTGTCAGAGACAGGCCAAGGTCAAATAGAAGGTTGAGAAACAACAGGTTTGGCATTATAGGGGAGTCTTAAGGGCCCAAACAGAAACAGAAGAAGAAGCATGATAGTGAGAAGCACAGCCTAGAGCGCAAGCACAGAAGGTGCTTTCTGGTTGGCATAGCCACTGGGTTAAACTTGACAGGCTTTAATTTAAGTGGGGCGAAAGGAATGGGATGTTGTCACACCTCAATGGCAGCTGCTTACCTCCCACTGAAACAAAGTTTATGGTCATGGTGAAATCTAACATTACCAAGATTGTGCAGAATTCAATCTTATGTGTATGACCAGCCTTAGAAATGACAGTGTGCTATGTCCTTTCTAAGTCAAGAAAAGGCAATTAAAATAATGGGCTTTAGTTGAGCAAACAATTGCCGAGATATCTGTAATATGTATACTGTCTGTGCTTAGGTACAGTTAGAACAAAGAGTTTGCTGATGTTTACCCCAGCATGCTTCCATAGTATGAATTATTTATAGTGTATGTCTTAAAGGAAAACTGTCAGAATAGTCACCCACACAAACCAGTGGTACTGCCTGGTAGTGCGGGTGACGCTGAGAAAAACAATGCTTAGGGTGCATTCACACCACGTTTTTGCAATACACTTCCCGTATCAGGTTTTTGATGAAAAACTGATTCCTCAAAACCGGAACAAACTGTATCAAAACGTGTGTACAAATTTTTGCCCGTTAACAGTTAAAAACCGTATACGGTTTAAAAAATGATGTCCGATTGCATACATTTTTTATGAAAAAACTTATAAGTTTTTTACTTTTCACTCCATTATGAATGAAGTTTCACTTGTTTAATTGAAATTCCAAGAAAAAAATAAAACTGTGCAAAGTCAAAAACCGTACGGTGAAAACCAGATGGAATCGTATTCATATATAGTTCTGTACGGTTCCCATATACTCCCATGTAAAAAAAACGTATACTGTTTAATACAGTTTTTCACCTGGACCAAAAACTGTGGTAGGCTACGGTTTTGGGTATGGAAAAAAACTGACAAAACCGTACAGGATGCAATACGGTTTTCAATGGAGAGTCAATGCATACGGTTTTCAATACAGTTCCATGCGGTTTTCACATAGAAAACGTATACAGGAACTGTATTGCAAAAACGTGGTGTGAATGCACCCTTACAATGCCTGGATCCATTGCTCCGTTCGTCTGATAGTTCCTTCTTTTTGAATATGCAAATTAGCAGTAAGTGGCATGGGCGGGGTAATGATTCAGCCTTCGGGCACTGTGACGTCAGCGCTGTTTCTTCGGCTTTTGGCCCGGTGTAATGAAGAACTGTGTCCCGAACAGCTGATGAAAATGCTGAGTCAGCACAGGCACTGTGATTGGCTGAGGCGCACACACCCGCCTCATACTATTGGTTGGTGGGGTGTGTGCAGTCTCGCTCTACTAACTATTGTGCTGCCAGAACACAGTTCTCTGCAACCCCTCCACTCATGTATTCAGCTTTTCCCAATCTCTGTGGTTTCCCCAGCTTTTCCTTTTCCCCCAGCTTTTCCTGAGGCTTTTCCCTTGCTACCTGGACACAGTTATCTGCAACCCCTTCACTATCATCTACTCAGCTTTTCCAGAGGGTTTTCCCTTGCTCCCTTGCTCCCTGGACACAGTTCTCTACAACCCCTCCACTTTCATGTACTCAGCTTTTCCCGATCTCTGTGCTTTTCCACAGCTTTTCCCTTCTCCACTCCCCCCCCCCCCCCCCCCATGATTTAGTATTTCCGTGATGTGTGGCCATACCCTTAGGCCAGTGGCCTCTAAATTGTTGACCTTCAGCTTTTGCAAAACTACGACTCCCAGCATGTCCAGACAACCGTTTGCTGTCTGGGCATGCTGGGAGCTGTAGTTTTGCAACAGCTGGGGGGGAGGGTTCGACAGCTGCCAGAGCAAGCACAGAGATCGGGAAAAGCTGAGTGCTTGAGTGGAGGGGTGCAGAGATCTGTGTCCAGGCAGCCAGGGAAAAGTCTCGGGAAAAGCTGGGGAAAAGGGAAAAGCACAGAGATTGGGAAAAGCTGAGTACATGAGAATAGAGGGGTTGCAGAGAACTGTGTCCACGCAGCAAGGCAAAAGCCTTGGGAAAAGCTGAGTACATGAGAGTGAAGGGGTTGCAGAGAACTGTGTCCAGTCAGCAAGGGAAAAGCCTCAGGAAAAGCTGGGGGGAAAGGGAAAAGCTGAGTACATGAGTGGAGGGGTTGTAGAGAACTGTGTCCAGGCAGCAAGACAGCAAGGGAAAAGCATTGGGAAAAGCTGGGGAAAATCACAGAGATTGTGAAAAGCTGAGTACATGAGAGCGGAGGGGTTGCAGAGAACTGTGTCCAGGCAGCAATGCAGCAAGGGAAAAGCCTCTGGAAAAGCTGAGGAAAAGCACTGAGATCGGGAAAAGCTGAGTACATGAGAGTGGAGGGGTTGCAGAGAACTGTGTCCAGGCAGCAAGGGAAAAGCTGGGGAAAAGCCCAGAGATTGGGAAAAGCTGAGTACATGAGAGTGGAGGGGTTGTAGAGAACTGTGTCCAGGCAGCAAGACAGCAAGGGAAAAGCATTGGGAAAAGCACAAAGATCGGGAAAAGCTGAGTACATGAGAGTGGAGGGGTTGCAGAGAACTGTGTCCAGGCCGCAAGGGAAAAGCCTCGGGAAAAGCTGAGTACATGAGAATAGAGGGGTTGCAGAGAACTGTGTCAAGGCAGCAAGGCAAAAGCCTCAGGAAAAGTCCAGAGATTGGGAAAAGCTGAGTACATGAGGGTGGAGGAGCTGTAGAAAACTGTGTCCAGGCAGCAAGACAGCAAGGGAAAAGCCTTGGGAAAAGCACAAAGATCGGGAAAAGCTGAGTACATGATAGTGGAGGGGTTGCAGAGAACTGTGTCCAGGCAGCAATGTAGCTGGGGAAAAGGGAAAAGCTGGGGAAAAGCACAGAGATCGGGAAAAGCTGAGTACATGAGAATGGAGGGGTTGCAGAGAACTGTGTCAAGGCAGCAAGGGAAAAGCCTCGGGAAAAGCTGGGGAAAAGCTGAGTACATGAGAGTGGAGAGGTTGCAGAGAACTATGTCCAGTCAGCAAGGGAAAAGGGAAAAGCTGGGGAAAAGCACAGAGATCGGGAAAAGCTGAGTACATGAGAATGGAGGGGTTGCAGTGAACTGTGTCAAGGCAGCAAGGGAAAAGCCTCGGAAAAAGCTGGGGAAAAGCTGAGTACATGAGAGTGGAGGGGTTGCAGAGAACTATGTCCAGTCAGCAAGGCAGCAAAATAGTGGGCAGAACTAGGCTGCACCCCCCAATCGCCCCCCCCAACTAATAGTATGAGGCGGGTGTGTGCGCCTCAGCCAGTCACAGTGTCCGAAAGCTGAATCGTAACCCCGCCCGTGCCACTTACTGCTAATTTGCATATTCAGAAATAAGGAGATATCAGACAAACTGAGCAACGGATCCAGGCATTGTAAGCATAGTTTTTCTCAGTGTCACCCGCACTACCAGGCAGTATCACTGGTTTGTGCGGGTGACTATTCTGACAGTTTTCCTTTAAGGATATTTTAATATGGACTAAACAAAGTCTGACAGTCTTCAAAACAAGTTTGATGCCAGGGGGTTTCTAGTATGATGGCTGGTTGTAGTGAAAAATTTGTAAGCTATAAAGTATGGGAGCTACATTATAGTAATGCTAGTAGAGACCCATTATGGCCACCTGTTAAACAGGATTATATGTAGGTTGGCTTTGAGCTAATTCCTTAGAATAAAATACTAGCATAGACAGATGAAGAAAAGCAATATGGAATGGAAACATTGTGAGTAAAACATGTGTAAAGCATTGTACCAACACCAGTATGTGTTGTCCGAAAATGAGGAGTTAAATGGGTATTCCGGGCAAAAACATCTTATTCCCTATCGAAAGGATCCCTGGGACCCCCCGCGATCTCCCTGCAGCAGCCCGCATTCTATGCGTAGCTGCGTCTGAAGTTTCGGAAACCGCCGGGCTTCCGAGACGGGGATGTGCTGTCACGCCACACCCCCTCCATTCATGTCTAAGGGAGGGGGCGTTGCGGCCATTACGCCCCCTCCCATAGAAATGAATGGAGCGGGCGTGGCGGGCCCCCCACGATCAGACATCTTATCCCCTATCCTTTTGATAGGGGATAAGATGTTTTTTGCCCGGAATACCCCTTTAATATAGCAACCTTTCCTGTCCAATCTAGTAGCATACAGCCATTTTGTTTTTGCCTTTGAGTTTGAATGGACAGTGTACTTTGATAAAATAAATAGCCTTGGCATGTTACATGGCACAAGTAGCTCTAGAAAATCAGTCCCTATATTCATTTTAAGGAAGGGATGAACAAAACTAGTACAAGCTATGCTATTGAAGTCAAATATGGGTTATGAACTTGCACTGAACTTGACTGGAGTATGAATATTCATATATGCATAAGTCATTTTGATTGAAGTATGACTGTAATTGTACATTGTTTTAAATGCTAAGTTTGCTATAACAGCTGCTGTTAATTTTCCCTTCAGTAGACAGCAGAAATCTGCCAGAGTTATCTTTGCTCTACATTTTGACTTAGACTGCATTCACACCACTTTTTGCAATACAGTTCCCATATCAGGTTTTTGATGAAAAACGGATTCCTCAAGAGCTTACTAAACTGTATCAAAATGTGTGTACAAACTTTAACGTTAAAAACATTTGGAAAATGATGTCCGGTTGCATCCGTTTTTTAAGAAAAAAGGTATACGTTTTTAACATTTCACTCCATTATGAATAACGTTTCACTTGTTTGATTGAAATTCCAAGAAAATAACTGTGCAAAGTCAAAAACCGTATGGTGCAAACCGTATGGAACTGTACACACATACGGTTCTCTACAGTTTCCATTGACTCCCATGTTTAAAAAGAAAACGTATACGGTTTCAATGTGGTTTTTCACCCAGACCAAAAATCATGGTAGGCTATGGTTTTGGGTACGGGAAAAAAATTGACAAAACCGTACAAGACGCAAAACTGATGCAACCAGATGCATCATTTGGCATACGGTCTTCAATGGAGTCATTGCATACGATTTTCAATATGGTTCTGTACGGTTTTCAAATTGAAAACGTATACAGGAACTGTATTGCAAATTTGTGGTGTGAATGCACCCTTATCCAGGAGGATCCAAGTCAAAGGACCCACCTCTGTCATCCATATGCCTTAATATAACACATAAAAAATTATTATTTAATATTGTAGCATAAATTAATAATTAAACAGTAAAGTCAGAAATGTTTTGTTTTAAAAGTTTAAAATGTTTTGTTATAAAAGTTTTAAGGATTATGGGAAAGAAGACCAGGAGAGAAATCAGGACAAAGAATAAAACGAAGACAAAAATCCAAGAATGGGACAGGAAGAAATGATAAAAAACAGATGAGGCAGATACACTGGTTAGTGGAAATCTCAACTATGCAGATGATAATGCAGTGGTTGAAATTATGAGTAAAGAAAGAGCAGGACCTGCCGTTCAACCAATTGCTGGCCACAGTGGTGTCCCTTCTCGGCCAGTGATTAGCAGGTCCAGCACTGAGGACTTTTAAGCAAAAAGAAGAGAAAAGATCAGGGGACCAGGCGAATGGGAGCTGAAGGGACCAGTAGGAGACTGTGTGCCTTTTTTCTATTCTTCCCTTGACCCAGCACCATATTATTTTAATGTTAGAAAATACTGGAATACCCCTTTAATCGTATTAATTTAAATTAATTTAATTTAAGGATTCAGGACCATGTATAGACGTTTCCACCTTTAACTTTTTTTTGCATATTTTGCTAAGGCTTCCAATTTCTAACAAAACAAATTCAATACAATATCTCAACATGGTAGCAGAACTATTAACAGGCTGCAATCCACATCACAGCCACTGGGTGGCCACACATAGACACATATAATACATATATGCTTTTATATAGCTGGTTGTTCAATTCCACACATCACAGATAGCTTGAGCCAAGAGGATGTAAAGAAAGACACATATGTACATCAAACTTTCTAGGAGATCTAGTTAAACTTTTGCAACCTCTATTGCATTTTATATTGTTGCATTATGTACTAAGCATAAAATCCTATGTTATGTACTTCTGCTTCTTCTCTTTGCCTCCAGTTTTATATCCAGTTGACGAAGCTGTTCAAGGAAGCCAGGGTTGGGGGAGATGTCTCGATGTTCACTCACAGTCCGCAGAGCGTCTAACAAAGACATTCCCTCAGAGATCAGTAAGAAAGCCAGGACAAGGGATGCTGCTCTGCTGATCCCCATAGCACAATGAACTAACACCCTACCTGTAACAATAGATACCAGTAATATATCACATTAAATATAAACATGGTTATATACAAATGCCAGTTTAAACAGTTTCACATTGGATATATCATGTCCTGTAATAATAATAATAATAATAGTAATACATTTTTTTTTTAACCTGTGATGAAACAGCCAGTTATGCTTCACAAGTCCTAACTGACAGCCATGTAAAGAAACATTACATATTAAAGGGGTTCTCCGGTGCTTAGACATCTTATCCCCTATCCAAAGGATAGGGGATAAGATGCCTGATCGTGGGAGTCCCACAGCTGGGGACCCCGGGATCTTGAACGCGGCACCCCGTTTGTAATCAGTCCCCAGAGCGTGTTCGCTCCGGGTCTGATTACCAACGACCACAGGGCCGGCCGTGTGTGACATCACGCCTCCGCCCCCGTGTGACGTCACACTCCGCTCCTCAATGCAAGCCTACGGGATAGCTGTCACGCCCCCTCCCATAGGCTTGCATTGAGGGGCGGAGCGTGACGTCACACGGGGGCGGAGGTGTGACGTCACACGCCGCCAGCCCTGTGGTCGTCGGTAATCAGACCCGAAGCGAACACGCTTCGGGGACTGATTACAAACGGGGGAGCCGCGTGCAAGATCCCAGGGGTCCCCAGCGGCGTGACTCCCGTGATCAGGCATCTTATCCCCTATCCTTTGGATAGAGGATAAGATGTGTAAGCACCGGAGAACCCCTTTAACCCCTATGGAAGTAACACTATGTGAATATTATGAATTTTATAGTTAGTTTCAATGCAGAGCACACAACTTGTCTTATTCCATAGAAAATAATCATATTGCACAGAATCTGGTGCCAGACATACTGAACGTTGTACTAATAAATGATTATTTTATTTATATACCCTGATGATACTACTGACTTATTCCACAAGATATTTTTTATGTTTATTTGCTCAGGTCACACAGACCAGTGAACAGCCAATACATTTTGTACATACTCACTATCTGATTCAGGCACCTTATGGTCTGGCTGGCATGTCTGACATACTATTTCATGGATAATTATAGATCACTAGGAATTATTTAAACACACATTGGTTCTGTGTATACACAGTTACTGTAACATAGCTTTCTGTCTGATGTCTCAATCTGTCTATTCAGTTGTCTGCACATTATACACACATGTTAGTCATTTAAAATGTATTGTAAAATAGGGTAGACTAAGCATCCCCCCACTCCTCTCTAAAATGGCCCAAAGAGAAGCCTTCCGTTGGTTAAAACTCTCCACCTTTAACCTCTGACAGATAACCCAAAACTGGTTGACTATTTTCCCACAACTATAATACAAAGTATAGGAGAGTCTCTAGTTCCCAATGACCCAAGCAGCCCAAATAGCACCTGATATCCACGGTGTCAATTGAAAATAAATAATGGAAATATATATTGAGGCTCAGGGTCTTGAATATTTGGTTAAAATAATTTATTAATTTAATAAATATATATAGTGTATGCCAATCTCACAGGGCCCTTGTGAGTTAGAAATTATACAATAAAATCAAGGTAATAGCATATATATTGCAGAAGGCAAAAAATAAAAGATAAAATAAAATACAATAAGTATAGTTAATATATAAATGAGGTATACATTTTGCATTCAAATAAGGTGCATTTAGTCAGTGACTTCGCATCTGTAATCCAGCCAAATGTCATAAATGAATAAGAGGACTGCCCTTTGTAATCCAAAGGGTGATAGTACAATGGTAATAAGTATCCTTTGTAGAAACAGATACTTTGTATGCACTTGTGATGATGTGTCTCTGCTTAGTTGTCTATGCAAGAGGTTCGCTGCTGGAGACTCTGCCGTCTCAGCGGTATGCAGCAATAATACAGATAAGTAACTGTTCTTCAAATTTGTTACAATACCTGCATATAGTTAATGGTGGATGGTAACACAATCCCTTTAGGCAAAGGGTCCAATGTAACGTATGCCGTAGATAGGATGGCTCTGTATCCAAAATAGGGCTGGGTGATGTGGCACTCTAAGGTATAAGCTGGGTGCGTTTCAAGTCCTCCATAGGACTTTTCCTCAGCAGCTAAGATTGGCATACACTATATATATTAAATAAATTAATAAATTATTTTAACCAAATATTCAAGACCCTCAGCCTCAATATCTATATTCCCACAACTGTTACCCCAGCAGAGTCCCCAGAGCTGGATTCTCATAGGCTGGCAGTACACTTATCCTACACAACTTCAGCGATGACCACACAGAACACTGAAAGCCATCCACTTCCACAGTGCCTTACTAGATAGAAGTGCAGTAACTTCACTAGCTCATCTCTACTTAATGACATCCACCAAAATGTTGCCCTCTCTGCAAAGGTGGTGCTCAGTCCTGATAAGCTTCACACAGGCTTGCTCAACTTTTCCCAGCCTCTAGTACACAATTGCCTTTTTAGCACCCTGATGTATACGCCCAGGTTTACTTTTCTAGATACACAGACCCCAGAAATTGTGCTAGGAATTACAGAAGGCTGTAGGCACTATAAGTGCAGTGGTGCTTTGCAACGCCTGAGACCTATATGGCGAGCAAGGCTTCTCTTCAGAATGCTGAGTGACATGTACCTGAGGGTCAGCACTGAGAGGGAGCAACTGAAAGGCCATGGGTAGAACTAAAAAGGATTAATATAATAGAAGCCATGACATCATCAAGATGGTATTTAATTTTTTATTTGCTTGTACATCAATATGAGTCAGCCATATTGTCGGAGCTTTTGCTCTGTTAGCAGCTACCTGGACATAGGAAACAATAGACTGGAGGGGAAGCATTGACATCTGTGGGAAAAGTTTTTTAGTCATGCTCTATGCCCTGTGCCCTGAAATTTTTTCTGACCAACACCTATTGTCAATGGCCTAATCCTGTCTAATCTATACACTGAGGTCACCTTTTATTGTAATCCTGGCTATGATGATAGTGAGAAGACTAGTTAAACCCTGCACATTGTGTTTCACTGGTAGAATCCCCATTAATGAGCTGTGGGGAAACCCAGTAGCAAATGATTGAGTTGCTTACAGGGCTCTGCAGGAGCAATGAAGCATTACAGAGTGTCTGAACGTCTGTGTTGGTAACATTCATTGCTAACTTAGAATTTCTTAAGAGGGTATTTTTTTATCTAGTTATCTAAAACACACAACCATTATATAAATTCTAAGCATCATGTCAGGCAGTGCTCATCACCTGCTCAATACAATCCCTACAGTGAAGCATGGTGGCAACATTAAAGGGGTTCTCCCTTGTTTATACTGTTTTTTGTTATTATGTTTGTGTGTTATGTGTGTATAAGTATGTGTTTTTTTATGTGTGTTGTGATTATGTATATATGTATTTTCTTACCTTTTGTGAAGATCCGGAAGATGGCCCCTTTTTCTTCCAGTGGCTTGCTGTGTACCTCGGCCTCCGCCATGTTGTGTTCTGTAAGTGGGATGTCGGGGGGTGTGTTCTTGCTTCTGCCCTTCCTATCTTCTGACGTCCGAGGCGAATCTTTTCTTCCTGTTTCTTCCGTGGCTCAGCGACTAATCTGCGGCCTCTTCCGGCGCATGCGCAGTTTTTTTTTTTTTTTTTTACCAATAAAGTTTTTTTTTGTCTAATTGACAAACTGTCTGCACATGCGCCAGTACGCAAGTGCTACGCTAACAGCGTAGCGTACGTCAGGTCTACACTAATAGCGTAGCTTCGCGCAAGCGCAGACAGTTTGTCAATTAGACAAAAAAAACTTTATTGGTAAAAAAAAACAAACTACCTGCGCATGCGCCGGAAGAGGCCGCAGATTCGTCGCTGAGCCACGGAAGAAACAGGAAGAAAAGATTTGCCTCGGACGTCAGAAGATAGGAAGGACAGAAGCAAGAACACACCCCCGACATCCCACTTACCGAACACAACATGGCGGAGGCCGAGGTACACAGCAAGCCACTGGAAGAAAGAGGGGCCAGCTTTCGGATCTTCACAAAAGTTAAGAAAATACATATATACATAATCACAACACACATAAAAAACACATACTTATACACACATAACACACAAACATAATAACAAAAAACAGTATAAACAAGGGAGAACCCCTTTAAGCTTCAGGGGTGTTTTTTTTTTAGCAGCTGGGACAGGGACTGGTCAGGATTAGGCAAAAGCTGAAAGGAGCAACATACAGAGATATTCTTAAAGCGTACCTGTTGTTAACAAAAACGTTTTATATAATGTAGATGTTACGCCGAGCGCTCCGGGTCCCCGCTCCTCCCCGGAGCGCTCACAGCGTTCTCCTGTTCGCAGCACCCCGGTCAGACCCGCTGACCGGGTGCGCTGCGATAATGTCCCTAGCCGGGATGCGATTCGCGATGCGGGACGCGCCCACTCGCGGTGCGCATCCCGACCCGCTTACCAGACTCGCTCTCCGTCTGTGCTGTCCCGGCGCGCGGCCCCGCTCCCTAGGGCGCGCACGTGCCGGTTCTTTGCGATTTAAAGGGCCGGTGCGCCACTGATTGGCGCATGGTTTTTAATTAGTGTGTTCACCTGTGCACTTCCCTATATTACCTCACTTCCCCTGCACTTCCTTGCCGGATCTTGTTGCCATTGTGCCAGTGAAAGCGTTCCTTGTGTATCCCTAGCCAGTGTTCCAGACCTCTTGCCGTTGCCCCTGACTATGATCCTTGCTGCCTGCCCTGACCTTCTGCTACGTCCGACCTTGCTCTTGTCTAATCCCTTGTACCGCGCCTATCTCAGCAGTCAGAGAGGTTGAGCCGTTGCCGGTGGATACGACCTGGTTGCTACCGCAGCTGCAAGACCATCCCGCCTTGCGGCGGGCTCTGGTGAAAACCAGTAGCAACTTAGAACCGGTCCACCGACATGGTCCACGCCAATCCCTCTCTGACACAGAGGATCCGCCTCCAGCCTGCCGAATCCTGACAGTAGATCAGGCCATGGATCCCGCTGAGGTCCCGCTGCCAGTTGTCGCTGACCTTACCACGGTGGTCGCCCAGCAGTCGCAACAGATAGCGCAACAAGGCCACCAGCTGTCTCAACTGACTGTGATGCTACAGCAGCTTCTACCACAGCTTCAGCAACCATCTCCTCCGCCAGCTCCTGCACCTCCTCCGCAGCGATTGGCCGCATCCAGCCTCCGTTTATCATTGCCGGACAAGTTTGATGGGGACTCTAAACTTTGCCGTGGTTTTCTCTCGCAATGTTCCCTGCATTTGGAGATGATGTCGGACCAATTTCCAACTGAAAGGTCAAAGGTGGCTTTCGTGGTCAGTCTTCTGTCTGGGAAAGCCCTGTCATGGGCCACACCGCTCTGGGACCGCAATGATCCTGTCACTGCCTCTGTACACCCTTTCTTCGTGGAGATTCGAAGTGTCTTCGAGGAACCAGCCCGAGCCTCTTCTGCCGAGACTGCCCTGCTGAACCTGGTCCAGGGTAATTCTTCAGTAGGCGAGTACGCCATCCAATTCCGTACTCTCGCCTCTGAATTGTCCTGGAATAACGAGGCCCTCTGCGCGACCTTCAAAAAAGGCCTATCCAGTAACATCAAAGATGTGCTGGCCGCACGAGAAATCCCTGCTAACCTGCATGAACTTATTCATCTGGCCACCTGCATTGACATGCGTTTTTCCGAAAGACGTCAAGAGCTCCACCAGGATATGGACTTTGTTCGCACGAGGCGGTTTCTCTCCCCGGCTCCTCTCTTCTCTGGTACGCTGCAATCTGTTCATGTGCCTTCCGCCGTGGAGGCAGACCGGTCTCGCCTGACACCTCAAGAGAGGACACGCCGCCGCAATGAGAACCTATGCCTGTACTATGCTAGTACCGAACACTTCTTGAAGGATTGTCCTATCCGACCTCCACGTCAGGAAAGACGCATTCCGATTCCGCTCAAAGGTTAGACAGCTCTAGGTGTGAACTCTGCTTCTCCACGTCTTACTGTGCCTGTGCGGATTTCTTCTTCTAACTTCTCCTTCTCAGCTGTGGCCTTCTTGGATTCCGAATCTGCAGGAAATTTTATTTTGGCCTCTTTCGTTAACAGGTTCAACATCCCAGTGACCAGTCTCGCCAGACCCCTCTACATCGCCTCTGTTAATGGTGAAAGATTGGACTGTACTGTGCGTTACCCTCTTAATGTGCATTGGACCCCATCACGAAAAGATTGAATTTCTGGTACTTTCTAACTGCACCTCTGAAATTCTTCTTGGACTACCTTGGCTGCAACGCCATTCCCCTACCCTTGACTGGACCACCGGGGAAATCAAGAATTGGGTTACTTCTTGCCACAAAAAATGCCTTATGTCTGCTCCCAGTCCTGCCAGTCAAAACCCTATGGCTCCTCCGATACCAGGTCTCCCCAAGGCCTATCTGGACTATGCTGATGTTTTTTGCAAAAAACAAGCAGAGACTTTGCCTCCTCACAGGCCTTATGACTTTCCTATTTATCTCCTCCCTGGTACTACTCCACCCCGGGGCAGAATCTATCCTCTGTCTGCTCCGGAAACACAAGCCATGACGGAGTACATCCAAGAAAATTTAAAAAGGGGATTTATCCGCAAGTCTTCCTCCCCTGCCGGAGCAGGGTTCTTCTTTGTCTCCAAAAAAGACGGTTCCTTACGACCATGCATTGATTACCGCGGTCTTAATAAAATCACTATAAAAAAACGCTATCCCCTGCCTCTTATCTCGGAACTCTTTGACCGCCTACGTGGCGCCAACATCTTTACCAAATTGGATTTAAGAGGTGCATATAATCTCATCCGCATCAGGGAAGGGGACGAGTGGAAGACCGCGTTGAACACCAGAGATGAACACTTTGAATATCTGGTTATGCCCTTTGGGCTTTGCAACGCCCCTTCCGTCTTCCAGGACTTTGTAAATTAAATTTTTCGTGATTTATTATATACCTGTGTTGTGGTCTACCTGGACGATATTTTGATTTTTTCTTCTAACCTAGAAGAACACCGCCGGCATGTCGGCATGGTTCTTCAGAGACTCCGGGACAATCAGTTATATGCCAAGATGGAGAAATGTCTGTTTGAATGCCAATCTCTTCCCTTCCTAGGATATTTAGTTTCTGGCCAGGGACTCCAAATGGACCCGGACAAACTATCAGCCGTGTTGGATTTACCACGCCCCTCCGGACTCCGAGCTATCCAACGTTTCTTGGGGTTTGCCAATTACTACAGACAATTTATTCCACATTTTTCCACCATTGTGGCCCCAATTGTGGCCCTAACCAAGAAAAACGCCAACCCTAAGTCCTGGCCTCCTCAAGCGGAAGAGGCTTTCAACCGTCTCAAAACTGCCTTTTCTTCTGCTCCCGTACTCTCCAGACCTGATCATCTAAACCCTTCTCACTGAAGGTAGACGCCTCCTCGGTGGGAGCTGGAGCTGTACTCCTACAGAAAAATTCTTCCGGATATGGTGTTACTTGTGGTTTCTTTTCTAGGACCTTCTCTCCGGCGGAGAAAAACTACTCCATTGGTGATCGAGAACTACTGGCCATAAAACTGGCCCTCGAGGAATGGAGGCACCTGCTGGAGGGGTCCAAATACCCAGTTATTATATACACTGATCACAAGAATCTCTCTTACCTTCAGTCTGCCCAACGGCTGAACCCTCGCCAGGCTAGCTGGTCGTTGTTCTTTGCCCGTTTTAACTTTGAGATTCATTTTCGCCCCGCTGACAAGAACGTTAGGGCTGACGCTCTCTCTCGTTCCTCGAATGCCTCTGAAATGGAAGCCTCCCTGCAACACATTATTCCTCCTGACTGTCTGATCTCTGCTTCCCCAGCTTCCATCAGACAAACTCCTCCTGGAAAGACCTTCGTCCCTCCACACCAGCGCCTCAGGATTCTCAGGTGGGGACACTCCTCACACCTCGCCGGCCATGCTGGCGTCAAAAAATCCGTCCAGCTCATCTCTCGTTTTTATTGGTGGCCTACCCTGGAAGCAGATGTTACTGATTTTGTTCGGGCTTGTACAGTCTGTGCCCGGGACAAGACTCCTCGCCATAAGCCTGCCGGTCTCCTTCATCCTCTGCCTGTTCCTGAGCTACCATGGTCTCAGATTGCTATGGACTTTATTACAGACTTACCTTTATCCCATGGCAACACAGTTATTTGGGTGGTCGTTCATCGTTTCTCCAAGATGGCACATTTTATTCCTCTTCCAGGTCTTCCTTCTGCACCACAGTTGGCGAAACAATTTTTTGTGCACATTTTTCGCCTTCACGGGCTTCCTACGCATATCGTCTCGGATAGAGGCATTCAATTTGTGTCGAAGTTCTGGAGGGCCCTCTGTAATCAGCTTAAAATCAAATTAAACTTCTTGTCTTCCTATCATCCCCAATCCAATGGGCAAGTGGAGAGAGTTAATCAGGTTCTTGGTGACTATTTGCGACATTTTGTTTCCTCCCGCCAGGATGATTGGGCCGAATTCCTACCATGGGCCGAATTCTCGTACAATTTCAAAGTCTCTGAGTCCTCCGCTAAATCCCCATTCTTTGTGGTGTACGGCCGTCACCCTCTTCCCCTCCCTCATCCTCTGCCTGTTCCTGAGCTACCATGGTCTCAGATTGCTATGGACTTTATTACAGACTTACCTTTATCCCATGGCAACACAGTTATTTGGGTGGTCATTGATCGTTTCTCCAAGATGGCACATTTTATTCCTCTTCCAGGTCTTCCTTTTGCACCACAGTTGGCGAAACAATTTTTTGTGCACATTTTTTGCCTTCACAGGCTTCCTACGCATATCGTCTCGGATAGAGGCATTCAATTTGTGTCAAAGTTCTGGAGGGCCCTCTGTAATCAGCTTAAAATCAAATTAAACTTCTTGTCTTCCTATCATCCCCAATCCAATGGGCAAGTGGAGAGAGTTAATCAGGTTCTTGGTGACTATTTGCGACATTTTGTTTCCTCCCGCCAGGATGATTGGGCCGAATTCCTACCATGGGCCGAATTCTCGTACAATTTCAAAGTCTCTGAGTCCTCCGCTAAATCCCCATTCTTTGTGGTGTACGGCCGTCACCCTCTTCCCCCCCCTCCCCACTCCCACGCCTTCTGGTTTGCCCGCTGTTGATGAGGTGACTCGGGACTTCTCCACCATCTGGAAAGAGACTCAAAAATCTCTCATACAGGCCTCATCCCGGATGAAGAAACATGCCGACAAAAAAAGAAGAACCCCTCCTGTCTTTTCTCCTGGAGACAAAGTGTGGCTCTCCGCCAAGTATATCCGCTTCCATGTCCCCAGTTATAAACTGGGACCACGTCATCTTGGACCTTTTAAAATCAAATGCCAAATCAACCCTGTCTCCTACAAACTCCTTCTTCCTCCTTCTCTCCGTATTCCAAATGCTTTTCATGTCTCTCTCCTTAAACCACTTATCCTTAACCGCTTCTCTCCTAAGGTTGTTGCTCCTACTCCTGTCTCCGGGTCCTCAGACATCTTCTCGGTTAAAGAAATTCTTGCATCCAAGACGGTCAGAGGTAAAAACAAATTTCTTGTAGATTGAGAAAATTGCGGCCCGGAGGAAAGGTCATGGAAACCCGAAGATAACATCCTTGACAAGGACCTTATCTACAAATTTTCAGGTTCTAAAAAGAGGGGGAGACCCAAGGGGGGGGGGTACTGTTACGCCGAGCGCTCCGGGTCCCCGCTCCTCCCCGGTGCGCTCACAGTGTTCTCCTGTTTGCAGCGCCCCGGTCAGACCCGCTGACCGGGTGCGCTGCGATAATGTCCCTAGCCGGGATGCGATTCGCGATGCGGGACGCCCCCGCTCGCGGTGCGCATCCCGACCCGCTTACCAGACTCGCTCCCCGTCTCTGCTGTCCCGGCGCGCACGGCCCCGCTCCCTAGGGCGCGCGCGCACCGGTTCTTTGCGATTTAAAGGGCCGGTGCGCCACTGATTGGCGCATGGTTTTTAATTAGTGTGTTCACCTGTGCACTTCCCTATATTACCTCACATCCCCTGCACTTCCTTGCCGGATCTTGTTGCCATTGTGCCAGTGAAAGCGTTCCTTGTGTATCCCTAGCCAGTGTTCCAGACCTCTTGCCTTTGCCCCTGACTACGATCCTTGCTGCCTGCCCTGACCTTCTGCTACGTCCGACCTTGCTCTTGTCTAACCCCTTGTACCGCGCCTATCTCAGCAGTCAGAGAGGTTGAGCCGTTGCCGGTGGATACGACCTGGTTGCTACCGCCGCTGCAAGACCATCCCGCCTTGCGGCGGGCTCTGGTGAAAAACAGTAGCAACTTAGAACCGGTCCACCGACACGGTCCACGCCAATCCCTCTCTGACACAGAGGATCCACCTCCAGCCTGCCGAATCCTGACAGTAGATAATACCATGATATGTGTATTTGTAATAAAGATTGGTTAAAAAATGTGTATATTTTTGTCCCTGCAGCTATTGCCTGTGTGTCTCTGTATTTGACCTCACACCTTTGCCCTTGATAAAGCTGGTTACGGCCAGGCATTTTAAATGCAGTCTAAAAGTTCAGAATACTCGAAAAATTATAGCTGGTGGTTACATGAATATTGCATGATGGGAGACTAACATATCCCAAATGGGGACCAATAGACCAGCCTTTGCTGAAAAGAAATAATAGGAGAGTGACTCCATATCAAACTGAACTGATAGACTGTGCTTTTAAACACACACATTATATTATTTTGGATTTTTGCTCACAGTTATACATTTTTAAATGAGAAATAAAGGATTTAAATGTATTGGATAGGGCTCCCTAGTTTGGGATTTAGTCCCAGGAAGGTATATACCTGAATGGGAATAGTTGTTTGAATAATTATAGAAGTGCACGGGTTGGCGTGACATGTAGGCGTACGGATGTGGACATGTGTGCTCTCGTGATCCTCCGGACCTGTGTAGCGGTGGAGCATCAGAGGAAGCCTACACGCAGGTGATCTCCAGCCCCGAGCCTAGGTGTGAGAATCATTGGGGTGAGACAGACCGAATCCTGGAGAAGAAGTATGTGACCCCTGAGTGTGGACCTAGAGCAGGGGATGAAATGGTGTACCTGCGGGGCTGTGAGAGAGCCCAGGCCATGAAGCTGCGAGGCTGTGAGAGAGCCATCAGGGGGAGACAGCTGGAAGCCAGGTACTGCACCGGGAAATAAATAGAGGGTGCTGACAGCCAGGGGAAACTGAGGGATCTAAGTGTGGCCAGTGGGACCTGCCAAGCTGCCCAAACCAGCTGCTGAGGAGTTGGAGCAGAGGGATCAAACGCCATAGTGACTGGAAGATACTTGAGCTCCGCGGCGAAACAGCTACCAGCCGACAGACCGAAAGCACCCCAGAGTTCATTACTCCTTTAAAAAGGTATGAACAGTTCTTTATGTATATGAGCATGAATGGTGGTAAAAGTGGAGCAGAATAGGACAAACCCTATGTGAGTGCAAAGAAGAATGCTGGGAAACTAAGAAATAGTGGAAAAACAAACTGTGTACTTACACATATCTATCTTATAGTGTGCACAGCACCTAAGATCTATGCAAAACAAAAGGAAAAACCCCTTGGGCCATGCCGAGAGGGAAAAAGAAGTCAGATTAATATGGACTTAGATCCGGTTTCCATAGCACATTATTTGAGAAAAGGAAGTAGAAATATTGTCTTCAGATATTTTGAGAGAAAAACAAAACCCTCATGAGGGAAGAGTTAAACAGGGGAATATATCATTGTGCCCATCAAACATGGATGATAAAGCTGATTATGCTCCCAAAGTTCTGGTGAACTACAGGCTACTACACAAGCAAAGATGTCCCCAATTGTGGGGGAGATGGGGAGTGTGGCAAGCATGCCTAGAAGTTCCTCACCTGTGAAACATAATACCCTATCAATTCAAACACGTGTTCAGTCCTTAGGTGTGCACATACAGGGTGGCTTCCCAATGTCTACCTCAGGGCTCCTTCACCTGAGCATAATCAACCGTACTCATAGCAAAAAAAAAAAGACATATAACCGGGAATTGCACTTAAAAGTTCCTTTTATCTCAATTTTCATTCATTACAAGAACTGCAGTGAGAATTCAGAACATATTCATCCAGGGCATAAAAACTGTTCAGAGATCCTTCCATACGGTGTCTTCAGAACTGTCCATCCAAAACTTGCTGTCTGTAGGACGGTATGTTCCTGGCCGCATGGACGCTAACTCGGAGGGGGTGAGGAAGAGCTCGCTGGCGTGCGAGCCGCTGAAGGATGTTTCAGGAGTCTCCTCCCTTTCTCAACATAGTTTCTGTGAACCCATCACCACATACTAATAAAAGTATTTATCTCGCGAGATTTCTCATTTCTATATCCAAAAAACATAAAATAATTAAAACGGGTTCATGACCGGACAGTACTTATAGAAAAACATTAAAATTACAGCTCTCATTGATCCCTTTTGGTGCTAGAGAATCAAGACACTGTATCCAGAATACCTCCCTTTGATCTAATCTTTTCTTTATTTGTTCAGTATTGGTGCCCTCTATCTCCTCCAGTATTTGCCACCTTAGCTCGCTTATTTGATGTCAATTTTCTATGAAATGCCTAGCCAGGCTAGTTTCTCCATATTTTTCTCTGGATACATTATCTTCATCCTCCACTTTCTTTTTATATGTCCTAATAGAACTCCTATGTTCATTTAGTCTAACTTTTATTGCACGAACTGTCTGTCCAGCATATGACATTCCACAAGGACATTTTAACATATAAATGACTTGTTTTGAATCGCAAGTATGAAATCCTTTTAATCTAATTTTATTGCCACGTGTGGGGTGAATGACATTGTCACCTCTAATTATACTATTGCAGTTTTGGCACGATCTACATGGGAATGTTCCCACCTTCTGCGTTTTTAACAAGGACTGTCTGGTGTCTTTTTTCTCTCTTATATCTGCCCTGATCAGGTGATTAGCAATGGACTTATTTTTTCGATAAATGAATCTTGGTTTCTGTTTGAATAACTTCCCATATTTTTCATCAGCTTTTAGTAGACCCCAGTATTTATTGACCACCTTTCTTATTAATTTAGCATGACCATCATATGTAGATAGATAAGTAAAGCCTCTATCTTTCTCTTTCTTTTTCATTTTATTCTTTTCTCAATTCTTCTCTGGGAATTTGATCCACTTCTTCCGCTACTTTCATCAATTCTTTTTCCTCATAACCCCTTTGGACAAACTTTTTTTTATTATTTTCTCTTTATTTTTTTATATATTCTTCTTCTGAACTGCAAATTCTTTTAGCTCTTATTATTTGCCCCTTCGGTATTCCTCTGAATACTTGTGGGGCATGTCCGCTGTTTTTATGTAACAAATTATTTCTGTCACTCTCTTTGGAGTACAGAGTGGTTTCAAACCTACCTTTTTTCATATCGTACTTCAACATCTAAATAATGGATCAAATTAGGGCTATGTTCACACGTAAACTCAATTAATGGATGACAGCTATTGAGATACTGGATATATGCCATTAACTTTTCAGGGGTCCCCGTCCAGATGACAAAATAGTCATCGACGTATCTCAGCCATTTTTTTTTACATATATTGATAAGGGATGTGCGGGAATAAATCTCTCTTCAAACTTACTCATAACTTACTCATAAATATATTAGCTAAACGCGACAGGGGACCCCAATCGAAGTCCCCTGTTGTTGCAAAAAGAATTCTTGTCCAAACCTGAAATAATTTTTATACAAGATTAATACCAGCAGATCCATTATAAATTGTATCTGAGCATTGCTCAGTGTGACATCCTTAATCAATTCTTCTTTTATAGCCAATATTCCCTCATCTGTTGGGATATTGGTATATAGACTTTTGATATCCAATGTACATAATAAGATTTTTCCTTCTACTTTACATTCATTAATTTGGTCTAGGAATTCATTTGTGTCCTGTAGACAGTTCGGCAATTTTTTTTACAACTTTTTGAAGAAATGTATCAACATATACCGCTAATGGGTATAAGACAGAGTCGACCCCCGAGACAATAGGTCATCCCGGGGGTCGACTCATGTCTTTGTGTATTTTTGGTAAAAAGTACAGAAGGGGTACACGGGGGTGATTATTAAACAGCAATTCTTTGATGTCTTTAGTTATTAAACCGTCATTAAACGCTTCATCTATCACATTAACAACCTCCTTTTTAATCTCCCTTGTTGGATCATTATGTAGCTTTCTACATATACATATCTTTGTCCTGTACGACTGTTGGCCCCCCCTTATCCCCTTTCTTAATAATCACCGCGGTTTCTTTTTTCAGCTCTTGTAGTGCGTTTTTTTCCTCTTTAGACAGATTAGATTTTAATCTTCTTCACCCCCTCAGAATTAGCGTCCATGCGGCCAGGAACATACCATCCTACAGACAGCAAGTTTCGGATGGACAGTTCTGAAAACACCGTATGGAAGGATCTCTGAACAGTTTTTATGCACTGGGTGAATATGTTCTGAATTCTCACTGCATTTCTTGTAATTAATGAAAATTGAGATAAAAGGAACTTTTAAGTGCAATTCCCGGTTATATGTCTTTTTTTGCTATGAAACATAATACCCTGCCAGCAGTAAATTCTATTATCCCAACTTGGTCTGTTCTCCCCCTAGAAATGACTCTGGGAAGCGGTGCAATCCCTAAGTTGCTTGCAGCAAAAAATATGCAAATAGATGAGGGCGTTATGCAATTGGCAGAGGAAGAAACAGAGGAGGAGCAGGAAGAGGATTGGGACTGGAAATCACAAATACAGTCAATACCAACTAAAATAGACTTGAATAATGTGATGCCCAGACTAGAAATGTCTCACAGAAAAGAAGTTGAGCTTTTGAGGGCTGATGTTAAACACATTGGCCACCAGCTGAATGAAACAGAGTTGGAACAAGAAACGGCCTTTCAACAATTGGAGCTGCAGAGGAAAAGTATAAATCTATTTCTAAGGAAATAATCGAACTGAAAAACCATATTGACGATATTGAAAACCGAAGTAGGAGGTGCAATATAAGGATTCGAGGACTACCAAAAGAGGTGGGACCCACACAACTGGAGCCTTGGGCCCAAGATTTATTAAGAGACGTCTTGAAACAAGGGTAAGATGAATATATTGAGATTGACAGAATTCATCGGTCACTAGGAACTAAATCAACAGATCTAAAAAAACAGGAGACATAATTTGTTGTATCCAATATTATAAGGAAAAAGAAACCATAATGAGAGCCTTAAGAGAAGCGCCTCCCCTCACATATAAAGGTCAGTTACTATCTATTTTCCCTGACCTAGCAAGAAGAACATTACAGCTTAGAAGGTCACTACGCCCTCTTTTGGATCTTCTGAAGGCCAGAGGAATAAACTATAGGTGGGGCTATCCCTTCCACCTAATTGCAAAAAAAGATTGCAAGATGGTGATCTTCAAGGACCCAGATGACATTAAAAATTGATGGACACCTTTGAGTTGCCAAAAATATTACTACTGGAATGGCCAGAGGCGAATCTATTAAGTGTATGCTCTATAATAAAAAAAAAATTGTTATTGATAACTGGAGGCAGCGATAGTTTACCACCAAATGCCAAGTACTTCTTAGTCTACAGTAGGGAAAGCGGCAATGTGTGCCGTACTGACAGGTTGTCACTAGGTTTGATAGGTAGGATACTAATCTGCGATCTTCCGCCAATTTTTTGTGGCTTCATTGTTGTGTCTTATGTCAATTGTGTATTTTCCATATGTGTTGCCCTCCCTCCCTTTTTTTTTGTAACTCTGGATATAAAACTGACCTATGCCACTACTTACTTTTAGCACATATAATGTGGGTCAAAATATTCCCCCAAAAAGAAAACAGATAATGCGGAGCTTTCAGAAAAATGGGGTTCACATATTTATAGAAGAGACCCAATTTAAGGCCTCACAAATCCTCAAAAAAGTGTAATAATAGTAGTTATGCCATAGTAATTAGGTTTCACACCCCACATCCTTTAGCTAAAAAAGGGGGAGTATCAATTGCACTGCATAATTCACTTCAGTATGCCATAATGGGGAAGAAAGTAGATCTAGAAGGAAGATATCTGTTTATTAAACTAAAAATAGATGGAACACTTTTGGTTTTGTCAAATTAATATTTCCCAAATACAGGACAGGTGTCGTTTGGCTCCAGGGTACTGAAAGACTTGGAAAATTTAGCGTCAGGTTCTAAGATAATAATGGGAAGAGATCTTAATATACAACTGAACCCCGCCTTAGACTCATCAACAGGTAAAACTACATTATCTATATCATCTTTGAAATATATTGAAAGAGAATTGGCACTACTGAAACTTGTGGACTTATAGCAATTACTCAGCGTCACATAATAGCTATGAAAGACTGGACTAGATGTTTGTACCCCACAAACTACTAGACATGAGCCCTTAGTGTTCGATCAATATCCCAATTTGGTCAGATCATGTCCTGGTATATGCGAAATTAGAAAACTGTGGTAAAAAGGTTAAAACATACACATGGGCCGACATTTATCATTGTCTTTAGACAATTTTTTGTGTCTACAAAAGGCACAAAAAAGGCGCAAACAAGGTTTATTTGTTTTTTGGTTTGCACATTTCTGCTGATTTTGAGTTGCAATCCACTGATTTTGGCAATACACATGATTTGGAAGGGTTTTATGACTGCACCTTTTTGTGAAAAGTCACTGAAAAGTCTCTAAAACTACACCAGCCCGGACTTAGCTTAGCTTTTTGGTGTATGTGAAGAGAGCTTTATCAAATACTCTGTGACCATTTAATAAATTTGGTGCTCCTACACATTACCAGCTCACAAAAAAAGGTGTAGAAAAATGTTTCACTTACACCTACAATGATAAATGCTGGCCATGGCATCTAAATGATAATCTGAGATAATAAATGTATAATGGAACTCAATAACACAGTTTTAGAATTTATTGGGATCAGCGAAAAAGATGCAACCCCTAATCCCAATAAAATGGGAGGCACTTAAATGTGTATTAAGGGGAATTTTCATCTCACATGGTAGTGGGATTAAAAAGGAGGGTGCCCAAAAATGAACATATTTATTGGATAGCCTAGGGAAAAGGGTGATAGTAATAAAGTGAATCCCAATGACCAGTTGAAAGCGGAGATTTCAAATTTGAGAAGGGAGATATTGTAACAACGGTCATTATATATAAGGGATAAAATTAGGCAGAGAGGATTTGAATATGATAATAAATGTGGAGATGCCTTACAACCCCGTACAGAGTAAAAGCAGATCAGTGCTATACAATCTGAGTCGGGTTCATTGGTACATGGCCCATCCGAGATACTGGGAGAGTTTCATAACTACTATAGAGACCTCTATAATTTATTTGGAGGGAACAACAGGCATTTATTCAAGAGAAAGCAGCTTACTTGAGGAATAATAATTTAACAAACATTTTATTAGAAGAAAAAGAGGAAATAGAACAGGATTTTACATAAATAGAGGTTGAAGCAGTAGTAAACCAACTTAAAATTGGGAAGAGCCCAGTGCCCGATGGGCTGACATGTCTTTTATTCAAAAAATTTGGCCAGATTCTTTCCCTGTTTATGACAAAGATATATAATTCTATCTCACCTACATACTTATTTGCACCACAGTCCCTACAGACACATATTGGCCCTCATTTACTAAAACCCACTAGTTTTTCCAAGTTATTTTGGTGCACAGTGTCTGAGACATATCTGAGACATGTCTCAGACACTGTGCGACAGTATGCACCAGGAAGATCCAACAAACCTGACAATGCATTGTGAAAAGCAGAATAAGGGGCGTGGTCTGTTGCATGGCTGGCCCAAAAAGGGGCGTGGTTTCACAACCTGACCTATTTATTATTGAATTCACAGAAAATCATGTGAATAAATGGCTGGAAATTTCCACCTAGAAAAAGCTGGTCAGAAAATGTTCCCGACTTGTTAATCTGTGATCCTATAGTAAATATGGTGGAATCCTACAAGTCTGAAACATTTCCCACTAGTAAAAACCCTACACTCCAGTAAATTAGGCCCATTGTAGTGATACAGAAAACTGGAAAGGACTTAACTCTATGTGGAAACTATCGTCCGATTTCCCTAATTAACAGATATGGAAATTTTTTCCAAAATTTAACAAATCGCCTACATAATATTATTCCAAGATTGATAAACGGAGAACAAGTTGGATTTAAACCGGGCCGGGAAGCCAGCGACAATGTAATTAGAACAACTGCCCTGATTTCACAGACTCTCCTCCAGGGGACCCCAACATGTCTATTAACGGTAGATGTAGAAAAAGCATTTGATAGGGTAAATTGGAGTTTCCTGGAGGAGACACTTGTGGAAATAGGGATGGGGAAGAGAATGAAAAATTGGATCATGGCTTTATAATAAGGAGCCAAGTGCTCAGGTTAGAGTACAGTAAATGGGGTACTTTCAGATAGTTTCAGGCAGACAGTTTTAGACAGATCAAAAACGGAACCAGACAAGGTTGCCCTCTGTCCCCATATTTATATATCTTGGTAATGGAATCATTAGCAAACGCTATCAGATCTAATGAGCTAATTCTGGGGCTCCAGATTGGTTCTTGTAAACATAAATTAGCTTTATTTGCATAAGATTTATTAATATTTGTTACATCACCAAAGATGAACCTTCCTTCTATTCTTCAGGAATTTGCAACATTTGGTAAATTAAGTAGTTTTTAAGAAAAATATACAGAAATCCGAAATACTAAATTAAATATTCCACAACAAGATAGAGAACAGTTGGAATCTTATTATGTGCTTAAATGGAACTGAATCCCACATCAGTTACCTGGGAGTACTGATCCCTTAGGATTTTGGTAAACTACATATTCTGAATTATATGCCCATGATAAATCAAATAGAGAAAGATTTGGATAAATGGACCCACCTACCATTATCATGGTTTGGAAGAATAAATGTGCTAAAAATGGATGTCCTCCACCTTGTCTATTATATATTTTCCAGACTACCCCGGTAATGTTACAACAACCCTTTTTTTATAAAATGAAATAAAACTGTTAATAAATTTATATGGAATGACAGTAAAGGTCGCTTAAAACTCTCCTCCTTTTCTGGATAGATAAATTGAATCTGGATAAAATAAAAATACCATCTATATTTAAAACCCTATATGAAGCCTGGAGAAGCTTCTTAACCCCTTAAGGACTCAGGGTTTTTCCGTTTTTGCACTTTAGTTTTTTCCTCCTTACCTTTTAAAAATCATAACCCTTTCAATTTTCCACCTAAAAATCCATATTATGGCTTATTTTTTGCGTCGCCAATTCTACTTTGCAGTGACATTAGTCATTTTACCCAAAAATGCACGGTGAAACGGAAAAAAAAATAATTGTGCGACAAAATCGAAAAAAAAACGCCATTTTGTAACTTTTGGGGGCTTCTGTTTCTATGCAGTGCATATTTCGGTAAAAATTACACCTAATCATTATTCTGTAGGTCCATACGGTTAAAATGATACCCTACTTATATAGGTTTGATTTTGTCGCACTTCTGGAAAAAATCATAACTACATGCAGCAAAATTTATACGTTTAAAAATATCTTCTGATCCCTATAACTTTTTTATTTTTCCACGTACAGGGCGGTATGAGGACTAATTTTTTGCACCGTGATCTGAAGTTTTTATTGGTATGATTTTTGTTTTGATCGGACTTTTTGATCACTTTTTATTCATTTTTTTAATGGTATAAAAAGTGACCAAAATACGCTTTTTTGGAATTTGGAATTTTTTTGCGCGCGCGCCATTGACCGTGCGGTTTAATTAATGATATATTTTTATAGTTCGGACATTTACGCACGCGGCAATACCACATATGTTTATTTATTTATTTTTTTTACACTGTTTTATTTTTTTTTATGGGAAGAGGGGGTGGGTGGGGGGTGATTCAAACTTTTATTAGGGAAGGGGTTAAATGACCTTTATTAACACTTTTTTTTTACTTTTTTTTTGCAGTGTTATAGGTCCCATAGGGACCTATAACACTGCACACACTGATCTCCTATGCTGATCACTGGCGTGTATTAACACGCCTGTGATCAGCATTATCGGCGCTTGACTGCTCCTGCCGGGATCTCAGGCACGGAGCAGTCATTCATCGATCGGACACCGAGGAGGCAGGTAAGGGCCCTCCCGGTGTCCGGTCAGCTGTTCGGGACGCCGCGATTTGACTGCGGCGGTCCCGAACAGCCCGACTGAGCCGCCGGGATACTTTCAGTTTCACTTTAGAAGCGGCGGGCAGCTTTGACCGCCGCTTCTAAAGGGTTAATACCGCACATCGCCGCGATCGGCGATGTGTGGTATTAGCCGCGGGTCCCGGCCGTTGATGAACGCCGGGACCGACACGATATGATGCAGGATCGCGGCACGATCCCGCTTCATATCGCGGGAGCCGGCGCAGGACGTAAATATACGTCCTGCGTCCTTAAGGGGTTAAATAAATATAAACTTGTTAATATACCAGGTCCTCTAATGCCATTATTGGATAATAAGGATATACTAGTGAACCGTCATATATCCACTAAAAAGTTACAAGAATTGAAGATGAAAGATGTTATGAGTATTGGGGGTCTGAAATCGCTTAACAGGGTACTCCGGTGGAAAACTTTTTTTTATTAAATCAACTGGTGCTATCACAAGCACAGTGCTCTCTGCTGACATCATGAGCATAGTGCTCTTTGCTGACATCTCTGTCCATTTTAACCCCTTAAAGGGGTAGTCCAGTGGTGAAAAACTTATCCCCTATCCTAAGGATAGGGGATAAGTTTGAGATCGCGGGGGTCCGACCGCTGAGGCCCCCTGCGATCTCCTGTATGGAGCCCCGACAGCCCGCGGGAAGGGGGCATGTCGACCTCCGCACGAGGCGGCGGCCGACACGCCCCCTCAATACAACTCTATGGCAGAGCCGAAGCGCTGCCTTCGGCAATCTCCAGCTCTGCCATTGAGATGTATTGAGGGGGCGTGTCAGACGCCGCTTTGTGCGGGGGTCGACACCCGCTATCTGGGCGGAGAGCCGGGGCCCCGTACAGAGAGATCGCAGGGGGCCCCAGCGTTCGGACCCTCCGCGATCTCAAACTTATCCCCTATCCTTAGGATAGGGGATAAGTTTTTCACCACTGGAATACCCCTTTAAGGACCCAGCCAATTTTTACTGTAGGACCCGGCCATTTTTTGCACATCTGACCACTGTCACTTTAAGCATTAATAACTCTGGGATGCTTTTACCTTTCATTCTGATTCCGAGACTGTTTTTTCGTGACATATTCTATTTTATGTTAGCGGTACAATTTTGTCGATAATTGCATAATTTCTTGGTGAAAAATTCGAACATTTTATGAAAAAATTAAAAATTTTGCATTTTTTTTTTTACTTTGAAGCTCTCTGCTAATAAGGAAAATGAACATTCCAAATAAATTATATATTGATTCACATATACAATATGTCTACTATATGTTTCCATCATAAAGTTGACATGTTTTTACTTTTGGAAGACATCAGAGGGCTTCAAAGTATAGCAGCAATTTTCCACAAAATTTTCAAAATCGAAATTTTTCAGGGACCAGTTCTGTTTTGAAGTGGATTTGAAGGGCCTTCTTATTAGAAATACCCCACAAATAACCCCATTATAAAAACTGCACCCCTCAAAGTATTCAAAATGACATTCAAAAGGTTTGTTAACCCTTTAGGTGTTTCACAGGAATAGCAGAAAATTGATGGAGAAAATTCAAAATCTTCATTTTTTACACTGGCATGTTCTTGTAGACCCAGTTTCTGAATTTTTACAAGGGGTAAAAGGAAAGAAATCTTCCTAAAATGTGTAACCCAATTTCTCTTGAGTAAGGAAATACCTCATATGTGTATGTCAAGTGTTCGGCGGGTGCACTAGAGGGCTCAGAAGGGAAGGAGCGACAGTGGGATTTTGGAGAGTGAGTTTTTCTGAAATGGTTTTTGTGGGGCATGTCGCATTTAGGAAGCCACTATGGTGCCAGAACAGCAAAAAAAAAAAAAAAAAACACACGGCATACTATTTTGGAAACTACACCCCTCAAGGCACATAACAAGGGGTCCAGTGAGCCTTAACACCCCACAGGTGTTTCACGACTTTTTGTTAAAGTTGGATGTGTAAATTATTTAATTTTTTCACAAAAATGCTAGTTTTCCCCCAAATTTTAATTTTTTACAAGAAATAATAGGACAAAATGCCCACCAAAATTTGTAACCCCATCTCTTCTGAGTATAGAAATACCCCAGCAGAGCACTTTACATCCACATATGGGGTATGTTCTTACTCAGAAGAAATGGGGTTACAAATTTTGGGGGCTTTTTTCCTATTTTTACTTGTGAAAATGAAAAATTTTGGGTAACACCAGCATTTTAGTGAAAAAAATTTGTTTTTTTCATTTTTCCATCCAACTTTGAAGAATTTTCATTAAACACCTGTGGGGTGTTCAGGCGCACTATATCCCTTGTTTCGTTCCGTGAGGGGTGTAGTTTCCAAAATGGGGTCACATGTGGGTATTTCTTTTTTTACGTTTATGGCAGAACCGCTGTAAAATCAGCCACCCCTGTGCAAATCACCAATTTAGGCCTCAAATGTACATAGTGCACTATCACTCCTGAGCCTTGTTGTGTGCCCGCAGAGCATTTTACACCCACATATGGGGTATTTCCGTACTCAGGAGAAATTGCGAAACTAATGTTGGGTGTCTTTTTTTTCCTTTTACTGCTTGTGAAAATAAAAAGTATGGGGCAACACCAGCATGTCAGTGTAAATTTTTTTATTTTTTTTACACTAACAGGCTGGTGTAGCCCCCAACTTTTTCTTTTCATAAGGGGTAAAAGGAGAAAAAGCCCCCCAAAATTTGTAGTGCAATTTCTCCTGTGTACGGAAATACCCCATATGTGGCCCTAAACTGTTTCCTTGAAATATAACAGGGCTCCAAAGTCAGAGAGCGCCATGCGCATTTGAGGACTAAATTCGGGATTGCATAGGGGTGGACATAGGGGTATTCTACACCAGTGATTCCCAAACAGGGTGTCTCCAGCTGTTGATAAACTCCCAGCATGCCTGGACAGTCAGTGGCTGTCCGGAAATGCTGGGAGTTGGTGTTTTGCAACAGCTGGAGGCTCTGTTTTAGAAACACTGCCGTACAATAAATTTTTCATTTTTATTGGGGGGGACAGTGTAAGGGGGTGTATATGTAGTGTTTTATCCTTTGTTATGTGTTAGTGTAGTGTAGTGTAATGTTTTTAGGGTACGTTCGCACTGGCGGAGGTTTACAGTGAGCTTCCCGCTAGAAATTTGCGCTGCGGCGAAAAATTTGCCACAGCTCATACTTGAAGCAGGAAACTTACTGTAAACCTGTACATTCACATGGGGGTGGGGGGGCAACCTCCAGCTGTTTCAAAACTACAACTCCCAGCATGTACTGACAGACCGTGCATGCTGGGAGTTGTACTTTTGCAACAGCTGGAGGCACACTGGTTGGAAAACCTTCAGTTAGGTTCTGTTACCTAACTCAGTATTTTCCAACCAGTGTGCCTATAGCTGTTGCAAAACTACAACTCCCAGCATGTACTGATGCTGGGGATGTAGTTATACAACAGCTGGAGCTACTCAACTACAACTCCCAGCATGCCGAGACAGCTGTTTGGGCATGCTGGGATTTGCAGTTTTGCAACATCTGGAGGGCTACAGTTAGAGACCACTGCACTGTGATCTCCAAACTGTGGACCTCCAGATGTTGCAAAACTACAAATCCCAGCATGCCCAGACAGCAAAATGCTGTGTAGGCATGCTGGGAGTTGTAATTTTGCAAGATCTAGAGGGCAGTATAGAGATCACTGTGCAGTGGTCTCTAAACTGTAGACCTCCTGCTTTTGCAAATCCCAGCATGCCCAAACAGCTGTCTAGGCATGCTGGGAGTTGTAATCTTGCAACATCTAGAGGGCTACAGTCTCAGACTGTAGCCCTCTAGATGTTGCTAGGCAACTTACTGGCTTCCGTCGGATCCAGGGAGCCGTCCTCTTCTGCCGCACGACATGCCGCCCGCGCCGATCACCGCAGCTTTTCCGGTTTTGATAAATTTCCCCACAAATGCACCAGTTTCATAGAGATTTCATATAAATTCAACAAGAAGAAAATTTTATGTAACATTGCACTCCATAGCATTGCTTATGAAAAATATCTTGATGGAACCAGCATCTGTGAAGCACAAAATATATTAACTTTTATAAATTTATTTTATGCTACTTACCATTGGAAGACTGCAGCCCAGCTTGTATAAACTCTGCGGTTGGGAAGAAGTAAACACTCAAGTCAAAATGTGGGTGATCATCTGCTTCCACACCATAGAAGTCAATATTGAGATCCCTGTAGAACTCTGGCCCTGTGTTGATTCGGTACTTTCCATAGGCAGCATTTACAATGTGAGTGATTCCCAACTGACGTAAAACGGATTTATCCCTTGCAGTAAACCTATACAATAAAGATTTATGTTTTGAGCAAATTATTTCAAAAAAATTAAAATCATGGGCAGTTTCAAACCGATATACTCTGGTTTGCTGCCTTGATTTGTAGAAATTTCTGAAGTCAGTTGCTCTTGTAACTGCATGTCCACTGAAGCATTACATAATAAGAAGAGGCCAGATCACATATATTGAGTGAACAATGATCGGTTATTCAAAACAGTGCACTTGATTCTAAGGAACCACTGATGAAAGTCTTAATGCACAAGAGCGGCTAAAATAGAAGAAAATGGTAGGGTCACACATACGGTATCCTGAGAAGATTTGATGCACAGGATTTTCTGCTGCAGATTTCAATGTAAACTAATTGACTGAACACAGCTTCTAATCTGCAGTTACAAATTCTGTGCAACAAATCTGTGCTGGATACTGTAAGTGTGAATAGAACCTTAAAAAAGTAATATTTTTATGGATCATGTTAAATGCTAACTGTCACTTAAACAAGTGAAACACCAATGTGTTTTGGACTGTATGCTGTTTGACAGAGCGAAGAGCCATTGGCTCCCTGCCCTGTCAATCACTTTTGTGGCCACCCACATTATGCAGGCAGCCATAAGAGGCCGAACATCCATTCCTCTGCACTTCGGCACATGAATGATGTCATCATCATTTGCCAAGCTTTTTTTTTTTTTTTCTTCCAATCTGCTATTACTACCTAAGAGTGGTGCTGCTATTACTACCTAAAAGGGATATCTGCTATTACTACTACCTAAAGAAAGTTGTTGCTATTACTACCTTAAGGTGCTGCTGCAATTATTCCCTAAAGGGAGCTTGTGCTATTACTACTACTACCAAAAGGGGCTTGCTGCAATAATTACCTAAAGGTGACTGCTGCTATTACCACTTAATGGGGCTGCTGCTATTACTACCTAAAGGGGGTTTCTACTTCTACTACCAAAGGGTGCTACTGCTACTACCTAGAAGGGGGCTGCTACTACTATATATATGGGGGGGGGGGTGCAACTACATAAAGTGGACTGCAGCTATATAAAGGGGGGGGGGGGCGACTATGTGCAATGGGGCCTACCTACAGGGAGTTGATACTGCCTACAGGGAGTAAATACCAACAAGTGGCACCTACCTACTCGGGTCACCTACATAATGGGGAAAACCACAGGGACCTGTCTACTTACTGGAGCAAACGATCTATCTAATGTGGGGGGGGGGGGGCTACCTACTCTTTACCAACCCATGTATCTACCCACTCTACTGTTTGAGACACCAAGAAGGTCATTATTACTATTTGGAGCTCTATAAGTGCTGGTAAGGTATAGAGTGTTAAATCTTTGTGTGGCAGGTTTTGTCGACACGAGTTGTGGCTGGAAGAAATCATCATAGGCTGGGCTGGATGGAAAAGAAAAAGGAAAGTGACTACGATCACCTGCGAGTCACCTGATGTAACTGTATGAAATCATTTCTATGTTCTGCAGAGCCCGTGTAGAGCTCATATCTACTACTATACAGTCGCTGTATGGGGGCAATATTTTCTCCTTGTATACTGGTATTATGGGTTATACAATTAGAGAGGATATTATCTGTCACTGGTTTTAAGAGGAGCTGTCAGGTCTATTGAATGTCTGTCTGTTGTAGTACAGATCTAGCTACTGCCAAACACATTGGTGGCATGTTGTTCTGTTTCCATGTAGAGAAGAGGGGCAAAGACTCGTGTCTATTTCCAGACTCTATGCTTCTGTGGGTACAGTACTGTAGTGAGAGGCACCTGGCTCCGCAAATGTACAGTAGAGACCATCCATTCAGATAGTACTGGATATGAATTACTGATTACATACCTATCTGCAAAACTCTTCACACAAGGTGGTTGTGAGGGTAGCAGCTTGGTGCACTGTGGTACCATAATGTTGTGCTGTCATACCTACATTAAAACTTTTTGTAATGCAACTTACTCATTTTAATTTTTAAGTGTTAAGTGCAGTATGAAGCAATACGTTGAGATGCATGCAAGTGTTTACCCAAGCAAACAAGGAGATCAGGAAAGACCACAAATACTTTTATTGTGTATTCTGCCTGAGTAACAACTTAAAGGGGTACTCCAGTGGAAAACTTTTTTTTTTTATCAACTGGTGCCAAAAAGTTAAACAGATTAAAAAATCTTAATCCTTCCAGTAATTATTAGCTGCTGAATACTACAGAGGAATTATTTTCTTTTTTGGAACACACAGCTCTCTGCTGACATCATGAGCACAGTGCTCTCTGCTGACATCTCTGTCTATTTTAGGAACTGTCCAGAGCAGCATATGTTTGCTATGGGGATTTTATCCTATTCTGGACAGTTCTTAAAATGGACAGAGATGTCAGCAGAGAGCACTGTGCTCGTGATGTCAGCAGAGAGCTCTGTGTTCCAAAAAGAAAATACTTTCCTCTGTAATATTCAGCAGCTAATAAGTACTGGAAGGATTAAGATTTTTTAATATAAGTAATATACAAATCTGTTTAACTTTTGGCACCAGTTGATTTAAAAAAATAAAAATAAAAATTACGTTTTCCATTGGAGTACTTCTTTAAGGCTCCTAGGCCCAAACACAAAATTTGTTCTAGGGCCCCCACCGGCCATGTGACATTTATTAGACAGGAGTTTTCTTATGTGGTAGATGTAACTGCTACCTCTGCACCAGTTATGCCCCTGTATTCTGCTTTTTATTCCCAGTATGGCCCTGAATTTACTCCCATTCTGGCTGGTATCACAGTGCTGGTTGTATATTTAACTGGTGTGGTAATATGTGTTTTATAGATCTAACATCTGCTTCTCTCTAAGTACTACTGCAGAGTGGGTTCTTTGTTGTACAACTTGAAAATCAATAAAAATGATCTGATTCAATAAATGAAAATACTACTGCATACTGCATCTTTTTCACAGTTATCATCTCCCTCATTACACTTGGTAAAACATTATCCTTTACTATTATTTATAGGTTTCCACATTTACTTACGCATCTCCAAGATAGAGGTTTGGCCACACTTGGTTCACATGCTCAGTGGATCCTCTGTGATTCCAAAGAAAGCGCTGTAGGTCATGGACAGGCAAAGGCTCATAATTGGACACGACACCAGCCATTCTAAGACAATGTAAAGGTAGATGCTTTCATTGTCGCCTGACTTTATGATTGTGTATCAGACTCACAAGTTTATAATTACTGCATAGATTATTGCTAACTGTCCGCAAATTGCACCAGCCAAATTGTAATCATCTTGTTATAGAATCATTTGTTTTTCTATACAGTATGTTCTGGTTTATAGGCCCAGAATTTAACTGTTTGTTTTGTAGCATATACCGTATATCGAAATCTTTTATTCAGGAACAGAAATCTTATGTCCTGGTTTGCAGTAGAACGGTGGCTGCTCGTGCACTAGGACATTATAATGAAATATAATTAGCTACTATTTGCGACTATTTTCTGATTGGCTCAGTGTCTATGTATGACATTTTGCATTATTATATACACGGCCGATTCTGATTCACATTCTGAAGATTACTCTGTCACTGGTATTTATTGATCTTGTATTTATACTGCCATTTTTACTCTGAATTGGTATTTTAAAATTGCTTATTTGTATAGATGCATACTATGACTGATGTCAGTCATGGCTTTGGCCATGCCCCCTGATGACCTTTTACATGTATTTAAACCTGCCTTTTGACAACCTGTACAGATATTCCATTACCTGCAATTGAAAAAGGGAGATTTTACTCCCGAAACACGTTTTGCTTGTTTGTTTTTTTTCATACTCCTTGGAATCTGGATCCTCCATGATAGCGCCTCTGCAGTATTCTTTACAGTTTCCTGCCACATTATAGTGAAATGGTGAAACAGTAGAGTGTGCTCAATTGGTTGTTTTTGTATCTCTTATAAACTATAATAGAGAGTGACTGTACATGTGATGCTACATTCCACTGCAGAAAAATGAATTCATAATACAGCCTTTTAATATGGGTCAAAGCTTGCACGTAATGCCCCATAATCTGGTAGGTTGACCATCACTGTTATGAACTGTTTTACAGTATTCAGTCCCATTTGTTGGGAGTACATGTTTAATTATCGTCTAATATTTTAAATGTGGAAGAGCATTTAAAATCTTCCACACGGACACATCACAGCAGCAGTCCCATTTATTTCAATGATATTTTGCTGCTCTATTCACATGGCGTATTTCCAAGGCAGCAACATCTGCCACTGAAATCCTGATTCCGGCGTCCACAAAAACATTGAATCAGTTCAATGTGTTTGTGGATTCCACAAGGAAATACTTTGCTGTCATGTTCTGACAGCACTCCGCTGTCTGTGGAATGTCCTCACGGAAATTTTCTGTGCGAACATTCCACCATGTGACCATAGTCTTACAGGTTCTACCGTGGTGCACCAAAGAAAGCCTAAAGAAGATGATGCAGATTTTAAAAAATATTGTTATTTCTAAATATATAGTATTATGTATTTGTGATTTGTACAAACCTAAATAAATTTGGCAGGAAAAAGCTATTCATGTCCACATTTAGAAGAGGTTTTAATTTATTACTGGGTTAAGCAGGTCTGACTGATTTTAGTGACTCAACTCCTTTTGAAGGGTATTTCTTTTATATTAGTAGTATCACAAGCAAGCAGACACACATCCCTTTTTCAACTGCTGTATGTTATGTTTAATCTTGACCTTTAGTTACAATCAAATAACATTTTGACAATTAAACTTTTATTATATACATTTAAAGAGGATTTCCAACTAACAAAGCCTATCCCCTAAAAATAAGCAGTACTCGGGTGGAAAACTATTTCTTTTAAATCAACTGGTGCCAGAAAGTTAAACAGATTTGTAAATTACATCTATTTGCAAATCTTTATCCTTCCAGTACTTACAGTGGGGCATATATTATTTAGACAAGTATTTAGTCAGCCACCAATTGTTACGCCGAGCGCTCCGGGTCCCTGCTCCTCGCCGGAGCGCTCACAGCGTTCTCCTGTTCGCAGCGCCCCGGTCAGACCCGCTGACCGGGTGCGCTGCGATAATGTCCCCAGCCGGGATGCGATTCGCGATGCGGGACGCGCCCGCTCACGGTGCGCATCCCGGCCCGCTTACCAGACTCGCTCCCCGTCTGTGCTTCCCCGGCGTGCGCGGCCCCACTCCCTAGGGCGCGCACGCGCCGGGTCTTTGCGATTTAAAGGGCCGGTGCGACACTGATTGGCGCATGGGTTTTAATTAGTGTCTTCACCTGTGCACTTCCCTATATTACCTCACTTCCCCTGCACTTCCTTGCCGGATCTTGTTGCCATTGTGCCAGTGAAAGCGTTCCTTGTGTGTTCCTAGCCTGTGTTCCAGACCTCCTTGCCGTTGCCCCTGACTACGATCCTTGCTGCCTGCCCTGACCTTCTGCTACGTCCGACCCTGCTCTTGTCTAATCCCCTGTACCGCGCATATCTCAGCAGTCAGAGAGGTTGAGCCGTTGCCGGTGGATACGACCTGGTTGCTACCGCCGCTGCAAGTCCATCCCGCTTTGCGGCGGGCTCTGGTGAAAACCAGTAGCAACTTAGAACCGGTCCACCGACACGGTCCACGCCAATCCCTCTCTGACACAGAGGATCCACCTCCAGCCTGCCGAATCCTGACACCAATTGTGAAAGTTCTCCCACTTAAAAAGATGAGAGAAAGGCCTGTAATTTTCATCATAGGTAAACTTCAACTATGAAGGACAAAATGGGGGGAAAGAATGCAGGAAATCACATTGAAGGATTTCTAATGAATTAATTGGTAAATTCCTCAGTAAAATAAGTATTTGGTCACCTACAAACAAGCAAGATTTCTGGCTCTCACAGACCTGTAACTTCTTCTTTAAGAGTCTCTTCTGTCCTCCACTCGTAACCTGTATTAATGGCACCTGTTTGAACTTGTTATCAGTATAAAAGACACCTGTCCACAACCTCAAACAGTTACACTCCAAAATCCACTATGGCCAAGACCAAAGAGCTGTCGAAGGACACCAGAAACAAAATTGTAGACCTGCACCAGGCTGGGAAGACTGAATCTGCATTAGGCAAGCAGCTTGGTGTGAATAAATCAACTTTGGGAGCAATAATTTGAAAATGGAAGGCATACAAGACCACTGATAATCTCCCCTGATCGGGGGCTCCACGCAAGATCTCCCCGTGGTGTCAAAATGATCACAAGAGCAGTGAGCAAAAATCCCAGAACCACATGGGGGGGGGGGGGACGGGACCTATAGAATGACCTGGAGAGAACTGGGACCAAAGTAACAAAAGCTACATCAGGAACACACTACGCGGCCAGGGACTCAAATCATGCAGTGCCAGAGGTGTCCCCCTGCTTAAGCCAGTACATGTCCAGGCCCATCTGAAGTTTGCTAGAGAGCATTTGGATGATCCAGAAGAGTATTGAGAGAATGTCATATGAAACTAAAGTAGAACGTTTTGGTAAAAACTCAGCTCATCGTGTTTGGAGGAGAAAGAATGCTGAGTTGCATCCAAAGAACTCCATACCTACTGTGAAGCATGGGGGTGGAAACATCATGCTTTGGGGTTGTTTTTCTGCCAAGGGGACAGGACAACTGATCCGTGTAAAGGAAAAAATGGGGCCATGTATCATGAGATTTTGAGTGAAATCCTCCTTCCATCAGCAAGGGCATTGAAGATGAAACGTGGCTGGGTCTTTCAGCATGACAATGATCCCAAACACACCGCAAATGAAGGAATGGCTTCAAAAGAAGCATATCAAGGTCCTGGAGTGGCATAGCCAGTCTCCAGATCTCAACCCCAAAGAAAACCTTTGGAGGGAGTTGAAAGTCTGTGTTGCCTAGCGACAGCCCCAAAACATCACTGCTTTAGAGGAGATCTGCATGGAGGAATGGGCCAAAATACCAACAACAGTGTGTGAAAACCTTGTGAAGACTTACAGAAAACGTTTGGCCTCTGTCTGTGCCAACAAAGGGTATATAACAAAGTATTGAGATTAACTTTTGTTAATGACCAAATATTTATTTTCCACCGTAATTTTCGAATAAATTCTTTAAAAATTAGACAATGTGATTTATGGATTTTTTTTCCTCATTACGTCTCTCATAGTTGAGGTGTACCTATGATGAAAATTACAGGCCTCTCTCATCTTTTTAAGTGGGAGAACTTGCATAATTGGTGGCTTACTAAATACTTTTTTGCCAAACTGCATCAGCTGCTGTATGCTCCAAGAGAAGTTCTTTTCTTTTATCATTTATTTTCTGTCTGACCACAGTGCTCTCTGCTGACACCTCTTTCCATGTCAGGAACTGTCCAGAGCAGGAACAAATCCCCATAGCAAACTTTTCCTGCTCTGAACAGTTCCTAATATGGACAGAGGTGCTAACAGAGAGCACTGTGGTCAGATAGAAAAGAAATTAAAAAAGAAAAGTACTTCCTGTGGAGCATAAAGCAGCTGATAAGTACTGGAAGGATTAAGATTTTTTAATAGAAGTAATTTACAAATCTGTTTAACTTTCTGGAGTCAGTTGATATGACATTTTTTTCCCCGCCGGAGTAGCCTTTTCAGCATATAGTGACCCAAATTCCTACCCCTACTATATATAATGCTTTGAGTGTAATTCACATATTGTAACTAACATGATCCATTTTTAGGATTGTTTATGTTTTTTGAGAATATCTAGTAACTATCATGTTAATTGATTAAGAAAGATTGCTTGTTTTAAATGTATTTATTGAATGGATTTGGGAGCTTTCTTGATGAAATAGATAGTTTGATCGTCATCTGTTAGTAGAGTCTGTTGAGATATGCTCTATTAGCAGATCACCACTGGACTGCTGCTGGAGGTCCTCTTTAATATTATTAGTGGATGCCTTGTTGCACATTTTGTGCTGCTTTGGTGCTGGTTACACTCTGGTCAAGATACAGTGACCCCCCCGACCTACGATGGCCCCGACATATGATGAAATCGACATACAATGGCCTCTCAGAGGCCATCGCATGTCGATGTCAGCATCGACATACGATGCTTTTTTATGTCGGGGCCATCGCATTAAGTGCTATCCGGCAGCGCCAAATGCTTAAGCTGCTGCCGGATAGCAGCTTAATGTTCCCCGTGTGGTGCGGTAAGTATTACTTACCCCTCCAAGATGCTCCAGGGTGCCCTCCAGGTCCAGCGCTGGTCTTCCGGTGTCTTCTCGGCCCTCTCCGATGACGTCAATACGCTGCTGCGCACGTCATCCAATAGGAATGGCGTACGCAGCGGCGTAATGACGTCACTACGCAGGCCCAGTAAGGCCTTGCGGAAGACAGAAGAGGACCAGAGAAGACAGCAGAGGACCGGAGAAGATAGCGGAGAGCCCAGCGGAGGCCGGGGTCACCATCGGGAGCAGCGGGGACACCATCTCGAGCGGCGAGGACAGGTGAGTACAGCTTCCTATACTTTACATTGCACGAATCCCTCAACATACGATGGATTCGACAAAAGATGGTTCGTTTGGAACGAATTACCATCGCATGTTGAGGGACCACTGTATTCAATTTTCCATGACTATATATTACTTGCACCTTCCTGATTGCAGGGCAGTATCGGACCTGGATGCAAGCAATTGTTTTCTTTTTTTCATGTTGGGCAGATGTCTATTCTGCCGGATAAATTCGGCTGCGGAAATTCTACTGTATGCTCAGAGCAGCATAATTCCTTTGAAAACATTTGGAATTCCGCCGGATAAATGTCTGCAGTGTGGACAAGCCCTTAGGCAACAAGAGAAATGTATCTAAGGCCATAATGCAAGTGTGTCATAGATTTATATCTAAGTTCTATTGTAAACAAGCAAAATATGTTTAGCTGCGTGAAAACATATGGATTCTAAAATCAATATAATAGCCATGTCAGAGCAAAGTTTGTCCTGATCAGACATAGTCACACAATAGAGAACTATTACATTTCTTCCCTATACTTAAACATCTTTGGACCCTCAATTCTGCTGTCATCCTAAGCATTTGTAGAAACACAACCACCCCATCCGCTAAAGGGGTTATCCAGGGATAGAAGCACAGAGCTAATTTCTTTTAAACACAGCACCACCTCATCTTGTGTGAGGTATTGCAGCTCAGTTCCTTTGAAGTGAATGAAGTTGAATGCTGTTTTTGGAAGAAATTAGCTTTGTGTTTGTTATTAGTTGTGTGTGCCCTTTGGTTGCTAATGCCAATACTGTGTATGCTTCTGGCCATGTGCCCCATTACTATATCTACAATGCTGCCCATTACCCACAAATACTGTACTCTAGATATATAGATATAACAGAGCCTAAAGATGGGGAAAGAGATTACAGTAAGGGCAAAAACTACAAAATAATGGGCCCCAGGCCAACCATAAAATTTATTCAAATAACAGGTCAAACTAAAAGACTCTCCTTCTTATGTGCAGCCCCTTATGGCCCTCTCTCACATACACTGCTGCACATGGCCCCCATCTCTAGCACAGACTACTTTTAATGACCCCTCTCTCAGAAACTGCTGCTCATGGCCCCCTCTGCCACAGACACTGACACTCACTGCCCCCTCACAGAGACTGCTTCTTAGCCCCTCTCTTTAAACTCATGATCATGCCCCCCATCCATAATACAGACTGCCCCTCAAGCCCCCATATATATTGCTTCTCAGAGCACTCTCCCTCACACAGATATCTTTCCCCCTATGCCTCCTCTATTACCTTCTACTGGGTCAGTACCTAAAACTCCCTGTAGGATCTTTGATGACATCACCAAAAAGTTCCAAAAGATAAGGACATCACAGGCCCCAACAGGGTGATATTAACTGTTTCTTCTTTTGGACTATAATGTCTTTTCCTAGTATTTTTTAAAATAACAATGAATATAAGTTACACCTTACATTTTCTGGAGCAACAATTCTTTCAGGGACATTTCAATAGTAATTGACCGTTGGCTGGTTTGGTGGCTGTTTTTCCATAATGCTACTTCTAAAGTAAACTGCTCTGATGTGGATAGAACGCAATTCTTTGCCCCATATAGATATGACAGCAACAAAGAACCATACAAATCTGGCTTATCTGATACCAATGGCTATAAGAATTTATAATAAAAATAATAATAAAGGGCAAAAGTTTTCTTTCAAGAATGCTTAAAAACAATGTCATGTTACTTTTGTAATGAAGCTTTTTAAAGCCTGTTCCTTGCTTTGTTGAAATTCCACACTTGAAGTCACTTGTAAAATATACTTCTATTCATGTAAATGACAGTGTATTTATTATGCTCTCAAGACATTGTGCATATTTTTGCAAATATAAAAAGTATTTTTGTAAGTCTTTTACCTTATAAACAATGGATGGCAATCGTTTGTAAACACAGGATTTTTCTCTTTCTTCTTTACCAGTCCTCACTGTAGTTTGATGCCACACTATGTTCTGTAATGTCCCTCTATTACAAGATGGATCCTAAGTCCAAATGTTTGGGCTCTGACTCAGGGGAATTTTACTTTGCTTCTATTTTTATTCAGTGATAATTTAATCTCTGGAGGCTTTCCTTCTCTCACCGTGTATCATTACAAGACACTGGCATGGTAGAAAGATAGGGTTAGTCTGAACAAACTGCCTAAAGCTTATTGTCAAGTGACTGTTAATGAGATGCATGAGAGTGAATGAGATGAATGAGAGTCTTCTGAGAGCAGGAAACTGATTAGGCAGAAATGTATTTAGTCAAAAATACTAGGGATGTCCCTATACCATTTTTTTAAGACCGAGTACCGATACTTTAACCCCTTAAGGACTCAGGGTTTTTCCGTTTTTGCACTTAAATTTTTTCCTCCTTACCTTTTAAAAATCATAACCCTTTCAATTTTCCACCTAAAAATCCATATTATGGCTTATTTTTTGCATCGCCAATTCTACTTTGCAGTGACATTAGTTATTTTACCCAAAAATGCACGGCGAAACGTAAAAAAAAATCATTGTGCGACAAAATCGACGAAAAAATGCCATTTTGTAGCTTTTGGGGGCTTCCGTTTCTACGCAGTGCATATTTCGGTAAAAATTACACCTTATCATTATTCTGTAGGTCCATAGGGTTAAAATTATACCCTACTTATATAGGTTTGATTTTGTCGCACTTCTGGAAAAAATCATAACTACATGCAGGAAAATTTATACGTTTAAAAATGTCATTTTCTGACCCCTATAACTTTTTTTTATTTTTCCACGTACAGGGCGGTATGAGGACTATTTTTTGGTGCCGTGATCTGAAGTTTTTATCGGTATGATTTTTGTTTTGATTGGACTTTTTGATCACTTTTTATTCATTTTTTAATGGTATAAAAAGTGACCAAAAATGCGCTTTTTTTTGAGTTTAGAATTTTTTTGCGCATACACCATTCACCGTACGGTTTAATTAATTATATATTTTTATAGTTCGGACATTTACGCACGTGGCGATAACACATATGTTTATTTTTTTTTTTTTTACACTGTTTTATTTTTTTATGGGAAAAGGGGGGGGGGATTCAAACTTTTATTAGGGAAGGGGTTATATGACCTTTATTAACACTTTTTTTTTACATTTTTTTGCAGTGTTATAGGTCCCATAGGGACCTATAACACTGCACACACTGATCTTTTACACAGATCACAGGCGTGTATTAACACGCCTGTGATCAGTGTTATCGGCGCTTGACTGCTCCTGCCTGGATCTCAGGCATGGAGCAGTCATTCGCCGATCGGACACCGAGGAGGCAGGTAAGGGCCCTCCCGGTGTCCTGTCAGCTGTTCGACGTCCCGAACAGCCCGACTGAGCAGCCGGGTCACTTTCACTTTCACTTTAGAAGAGGCGGTCAACTTTGACCGCCGCTTCTAAAGGGTTAATACCGCACATCGCCGTGATCGGCGATGTGTGGTATTAGCCGCAGGTCCCGGCCGTTGATGAGCGCCGGGACCGACGCGATGTGATGCAGGATCGCGGCGCGATCCCGCTTCATATCGCGGGAGCCGGCGCAGGACGTAAATATACGTCCTGCGTCATTAAGGGGTTAATTCTAGTGCTCGCTGATACCAAGTACGAGTACTTTTATTTTAAAGGGAATCTGACAGCAGGGTGACGCGGTTTCAGGCGCTGCTTACTGTGCTGATATGTAGGTTCCTTGTTGTGTACAATGGAGGCGGCTGCTGTAGTAAGAGCCAAGATTTCTCTTTTCTCCATTGGGCAGAACAGGGAATTTGCATTGGCGGCGAAACCAATGTATCTGGAGCAATTGTGCTGATGATCACTTGGTAAGCAGCGATAGAAACCAGGTCACCTGCACTATCTACTTATAAATTCAAGTTAGTGCAAGTGACTCTGCTGTAACATTGCCTTTAATAGTAGGGAGTATAGATAGGTGCAGACATTAGAAGCAGCCCCTCTGTAGACCGCAGCCCCCCCCATTGTAGCCAGCAGACCCCCCCCCCTTGTAGATAGCAGGACCCCCCTTGTAGATAGCAGGCCTTCCCCTTGTAGATAGCAGGCCTCCCCATTGTAGATAGCAGGACCCCCCATGTAGATAGCAGGACCCCCCATGTAGATAGCAGGCCTCCCCTTTGTAGATAGCAGGCCTCCCCTTTGTAGATAGCAGGCCTCCCCCTTGTAGATAGCAGGCCTCCCCCTTGTAGATAGCAGGCCTCCCCCTTGTAGATAGCAGGCCTCCCCCTTGTAGATAGCAGGCCTCCCCTTGTAGATAGCAGGACCCCCTTGTAGATAGCAGGACCCCCTTGTAGATAGCAGGACCCCCCTGTAGATAGCAGGACCCACCCCCCCTTGTAGCCAGCAGGACCCCCCTTTTAGATAACAGGCCTCCCCCATGTAGCCAGCAGACACCCCCACCTCTTGTAGATAGCAGGGCCCCCCTTGTAGTTTCTCACTTGCACCTGTCCGGTGTCGCGGCTCTGCAGCCCCGTACTCATCACTGCCGCTACCCCGTTCTGCCGTCCACATGATGGCGTTTTATGGAGGAGCATGTGACATACACGTCATTCTGCTTCCTCCGTAGTGTTACGCTGGGCCTCCATACAGATTACCCATAAGGTGTCTTCCAGGGATTTATAACACTTGCTCCAATTCCCATTCAGGCTTGCCCCTTCCTGGGACTAAATTCCCAAAACTCGGGAAGCCTATACTATAAAATGTAACTTTTATTCCTTTATTTTAAAATTAATTATAACTGGTGAGAAATCAAAATTAGTGAATTAAAACCACAAACATTGAGTCAGATTGAGTTTTTTTTTTTATAAGTCATTCCCCTTTTGTAATTTCCAGTTAGTTGGATATATTTTTTTTTATCCATTTGCCATCTTTGTTCCTATTGGATGATTTTCTATTAATTCCAACTCTTGTATTTTTCTGCAAGCTCTGTCTCAGCATTGCTGTTTAAAATAGTACACACAACACCCCCCAGACGTTTCACCGGCCGTAATCGGCTTTATCAAGGGTCGGGGTACTAATGGCTTCCATTGTCCAGGTAGACGGGTTTAAATACCCTCTGTTTGTAGGTGGGGACATACTCCACGTTATCACTGCCAATCCGATCCCATTTCGCAATGATCATGTGATTTTCACTCACCGGAATCGTTCCTGAGTGGTCAGATATTAGATTAGATCTTAATTTAGCCAATAGGGAATTTACCTGTACATAGGTAATTTCCGGACCTGCGCACTTCTCCACTATCTGTTCCACTTGCTTCCTGGTTTTGTCATGGTGTCATTGCATGGGATCACGTGCATTTTCACATGATCCCCACGTACTTTTCTGAAGTCTTATGCTTACCTCGGTCACATGATTCCTCACTGGATCAGTGACGTGTTTGTTTATCTATACCACGTGGTATCCGCGGGCTATGTCTGACGTCTTTTGCTTACCGCGGTCACATGATTCCTCACGGGATCAGTGACATGTTTGTTTATCTATACCACATGGTACCCGCGGACTATGTCAGTATTATGAGCTGTTATAATTATGTCACGTAATTTATTTTTCTGGCCCAATCAGACAAGTTTTCTAGTCATAATATTTATCGGTACAGGCAATTGTTCTTATTTTTATTTGCAATTACAAATTCTAGTCATGAATGATAATCCTGTTTATTATTTCCTTATTTAATATGTTTATGTATTTATATTATGATGAATTATTAGTTATATTATATTAGTGATCAGATGTATTGACATCATTTTATAATCTACATGGATTATAGAGATTAAATATACTTAAACTATTTTTTAATACTACTTTTTTTTTTTTTAACTATACGGGTTTCCCCCCCCCCTTTTTTTCCCACTGGATCATTATATATATATATATATATATATATATATATATATATATATATATATATATATATATATCATTATGATTTTCATATATTTATCCTTATTTATCACCAATTAACATAATCAATTGCTTATTTTAAGTTCTATATACTCTTTGTATTTATCAATTGGTGCACTGAGTTTGTTATTAGTTATTAGTAACATCATCAATCAGTGGTTTTAAGTTCTATATATTCTCTATGTATTCATCAATTGGTCCACTCTGGTTGTTATTAGATATTAATAATCATTTATCTTTATTTATCCTTTAGTCTCATCAATTCACTAATTAATATGATGAGTTGTTAATTTTAAGTTCTGTATGTTCTGTGTAGTCCTCAGTTGATCCATTGAGGTTGTTAATTATTAATTATTTTATACCCCCTGTAATTGTATATTGTAACACAAATCCCTCAATTTATGTATTAGGTGTACAAGTTTGTCCGCCCACTTATTAAGTTATTCCCATATGACCATTCAGCTCACATTTTTTAATTCACCATTTGTGCTTCATTGCAGATTCGCGGCTAATCACCATTCCAGACCGATCCACTATTCTCATTACCTGGTAAGTATGGTTTCTCATGTTCTTAATATTCCATTTTCAGTTATATATTCTTTTATCCTCTTTCTTCTCTTCCCTTTATTTTTCTTTTCTTTTCTTCAATCTGGCAGTGAAGGAGTATTGTCCATTATTTATCATATTATTATCTCATATCAGTCAATAATCCTTATACTTTTTGTACCCAGCTATTTTGATTTTAATTTTAAATTTTTACCTCTTTGCTCATGATCCTCCATAAGACATCATGATGCGGACGGCAGAACGGGGCAGCGGCAGTGATGCGTATGGCAGAATGGGGTAGCGGAGTGGAGCACTCCACCAGGTATCGGATTTGGTATTGGAGACATTAGACGAGTCCCCGATACCATGCAAATACCTGGTATCGGCCCTAATACCGATACTAGTATCAGTATCGGGACATCCATAAAAAATACCTCAACATTTAGGGACACATGAATTGTTACCTTTAGCATTTTGAAAGTAAAAGAGTAAGCCATATATATTTCTAAGATTTACAAATACCCCAACTATCTGTATTCTGGCTAGACAGGGTATTCCTATCATGCCTTTTTGAGGAAATATAAGTCTATGAGATATGGACATTGCCAAGGACAAGGTTTAGCACTCTGGTTTCTTACACCATTTTTTAACTAAACTTCAAAATATATAACAAACTTCATTTGTGTTTAGGGCTTCACACTCGTGAACCACGCTCGTGGTTACAGTAATACATACGTACCTGTATGGAAACATTACAATAAACCAAACGGTCAGATTTGTGCCCAATGACCGCGACGGAGGGCATGCCTTGAGTGGGCATACCTTGTAGTGGATGATTTGAAAAAGAGGGAGGGTTGGGAGGGGTCCGCAAAACGTCACGTACGCCCCTCCCGTAGTAGCAGGAGCGTTATATACCCCCGCCCCTACCTACAACTACTCCCGCCCCTCACACAAATACAGCCAATAGGCTTCACACTTGCGTTCAGGGCTTCACACTTGTGCTCGTGGTTACAGTGATACATACGTACCTGTATGGAAACATTAAACTAAACCTAAAGGTCAGATTTGTCCCCAATGACCGCCTTTAGTGGGCAAAAATGAACCTGTTAGGAATAGGGGGCAAAATAAACTGTTAGAAAGTGACACACAACATCCTACCTGACAGACCTGGTGATGATATCCTTGTGGAGCCATATCTCCTGTAATCAAACTACCCTTGAATAAACAACTTGCCTGACTAAACCATACCCTTAACTGACAAGCTACCCACTCAGTGATCTTAAGAGTGATGTCCCGATGCGATTTACCGATCCTTTCATCGCCATCATGCCTGTAGACATGACCAGTCCCCACGCAACCAACATACCCATAGACGCGAGAGTCCTGTACACGAACCATCATGCCTGTGGACTAAACAGATCCCATGTACCATCGTGACTATGGATGTGTCATATCCTACCCAACCATTGTGGCTATGGACCTGAGGCTCTTTTATTTTATATTATTTATTTATTATATTTCCATTCTTTGCGACCACATGTGCGTCATGAAATTATTTCTGTGAAAAAACGTGTCCGTGACAATGCCTTCGCAGTGTATCCTCCTGCAGGTGTGGCAAGTATGAAGCATATACAAGCGCCTACGTGTCGTGATGTAGTTGCTTGGAAATGTGTCAGTAATAACAATTGCGCAGTGCCCTCCCCTGCAGACGTGGCAGGTAGAACGGGTATACAACAGCCATATGAAGCGTGATGTTGTTGCTCTGAAGACGTGTCAGTAGCAACAATTACGTGGTGCATCCCCTGCAGACGTGGCAGCTATGACGAGTGTACAACAGCCTATGATTTGAGATGTTATTGCTCTGAAGATGTGTCAGTAACAATTACCTGCGTGGTGCCTCCCCCTGCAGACGTGGCAGGCATAACGGGTAAACAACCACCAACGTGTTGAAATATTATTGCTCTGAAGATGTGTCAGTAACAATAACTTGTGTGGTGCCTCCCCCTGCAGATGTGGCAGGCATAACGGGTAAACAACCACCTATGTGTCGTATAGTTATTGCTCTGAAGATGTGTCAGTAGCAATTAACTGCGTCATACTGACCCCTGCAGATGTGACAGGCATAACGGGTAAACAACCAGCTATGTGTCGTATATTTATTGCTCTGAAGACCTGTCAGTAGCAACTAACTGCGTGATACCGACCCCTGCAGATGTGGCAGGCATAAAGGGTAAACAACCACCTATGCGTCATATAGTTATTGCTTTGAAGACGTGTCAAAAGCAGTTACCTGCGTTGTGCCACCCCCAGCGGACGTGGCAGGCATAATGGGTAAAAAACCATCTGTCTGTCGAGATGTTGTTGCTCTGATACAAGCACCGTTACAAGCACATACTTACCTGTGAAATGGTTAATTTCTATATAATGGCAACAACACCTTTAGAATGATGAGTATAGATGGTACCTAATAGTATGAGGCAGATAGCGTCCATGTTTTCCCGCATGCGCATCGGAGAAGACTTGCGCAGTATTCCTCTGTTGAGACGGAGGTGATAATGAAGTACGCGTGCGCAGTATTCAGACGCATGCGCCGCAATAGCCTTGTGACATTGTTTTGTTTACATCCGAGTACGCGTGCGCTGAATAAGGCACACACGTACAATGCGGAGATAAGAGGGATCGCCAGCACCACCGGAACTGGCCGGAATGACGAAGTTCGGGGGAAGGAGGTAGAGAATTGACCAATCGTCTCCAGGCAGGGATGATTGACAGTTGCAATAGCCGATGATGGAGCCGTTTTTCACCTAATAAGGTATCGGTCCTCACACTGGTCAATATTATACACCTGGAGATAGGTCTTTTGACCTGTCAATCAAAATATAGAGTACTCTATTGGTTGTGATTGTAGGAGAGAGGTTGAACTTGATTAGGGAGGTTATATAAATCCCCTATATGGTGTTCTCATGGTCATTGCTCCCTAACCTCTGAAGACGTCACAATAAGTGACAAAACATGTTAGGGGGGGGGGGGCAGTGTGAGGAATTTTAATATCAGCATCAGCAACAATTATCAGCACACACTGCAGGTGTGCTGATTACCAAATCTGAATGTTAGTCCAAATGGACAACAGTATATAGACCATACAGTGTGCTTATGATGCTGGGCTTTTAATTCATTTTCAGCTCATAAAAATTGTTTCTTTAGTCAATAAAAGTTAAGTTTTAAACAATTTTCAGTGAGGGATAACAGGTGGACTTTTTTTTACTCAGTCCTCTTGGACTGAGTTGCAGTATATAATAAACGATTATTTAGTCCACCCCTCACTTGGGTCATTGATCCTTGGGATCTTTAATTTGAGTCTTTTTGTGAAAGGAGTTCATCACTCCATTAATTTCAGACCCTTGCACCGAGTGCTTTACTGTCATGGCTGATTTTTTTTTGTCTTCAGGTCCAAATGTTGACAATTTCTCAAGCAGCACATGTTTTTTCGAGTAATAGGCTTCCTCTGGATCAAATTGATATTTTTTCTGCCTTTAGGGACCTACAAAAAACATATAAACAATACTTACGTTCATGGTGGGAGGTGGCGAGTCTGGAAATATATACACAACAGAAAATAACTTTTCGTGGGCTACGTATTAATATCTTGCCAAATTCACATCAGGAAGATCTCGATTTTATAGCAGGTTGGCAGAATCTTCTTACTGATTGCACTATTCGTATGCAGGAGTATCTCCTAAACTACGAAAAACAGGTATTGAAACGAGCTGGGGCACAACTTGAAAAACAAATTACATAGATACAAACGTTTAAAACAGCTACAGAATGTAATAATCTTGAAAGCAAACTTCAAAAGCATATTAAGTCATTCCAACAGGAGACTAAAGAAAGGAAACATCGCAAATACACACGCGATAAATGCGATTTTGAGACGGGAGTGATTTACATAAAGGGAAATAGAAATTACAATTATAACCCCAACCCCTACACTGACATTTCAGAATCAGACGTTTCTGAGTCTGAAGATCCCGGGAAAGGAGGATCTAATAACTATACAGAGAACAGAGGACGCAGGAGAGGGGGGAGAGGGGGTTATTCTCATAGACAACCTACACGTAAATCACCCGTTAACACCAATTCGAGCGAATCAAGATGTCCCCCTGCAGTTACAACAAGAGATCCAGGTTTTTCAAATTCGAGCAATACTCAAGCAGGGTATATACCACCTACACCTGGTTCATCTTCCTCTTTTTTACAATTGGCACCTTTAGCCAACCACCCCATTGTGAACCTAGCAACACCTGTTGCAGCACCAACAATAACCACCATCAACCCTGGAGGAACTGTACCCCCTCCTGTTTTAGGGATGGGAGCGATACCTCGGGACAAAATAGCGGTCCCAGCTTGTATATTAAGACCACAAACACAAGACCTACAGATCTATAATTTATCCTCAGTTTCCCTTACAGATAGTCAAATTAGAGTCCTTCAAAAAGGGCTATCCTTCACCCCAACACCCAAATTTAAGTCTTTTGAATGAGTGAAGGACATTAACCTGTTCGCCAGAAAATTGGCTCAACATAAGGTACATCAAAATAGGTTAATGAATGGGACTAGTCATGATCAAAGAGAAAGAGAAGCTATTCAGATTCTAGAGGATCTAGAAAGAGAGAATGAGGAAGTTGTTGTGATGTGTCCACCATTCTCTAATTTACGCCCCAGATCTACAACCACACCCAGTTTGTCCCAATTCCCTAATATTGACCCTTTTGTCAATATGGTATGTCAAGAAATTTCCAGGATACAACCTGATAGGAGACTTACCAATATTTCATTAGAGGAAAAGAGAGCGCTGGATGAATTAGCAAATAATGCCTCCCTTGTCTGCAAACCAGCAGACAAAGGAGGGAATATTGTCCTGATGGACAAAGGGGATTTTAAGAGGATGGTGATGACATTATTGGAGGATAGTTCCACCTATACCATCCTTCCAAAAAAATCCCACAGATGATTTCAATAAGGAACTAAAGACTATACTGTTAACAGCAAAGAATGAAGATTTAATATCAGAGGATGAATTTAAGGTCTTATACAATTCCACTCCAACTATAGCTACGATGTATGCACTTCCTAAAGTGCATAAAAAAGGTTCGACCTATTCCTGGTCGCCCGATTGTCTCGGGAATGACAATATTACTCAAGGGATCAGTTTATATGTTTATGTTTATCAGTTTTGGTCGCCTGTACATAAAAGGGACACTGTGGAGCTGGAAGGGTGCAGAGATGCGCGACTAAACTAATATGGGGCATGGAACATCTTAGCTATGAGGAGCGATTAAAGGAGTTACAATTGTTTAGTCTTGAGAAGAGACGTTTAAGGGGGGATATGATAAACGTATATAAGTATATTAATGTCCCATACAAAAAATATGGAGAAAAACTGTTCCATGTTAAACCCCCCCAAAGGACGAGGGGGCACTCCCTCCGTCTGGAGAAGAAATCGTTTAGTCTCAAGGGGCGACACGCCTTCTTTACCATGAGAACTGTGAACTTATGGAACAGTCTACCTCAGGAACTGGTCACAGCAGGAAAAATTAACAGCTTTAAAACAGGATTAGATACATTCCTGGAACAAAATAACATTAATGCTTATGAAGAAATATAAAATCCCATCCCTTCCCCAATATCGCGCCACACCCCTACCCCTTAATTCCCTGGTTGAACTTGATGGACATATGTCTTTTTTCGACCATACTAACTATGTAACTATATGTAGATCAGTTCCTTGCACAATTTGTAACAAGCATGCCATCGTATCTGCGAGATGCTAAAGATGTCGTGACGAAATTACAACAATTAACTTTTCTTGTAACCACACTCATCGCAAGTCTGGACGTTGAGTCCCTGTACACGAACATTGCTCATGATTTGGGCATACAGGCAACTGAGTATTTTTTGAGCACTAGGGGTACACACGATCACCGTCACAATGAATTTTTGATTACACTTTTACGTTTCGTACTCACACACAATTTTTTTCTGTTCGATCGGAAATTTTATTTTCAAATTAAGGGCACCACAATGGGCACAGCTTGTGCACCAAATTATGCAAAAATTTTTCTTGGGTGGTGGGAGAACACTATTGTTTTTTCAGATTTTTCTTATTTCACCAGTCACATTTTATTTTGGGGGAGATTTATCAACGACATTTTAATTTTTTGGGATCGCCCCATCACGGAATTCAATTTATTTGTTACTGCACTGAATACAAACAACATCGGGATGAAATTCACACAAACACTATTAATTTTTTGGACTTAGAAATAACACTGGACTTGGATGGGACTGTACATACTAATGTACATCGGAAGGAGACATCTACTAGACATCTAGTTGACAGATTGTGGAACCAATAAAGAATGTACCTTGGGAGCAGCAGATAACACTAGATTACATGATTAGTGTGGCAACTAATGAATTCTTTAATATTTATAGAGCTGCCTCCAATAGAATGGGACATGCCATATACAAAGTGTTTACAGAGGGGACAGATACCACATATCTGTGGTTGATTTTAGGGGGCAGTGATCTCACCAATTATCTTGTTTCTTTTGATCATTGGCTATGGGAACGGTACTGCAAAGTAAAACATTAGACAGACTTTTTCTTTTTTTAAGGTAATAATAGGTTTTTAGCGACTAAATCATTGAGGACTGAATCATTTTCTAAAATTGACCAGCTATTCCTTGTAGCTTTTCTGATTGTGTCGGCCATACAGCTACAGTGAAAGGAGAAGACAAATTTCCAATTCTTTTTTTTTTAATAGTTTGTTCTGGTTTTCTTGTATTTTCTATTTAGGATGCCATTTCTAGGGTTTTCTTGTTGCTCTGTTGAGTGCTTCATTTAATGAATCTTGCCCTGTCTTAAGCAACCCATAAGTTTAGAGACTTGAGTGTTATAGTCAGTGGTCTTCTTATTGATCTTTCCGACCCGAGAAATTGGCTAAAAGGTAGAGATTGTTTCACATGTAGCAAAAGGAAGCCGTTATAAACATAACATATTACAGTCTCCAGAAATTATCTAGAGCCCCTCCTTTAGAGGCCAGGTGGTGGTAGAGATGCACATAGTAGCATAAAGCATACCAGTTATTATAAAAAAAAAAAAAACCTTGTGAAAAGTTTTTATAGGTCAGCGTCTGAGTGTTCAGACCAACAAATCACTAGAATGAGTGAGGAGAGAAGCACACAGCCACATGCTTCCCTCCCTGCTCTGTGGGACAGTCCCATAGACTTACATTCTTAGACCATCCCAGTCACATGACACAGGGCCAGAAGAAAATGCACAAAGTGCACACTTCTTCGAGGTCTGAACACTTAGACTCCAATCCATCAAAAATGTTTGATATGTCTCTATGACATATCAAAAGTTAACCACCAACAAAGAATTACAGACATAGACCCTGATTTACTATTGTAAACCTGACCTGCTTTTGTTGAGTTGAACGCCAAAATGTGGTACAGTGCCCCACAAATTGTGCCTACAGACCTGAAAAAGGTGTGTTGTTGGCTAAAAGGGGGGGGGGGGTCTAAACAACCAGAAAAGGTTGTGATCTCAAAACCCGACCTATTTACTACTGAATTCACAGAAAATACTGTGAATAAATGGCTGACAATTTCTACCTAGAAAAAGCTGGTTAGAACTTTACTGACCTTTGAATCTGTGAATCCCCATGGAAAATAAGAGTGGAATCCTGCAAGTCTGAAACAACATTTCACACTAATAAAAAACCCAATACAGTGGTGCTTTTTAATAATCAAATATAATGGGAGTAAATCCCAGTTCCTATCGGGGGGTCAGAGCTCTACATTGGTTCTGACAACAAAGAGCCACAGTGCTGATTTAGCATGACCCCATTCCCAGTATTTTTTACCTCCTCAGCAGCAATTCTGGCCCTGTCCGTGGTATGGCATCTAATGAGAAAAGTGGTCAGGTTAAGGGATAACTTAACAGGTCATTGGATGCATAATACTACAGTTACCCCCCCAGCGCAGACTGCTTCAGCTGCTGCCGGATAGCCTTTTAAGATGCCCCTTGTGCTGCGACGATGTTCACTCACCTGTCCCCGATGCTCCGGACCGTCCTCTTCAGGATCCCCTACATGGCCGTCGTTCGCCTTCGTCATCATCACGTCGTGCACGCCGTCCCGTCAACCAATAGGAGTGGCGTGCGCAGCGACGTGAAGATGGCAATGAAGAGCGACGATCCCGGGCAGCAGTGATGGTCTGGAGCGGCGGGGACACCTGCGGTGACAGTGATGGAGGGCGACATCCAGGGCAGCGGTGACGGTCCGGAGCGCCGGGGACAGGTGAGTATAACTATATACTTAGGATTGCACGGATCCCTCAACATACGATAGTAACAACTAACGATGGTTCATTTGGAACAAATTACCATTGTATGTTGAGGGATCACTGTATAGTCATCCATGAGACACATACTGTTACTGTCTGTCTTATTGTAATTAGAACGCCACTATTAGATGAAATAGTACATCCTTTGGTGAGAAGGGATTCAATTTATTTGACATATACCATGTGCTCCATTTTTAGGAAAACCTTTTATATTTTTGGATTTACAAAGTTTAGATTCTCTAGGGTCATTGAAGGTTCAAGTAATAACTACTTCATTGGGATTTTGTATTCCCTTATCCTATCCTTTGCAAGCTTTTGCCACACACACACACACACACACACACACATATGCAAAGCATTGCATGTGTGTACACTTGGTAATTCTCTTATAGATAACAGTGTGTCTCTCTTGCTGCAGGTCTTAGATTTAGCTACTCTATGTTCGCTGGATTGAAATATATTTAAATACCTTTGGAACACTTGTAATGGGAGATGCTTGGTAAATGCCAGTATTGATATACTAATTATAGACATTGAGATGGTGATGCTAATAAATTACAGTATCACTCAGCTGAAGTTCAGGATTAGGCTTTATACATTTCTTGAAGGAATCTGTAGGCCTGTGCTGTCATCTACTGGCATTAAGGAGGTTTTGCAACCAAATAATATTTCTCAAATTGCATGCACTATAATTCTTTTAATGGAAACATCAACCAATTAGGTTTAGTAAAAGCATGTAGCATTTTTTGAAAGGGTACCTATGCTTTTAGGTAATCTTTTGTGTGAAGTATCTCACATAAGTGAGTACACCTCTCTTTTTTTGTAAATATTTTATTATACCTCTGCTACAATGAGTGCACAGCCTGTATAACAGTGTTTAATGTTGTGTCCCTTCAAAATAACTCAACACACAGCCATTAAAGTCGTATTCCAGGAAATAACTTTTTTTTATATATATATCAACTGGTTCCAGAAAGTTAAACAGATTTGTAACTTACGTCTATTAAAATCTTAATCCTACCCGTGCTTATCAGCTGCCGAAGTTGAGTTGTTTCTTTGTCTAACTGCTCTATGATGACACTTGTCTCGGGAGCTGTTAGAGACTACGCTGTCTCAGTTCGTACAGCGTCAGCAGTGGGCTCGATCTGAGGGTACTGCAGCAGTTCTCCTGCAGGCAAGGAAAATGGAAAGCCAGCAATGTTCTCCTGTTGTGGATGGCATGTAGTGTCCTGTGATGATTAGCAGGTGCCGTGGGTCTTTGTGTATCGCTGTATCCTTGTGGGATTTTGGTGGATGACACTTAGGATAAATAGTAGTTTAAGGTTGGACGCGTTTCAGGTCCTCCATAGGACCTTTCTTCAGCAGCTCAACATGTAATGGTTAGAGACATTTTTGTAGGTTATATATATACACATAGCTCCCTCCCCCTAATTGGTGAGGGGGGCGTCACATTCAATTAAAGAAAATGGGATAAGAGAATAGTAAAACATGGAAATAAAGTACTATTTATGTAAGTTAGCTAAAACTTCTATTTTTGGTGATAAAGACAAGTATTGAGCGAAACTTTTGAAATAGAAATAAACTAACGTATACTGTGAAATTTAAATAGACTAGCATATACTATAAAATTTGATGAACACAAATGAACTGGAATTATGTTGAATATGCATTAAAATACAAAGAAGAATAAAAATGTAAATGAGGTGTTTAAACAGGTGATTAAATATATGAATTGCTGGATTGTTTGTAGCCATACATATATAGAAATATTTGTCAGTGTCTATAATGTATATAATGTATATGTTGGTGTATCAAAAAATGGCAAAAATGCCACAGATTTAGTTAAGATAGGTTGCAAACATATAAAATATATTTATAAATATAAAAATATTTCCAAAAATACTCCTAAAATATTTCCCCCCCAAAAAAAAAATCTGTTAATATCTTGGGAAACTGGAGACGTATAGTGGTGAAATTCTGACTCATGAATCCTAAAATGTTGGGGCGGGCAGGGGGTCCCAATCAAGGACACATCGGAGTGCTGATTTACAGCCTGACGCCGATGGGTCATCGAAAGGGACCTCCGCTTAGTCAAGGAACTCGAAGACTTCTATTTCGCTATTGAGTCCCTTCGGTGCGAGAGAGTCAAATTTGAATATCTTTCTAGATTCCAATCTAGACATTTTGCCTATATACTTACCTCCTTGCCAGTTGAGCAGGACTGGCGAGGAGGTAACTATATAGGCAAAATGTCTATATTGGAATCTAGAAAGATTTTCGAATTTGACTCTCTAGCACCGAAGGGACTCAATAGCGAAATAGAAGTCTTCAGGTTCCTCGACTAAGCGGAGGTCCCTTTCAGCACTCCAATGTGTCCTTGATCGGGACCCCCTGCCCGATCCCAACATTTTAGGATTCATGAGTCAGAATTTCACTACTATACATCTCCAGTTTTGCACGATATTAATGGTATTTTTTTTCTTTTATAAATATTTAAGGAGTATTTTTGGAAATATTTTTATATTTATAAATATATTTTCGATATTGTCCCTCGGCGGCACACAAAGGGTTAATATCTTTCTTTTCTCCTACTGGACAGAAGAATATTATCATAATGGGATTAATTAACTACTAATAAAGTAATCAACCAATCCCAGATACCTGTCCTTCAACATGATATCCATAAAACCCCCCACAGACAGGTTTTTTTCTTCAGTCCTATGGACAGTATGTTTTATCTTTAGGTACAGCCCTTCATAGGGTTAATTTGCTCCGCTGGCTCTGCCTGAAGGTCTCAGGCCTCCAGCGTGATTTGCGGCCCGTGCTTCATCGCATGTGAGGGATAGTGGGACCTTGAGGGAATGCTGCCCAGGGAGTCTGTATCTGTATCGGGACCCCTGTGGCATCATTTACCTTGCGGTCCGCTCCCCTGCCTTGCCCTCCATACCACGGAGTTCCTGGCGCGCCGCGACTTCCAGCTGGCTGCCCACACACACTGTGGCAGTGCGCATGCACCGCTGATTATGCGCTTCCGGAGCCCAGTACTGCGGACCTCCGGGACCCTTCAGGTAAGGGGAGTTTTTCCCTCTATGTTTTTCGGCAACTTCCGGTTCCGGTAGGGCCGGGATTTAACTTATTTAAGCAGACCTGTACCAGGTATCGGTCTAGCCTCTGCCAGGTGCCCGACTCCGTCAGCATTCAGGTATGTCCTATGGAACGGGTTAGCCTATTCCTTAGGAAAATTGTTAGGTTTACACCTACTCTTGCTCTCTTAACCTGGTCATTATGTTATGAGTTTGCCCATCCCTTAATGTTCCTTACTCCCCTGTGTGCCTAAGCTATGAAGTCATAAATCACTAGTTAATATAGCTGTTTTATGATATTGCAGGATGGATAGGCCTCAGGAATCCCATTCCTCTAAGAAAAGGAGAAGGAAGGAGCATCATAAGATGTGTCTTCAGTGCAGCCAACCTTTACCAGATGAGGACTCTCTTGACATGTGTTCAGCCTGTTCCGAGTATACTCCAGCCTCCAGTGCTTTCCAGTCTGAAGCTAAACAATTGTTTGGATGGTTTAGATCTAGCCTGCAATCTGTATTGTCTAGTCAGAAAACTTCTAAATCCTCCAAAACCACAGCGAAAGCTCCTATATCACCTGAATCTTCGTTACCATCTTCTTCTGAGTCCCACGGTGAATTAGATTTATCCTCTTCTCAGGAACTAGCTGAAGTTGGCACTCCGGAGGATTATTACCTCTTTAAAAAAGAGAAAATAAATTTTTTGATGAAATCTGTAAAAAAAGACTGTTGAAGGTGCCCCTTCTGATGAAAGTTTACCCAAAAAAGAAGCTCTTTTTTATTTTCCGCAGGCTGTTTTTCCACGTCAGCCATTGTTGGATCCCTTGATTAAAGCTGAATGGCAGAAACCTGAAAAGAAATCCGATTTGGGATCCAGATTCAAGGGGACATATAAAATGGATCCTAAAAGCTCAGAGTCTTGGGAGTCTCTCCCTAAAATTGATTTAGCTGTTGCTAGATTATCCAGGAAGTCTATGTTTCCCTCGGATGAATCCTCCTGACTAAAAGACCATATGGATTTTTCGTCAGCTAGTCCAGAAATTCGGCCAGCCAGAGATGGATGTTATGGCCACTCGAGCCAACAGGAAGATTCAGTCATTCTGCACCATCTATCGCAGAGACCACCCCGGCCATCTGGATGGTCTCTCCCTTCCGTGGAACAACAGGTTCCTCTACGCATTTCCTCCAGTCCCCCTTATTTCCAGAATGCTGACAAAGATCAAAGAGGAACATGCGGTAGTCCTAGCAATCCTTCCATTCTGGCCAAGGAGGGCTTGGTTCCAGCTCGCATGGAAGCTTTTGAAAGGCTGTCTTTGGGAGCTTTCCCTCATTCCGGACTTACTATTGCAAGAAGATCTCTGCCATCCGGCTCTTCACAAGCTGAGGTTGACAGCTTGGCTACTGAGAGGTTGAAACTCAGCACGCAAGGCTTCTCTGAAGATGTAATATCCCTCCTCGCAGCCTCTAGAAAACCGTCCACCCTCAAGGTCTACTCCAGAGTTATGAGTTTGTTAAATTCTTGGTGTCTGACTCATCATGTTGATTCTCCCTCCTTATCTCATGTGTTGGATTTTTTGAAGGATGGTTTCAATAAGGGCCTTAAGTCGAATACTTTACGAGTACATTTTTCGGCAATTAATATTTTTTTTTTCAAGGTTCTTTCTCAAATAATGCTCTGGTTTCTAGATTTTTCAAGGCGGTCTCCAATCTCAGACCTTCAGTGACACCTCCAGTCCCCTCCTGGGATTTACCATCGGTACTTCAATCACTAAACGGTCATCCTTTTGAACCTATGGAAGATGCAGACATCAAGTTTGTCTCCTGGAAAACCCTGTTTTTGGTGGCCATATCCTCAGCTAAGAGGGTCTCGGAGCTTCAAGCTTTATCCATACTTCCTCAATACCTCAAAGTTCATGATGATTGTTTAATTATACGTCTGGATCCTGCGTTCAGACCTAAAGTGTGCACGGTCTCCAACCTTACTCAGGAAATTTTCCTTCCTGACTTCTATCCTAACCCTGAAGATGAAGTCCAATCCTCTCTTCACACATTAGACGTGAAAAGGTCGGTTCTATGCTATCTTAATAGAACCCAGAATTTTAGACGCTCAGAATCACTTTTTCTACAATTTCTGGGTCCAAATAAGGGCAAACCAGCTTCCAAGTCTTCACTCGCAAGATGGATTAAGGATCTAATTTGCCTCTGCTATTCTCTTCAAGGGAAAGAAACTCCCATTGGTGTACGTGCTCACTCCACCCGGGCGATGTCTACATCCTGGGCGAACCTATCTCTTGACCAAATATGTCGAGCAGCAACTTGGTCATCACCGGATACTTTTATCAACCACTACAAGTTGAATCTCGCAGCTGGCGGGGAAGCGTCCTTTGGCAGACAAGTGCTGGAATTAGCAACCTCTTTACCCTCCCTTTGATTTACTGCTTTGTATATCCCTTTGTGTGCCGCCGAGGGACGATATGGAAGGTTAAAATTTACTTACCAAAATTTTTTCTTTCCATGAGTCCTGAGGCGGCACAGATACCCTCCCGATTAAATATTTTTTTGCTGCATACTACACGTGTCTTCTATGTCTGTGGGGTTTTTTATGGATATCATGTTGAAGGACAGGTGTCTGGGATTGGTTGATTACTTTATTAGTAGTTAATTGATCCCATTATGATAATATTCTTCTGTCCAGTAGGAGAAAAGAAAGATATTAACCCTTTGTGTGCCGCCTCGGGACTCATGGAAAGAAAAAATTTCGGTAAGTAAATTTTAACCTTATATGTTTGCAACCTATCTTAACTAAATCTGTGGCATTTTTGAAATATTTCTATAGCTGTATGGCTACACACAATCCAGCAATTCATATATTTAAGCACCTGTTTAAACACCTCATTTTCATTTTTATTATTTTTTTTGCATTTTAATGCATATTCAACATAATTCCAGTTCATTTGTGTTCATCAAATTCTTATAGTATATGCTAGTTTATTTAAATTTCACAGTATACGTTAGTCTACTTATATTTCAAAAGTTTTGTTCTATACTTGTTTTTATCACCAAAAATAGAAGTTTTAGCTAACTTACATAAATAGTACTTTATTTCCATGTTTTACTTTTCTCTTATCTCATTTTCTTTAATTGAATGTGATGCCTCCCTCACCAATTAGGGGAGGGGGGGGGGCTATGTGTATATATATATATATATAGCAACAGAAGAATGCAGCAGCACACTGCCAGCACAAGGATATAGGTGCAACATGAATATGCAGTTAAAACATGGAGAGCTATACAGCTATGGTGTAATAGATGCAAATGTGAAACTATGAAATAGTGAGGCACTTAGCTCGCAAATTTGTCTCCGCCGGCGGTCAAATAGCTTGGACCGTCCCACCGCGATAAGGTAGCCTCCTGGGACGGACCCTACACTGTGAATATGCCTCTGTGTGAACAGTTCAGTAAGCATGGCAGGATCTGGAACATCCAAGCCACCTTATATACACACCTGATAGAGGTGGGTGGGGTGCAAGGCCAACATGGAGGTAGCCACTCCCCCGTATGTGCAATACAGACAAAGAATAAGTCAGCCAGCACTTTAGTTGATACCAAACTATTATATGGACCTGGCCTACAGGTGCATGCTACTATATAACCTACAAAAATATATAACCTACAAAAATGTCTCTAACCATTACATGTTGAGCAGCTGAAGTAAGGTCCTATGGAGGACCTGAAACGCATCCAGCGTTAAACTACTATTTATCCTAAGTGTCATCCACCAAAATCCCACAAGGATACAGCGATACACAAAGATCCACGGCACCTGCTAATCATCACAGGACACTACGTGCCATCCACACCAGGAGAACATTGCTGACTTTCCATTTCCCTTGCTTGCAGGAGAACTGCTGCAGTACCCTCAAATCGAGTCCACCGCTGCCGCTTTACTAACGGAGACGACCAAGTCTCTAACAGGGCACCCTCTGCCCAGGGATTGTGACCGGCTGACGATCAGGACAACACAATAGAGGTACCAACTAAAAATTATTTATCATGTGAGAAGCGCTTCCACTATACACCATCTCCGCTGCATACCTGTGAGACAGCCATGTCTCTAGCAGCGCTGTTACTGCTTGGGAAACCGGGACCCGTCCGGCGACCAACCCAGCATACCACAAAGGTACCAACTTTTACCATATTGCATTTCAAATACTGTAACCAGTAGCAACCAAAAATAATTACCGCCACTGCACATTTTTTGAGACCGCCAAGTCTCTAGTAGAGCGCGGTGCAGAGAGCTAGAATCACAACCTCATATAAGGTTACAAATTGTTTCATCTGTTGCCCAGTTACTATTGTATCAATCGCTGTATCCTTTAGAGACCATATCTACAGACGCCATAATTGAAGTTAAATCATCTGGATTTATTGCCACAACTGAGATATTTATTCATATTATCTACCTGCATTATTTCTACAAACTGTGTGGACATTTAGCGAATAATTAATAATAATAAAAAAAAAAATCATTTTATATATTTTATTAGTTTTAAATAATGATTTGCCATATTTTATGCATTGAATATTTTATGCATAGACTATTTAATATACCAGTGTAATTTTGCTGACCCACAAGGGCCCTGTGGGTCAAAAGACACAAATATTACGAACATCTTATTAATAAATTAATTTGTATCTAATATTCATGACTCTGAGCCCCAATTTTTCTATATATTCAGTTGATAAACTGTTGAATAGCAACAGGTTTGAGATCATTCATAGCTATTGAAGAAATTTTAACCGCATGTTCACACACAACACATCTAATTTGCCTGCACTTAAAAAGTCCTTTCAGATTTAACCAAGATGAGCAAGAAGGAAGCGTACTTACAAGATACCAAATTTGCTAGATTTGGAGCTTTTCTACTAGATAAATTTACACCATGTTATAAATATTTGTTTAAAGTAGGATCCTGCTGTAAAACAGGTAAAAATGTAATGATGATGTTTTTGATAGTATTGAATTCCACAGTCTATGTGGTAACAAATGTAGGCGTGCAGGGGGTGGCAACTAGTTTCGTACACGTAGGCGCTTCCTCTGGCTCGCACTGACGCACAAAGCGTCTGGAGAGGGTTCTTATGGACTGGGAAAACCAATGTTGCCATGACAACACAAACAAAGTGAGTATAGCAATGACAAAGAGCTTTAAAAATTCCATAAAAAACTAAACCCTTTATATATACAGCCTGACAGGAGGTTCTAGAGGAGAAAGGCACCCATTTAATTTTTCTCATTGAATACCAGTGGACCCAATGGCCCTTATTTACTAAGAGTGTCGGGTTTATCTCTGAGTGTTTCTTGATTTACTCCGTGTATTTTTCTCCCTGATTTACTAATGTGTCGCACGGGGAAAAAATTGTGTTGCATGGGTTGGGAATTGTGTCGCAGGGTAATTTGTACATATGCCCCCCCCCCCCACAGCGCAATCACATGCCCCCAGCAGCCATGTGTATATATATGTATGCCCCCCGCACAGCTCTATCATATACCCCCGCAGCGCATGTGTATGTGTATATATATATATATATATATATATATATATATACCCCCCCGCACAGCGCTATCATATACCCCCGCAGCGCATGTAGATACATCTTATATATGCCCCGCACAGCGCATCTATATACATATGCCTCTGAAGCGCTATCAATGACAGCTTGTCAATGATAGGGCTTCAGAGGCATATGTATATAGAAGTGAAGTGGGGACCAGACATATAGCGTTATCTGGTCCCCACTTCGCTACAATACATAATCCTCAGCAAACACCAGAGCTGCCCCATCGCCTCCCCCATCCCCGTTGTTATAATTACCTGTTGCCGGGGCCCGGGGTCTGCGATCATTCTGGCTGCGCTGTCACTGTGCGCACTGACGGTGATGTCACGACGTGCGTTGGGGACGTCACTCGTCAGTGCGCACAGTAACAGCGCACAGTAACAGCGCCGAAGCCAGAATGATCGCGGACCCCGGGCCCCGGCAACAGGTAATTATAACACCGGGGATGGGGGAGGCGATGGGACAGCTCTGTTGTTTGCTGAGGATTATGTATTGTAGCGAAGTGGGGACCAGATAACTTTATATGTCTGGTCCCCACTTCGCTTCTATATACATATGCCTCTGAAGCGCTATCATTGTGCTTCAGAGGCATATGTATATAGATGCGCTGTGCCAGGCATATATAACATATATATCTACATGCACTGCGGGGGGTATATAATAGCGTTATGCGGGGGGGATATATATATGTGTACACATGCGCTGCAGGGGGTATATATATATATGTACACATGCGTTGCGGGGGGCATGACATATAGCGCAGCAGAAGGCAAGATATATAGAAGCTGTGGGGACATATACAAAACCCCCAGCGATTCCATATATCTTTCCTCACCGCAGCTCGCAAGGATCCCTGAATGGCTCTTCAGTACGGGCTATTCAGGGATCCTAGCGGGGAATTTGGAAATGAAAGTAAAATACATCGTACATCGCTGGGGAGCGGAACATGCCACCCGCTCCCCTGCTTAATAAGTTTTGATCGGATCGGGTCTCAGAAGTGAGACCCAGTGCGATCAACCCCTTAGCCCCTGTACTACTACCCCCAACATGGAACAGACCCTGTTCCATGATGGGGGTAGGATTCACTCGGTTTTCAGTAATTTCCCGACAGCTCAGAGGTGTCGGGTTTTAGTGCAGAAAAATTCACAGGTTTTCCTGTGAGTTTTTCATCTTACTCTGAGTGTTTTTTCTTTTTTGTCGGGGACATGCCCCTTTTTGTGATAACCACGCCCATTTCGACGGGTTAAAAAAACACTCTGAGTGATGATATATATTATCGGGTTGTGCAACCAAATTTGTGTCGCATGGGCTATGCGACACAAATGTGGTCGCACAACCCGACAAAAAAAGTCGGGTTCAAATTAGTAATTGAGGGCTAATGCGTTCAAGCGAATTATCCACCGAGCTTCTTTTCTCAATAACACCTGGTGCCTGTCTCCTCCATTGGACGGAACTTCAACTTTTTCTAGTCCAGTGAACATCACACTGGTGGGGTCCGCGTCATGACAAGTGCGAATAGAGCGCAAATGTTCTTTTATACGCACTTGTTTTCCCAACATGGTAGTAGCCACATGGGCAAATTAGGCAATAAACAACATAACATGTCTGGCAAGTTATTAATTGTTTGACCACGATCTGAGTATCTCCCAACCGGAATGTGGGTTTAGCCAAATTCTGCCGGCAGATACTACAATGATGGCATTTGTAATTACCTGAAGGTGACGTGCTTGCTAACCAGTTGTTGTTTGAGCATTAGCCTTGAATGTTTTAAATAAGTTTCCCAAAGTTTTATTACGTTTATGGGCGATGATGGGGTTCTGAGTCGATATTGTTTTTAAAGCTTCATCTTCTTGTATAATGTACCAATTTTTTCTGATAATACTACTGATAATATTGTTCATAGGTGCATTTTTTAAAGCAAAAGTGAACTTATTATTTGTGTCACTGTCTATGGATTGTTGTGGTTTCTTTTTATATAACAGTTCCTCCCTAGTTTTCAGTTGTACTTTATCTAAAGCTTTTTGGACAAGCGTTTCAGGGTATCCACGCTTTATTAATCTCCCTGAATATGTCTGGTTTATTGTTTATTCGCTTCAAACAAACAAACTGACTATAGGGGATACTTTGTTTCACATGTGCCGGGTGAGAACTGTTAAAATGTAGCAGAGCGTTCCGGGATGTACTTTTACGGTATGAGGTGGTAATGAGTATGTTATCCATTACTAAAACTTTAACATCGAGGAACTCTAAATGCTGTCCACCAAATTGATATGTGAATGCAATATTCCTGTCATTTGTGCTATTTAGATAATGAACTATGGACAATAGATGCTGTGAATCTTTGATATGACTGGGACACGTGGTAACAAGTGGTTGTAAAAGGGAATCAACCCATTCACAGAGAGGTTCATTCAAGGAACCGATTCCCGCAACTATGGGTCACATAGGCGGCGGGAATCGGTCCTTGTCTATTTTTGGTAATGAATGGAAAATTGGAGTGATGGGATTTTTAACCAACATATAGTCATATTCCTTCTGCGAAATTGCACCAAGAGATAAACCTTCCCTCAAGAGCAATTCCAATTTTTTGCTAAACTTAAAAGTAGGATTATAAGCAATAGGTGTGTATGTCCTGCTGTCGCTCAAAATAGTTTTATTAAGTATACAGTATAATTCTGTGTCCATTCTAATGACTGCCCCCTCCCCTTGTCTGCGGCACATATTGTCCAATTGTCATTATCCCTAAGTTCCTTGAGAGCAATTCTTTCAGACTTCATCAAATTGTCAACCTTAGATCCAACACACTTCTGTTTCAACTCAATTAACTCTTTAATCACCAGGTACTGAAAAGTGTCCATAACCGGACTTCTCGAATTAACTGGATAAAAATCCGGATTTTTGGTTTTGAAAGACGGAGATCTGGACATGAGTGGGCCCCGTCGCCATGTTTCTAAATCAAGAGACATAAGAGCACGTAAAGCATTTTGTTCCTGAAAAGAAGAAAAATTCGTTAGCGGCATAGTAGTACCCACATTTTCTTCACATTGTATAATCCCATTACAAGAATCAATATCAGCTGAATCAAAATGTCTTTTCCTGATAAATTTGTTAACGTCCAAATGGTGTTAAAAAACATTAAAGTGGGTAGTAAGAGAAAAACCAAGTCCTTTCATTAATACAACAATATGGGAAGAATTAAAGGGGTACTCCGGTGGAAAAACTATTTTTTTTTCTTTTTTAAATCAACTGGTGCCAGAAAGTTAAACATATTTGTAAATTAAAAATCTTAATCCTTCCTGTATTTATTAGCTGCTGAATACTACAGAGGAAATTTTTTTCTTTTTGGAATGCTCTCTGATGACATCACGAGCACACTGCTCTCTGCTGACGTTATAATAATCTTTATTTATTGTTGTCCTTAGTGGGATTTGAACCCAAGGCCCCAGCACTGCAAGGCAGAAGTGCTAACCACTAAGCCACCATACTGCCCTTAGCATACATCTGCTATGCACGGTTGCTAAAATGGACAGAGATGTCAGCAGCGAGCACTAAGGTCATGATGTCATCAGTGTTCCAAAAAGAAAGGAATTTCCTCTGTAGCATTCAGCAGCTAATAAGTACTGGAAGGATTAAGATTTTTTAATAGAAGTAATTTACAAATATAGAAAGAAAAAACTATGTAGATGTGTGCAGCTCACAACTATTACGCACCGAGGTCAAACAGGGCAAGCAACTATACCTTAATTGCTAATAGAGGAAAGCCAAAAAAAAAATGTAATGTAGCCCGGACCTTCTAGGTGAGTATAAAATGGATATACGAGGATCGTGCTTCAATAATAATTGTCATTTATTTATAAAAATGAGATTTCACCACTTCTCACAGGGCCCTTGTGAGAAGAACATACATAATAAAAGGCAACCTAACAATGTATTAGGCAATAATATTAAAATTATACACTTGGCATAGAGTAATAGAATAAAATAGCAGAGTAAGATCTGTACCATACAAATATATTAGAAATACATTAGAAAGTTGCTCTTCTAGATGTTTAGGGTAAATATGTCCCTTTTTAGATACAGTAGCAAACAGTCTGTATTATTAGAGATTGTTACCGGTCTGTAAATTGTAGCTCAGGCGGTGAATATTACTCCCGTAATAGCTGGGTGTCCGTGGTGTGCACAGTTCACTGTACGGTGCTTCCAATTGTGAGCCTGGTCCAGTAGGGTCTGAGCGTGGTGGCAGTCGCTGTCGGATAAGGCGCTGGCAGGCGCCAAAGATCGTGATGGTGTCCGGGGACTGCTGGCGCTGGCGTGCGCTAGAGTTGGTATTCCTCACCGCTTCATTGGTTGGTAAACAGGACCAAATACTGGAGGGCTGGAAGTTCACCTCGTGGTGCCGGCATCTGACGTCAGAGCCGGGATGGCTACACCAGGATAATTGCACCGGGATAATTGCACCGGGATGGATCTGAACTGCTGGACCGGGTAGGTAGCAGAATAAGAGCGTAAATGATGGTACAGTTCATGAAGTGTAACTGGCCATAGAATTTGGGCACAGTTCAAGTACTGCTATGCCAGTAGATAACGACTAGACGCGTTTCAGGGTTGTATAATATAACCCTTTCCTCAGTAGTCATGATAGTTGCCATAGATCATCAGTTGTTTTATATGGGCACAAATCCCACCCCTTAACACATTGATAGATAATAGTAAAAAGCATAAATGGATTCAATGGATCGGTTCACCTAGAGAGCAATACTAAGTATAGAGTAGTGTGTGAATTCTGTTGGGAAATTGTAACGATGCGTTTTCCCAAACAGATGAGTTTTTTGTATAATAAAGAGAGATAGTGTTATATAACAGACAGTGTACTGGAAGTAAATAATTAGGAGAGTACAATGAAATACAATAAAATAAAATAAAATAAAACAGGAATGGAACAGGGAAAATAATAAAATACAAATATAAAAATAAATATGAATAACCATAGACACAAAATAAAATTAGTTATAATAAAATTAAGAATAAAAGTTTAAATATATAAAGATGAAAATACAAATAGGAAAAAGAAAGAAAAATAAATAAGAATAGGAAAAAGAAAGAAAAATAGATAAAAATTAAAAAATAATAATAAAATAAAAATAAAAATAAAAATGAAAATAGAAATAGAAAAATAAAATAAAAACGAAAGAATAAAATAAAATAAAACAATGAAAAAATAATTAAAAATAAAAATAAAAATTAGTGATAAAAAATAAAATAAAAAGTAAAAATGAAACAGAATAAAATATAAATGAAAATAAAAATAAAATTAAAATGAATAAATAATTAAATGAAAAAATAATAGTGACATTAAATAATAATAATAAATAAAAGGACATCGTTGTAGATGAGTCTATAGGGGATGAGGTCAGCCCATGGGATAACCCCTTGATGGCCAGATAGGGGTGTTCCAATGGGCCGAGTGAATCCCCTATAAAAATCCGAAGAGTTCAAAGTCTATCAATGTGTTAAGGGGTGGGATTTGTGCCCATATAAAACAACTGATGATCTATGGCAACTATCATGACTACTGAGGAAAGGGTTATATTATACAACCCTGAAACGCGTCTAGTCGTTATCTACTGGCATAGCAGTACTGTGCCCAAATTCTATGGCCAGTTACACTTCATGAACTGTACCATCATTTACGCTCTTATTCTGCTACCTACCCGGTCCAGCAGTTCAGATCCATCCCGGTGCAATTATCCCGGTGCAATTATCCTGGTGTAGCCATCCCGGCTCTGACGTCAGACGCCGGCACCACGAGGTGAACTTCCAGCCCTCCAGTATTTGGTCCTGTTTACCAACCAATGAAGCGGTGAGGAATACCAACTCTAGCGCACGCCAGCACCAGCAGTCCCCGGACACCATCACGATCTTTGGCGCCTGCCAGCGCCTTATCCGACAGCGACTGCCACCACGCTCAGACCCTACTGGACCAGGCTCACAATTGGAAGCACCGTACAGTGAACTGTGCACACCACGGACACCCAGCTATTACGGGAGTAATATTCACCGCCTGAGCTACAATTTACAGACCGGTAACAATCTCTAATAATACAGACTGTTTGCTACTGTATCTAAAAAGGGACATATTTACCCTAAACATCTAGAAGAGCAACTTTCTAATGTATTTCTAATATATTTGTATGGTACAGATCTTACTCTGCTATTTTATTCTATTACTCTATGCCAAGTGTATAATTTTAATATTATTGCCTAATACATTGTTAGGTTGCCTTTTATTATGTATGTTCTTCTCACAAGGGCCCTGTGAGAAGTGGTGAAATCTCATTTTTATAAATAAATGACAATTATTATTGAAGCACGATCCTCGTATATCCATTTTATACTCACCTAGAAGGTCCGGGCTACATTACATAATTTACAAATATGTTTAACTTTCTGGCACCAGTTGATTTAAAAAAGAAAAAAAAAAGTTTTTCCACCAGAGTACCCCTTTAACCTCTTAAGGACGCAGGGCGTATGGATACGCCCTGCATTCGGAGTCCTTAAGGACGCAGGGCGTATCCATACGCCCGTGGGAATTCCCGTCCCCACCGCTAGCCGGTTGGGGACCGGAGCCGGATGCCTGCTGAAATCATTCAGCAGGCATCCCGGCATATCGCCCAGGGATGGCCGCAGATCGCTGGACAAGTCAGTCGCTGGACAAGGCGATTCCGGGTCAATCGGGTCTCCAGTGACCCGGTGACCCGGAATTACTGGCTGATCGGGGCCGTCTTTGACGGCCCCGAACAGCCAGAGTCAGCAGGGGTGAGGTGGCACTGGTGCCACCTCACGATCGCCCTGATTCGTCGGACGGTTTCAGGGCGCCTACTGCGGGTGTCACTCCCGCATCCGCTCCGCCCCTCTTCTGGAGGACGTGAGCGGGTGCGGGAAGAAGACCCCGGGTGCTGGGGACCCCGATCCCCGGCGTTAATGTTGGGATTGGGGCCCCAGGAGCGACGGCCGTGGCGAGGGACTGTCCTGCGACGGAGCAGCAGCAGGAGGTGAGTGACAGCCTCCTGCTGTTGCTTAGCAACAGCTCCCAGCATGCAAAAAGGGCATGCTGGGAGCTGTAGTTATGCAACAGCAGGAGGCAGACCACCACAACTCCCAACATTCCCTTATGGGCATGCTGGGACTTATGGTTTTGCAACAGCTGGAGGCACAGTTTTTCTATGGAAAAGTGTACCTTCAGCTGTTGTATAACTACAACTCCCAGCTTGCACAAACAGCTAAAGTGCATGCTGGGAGTTGTAGTGGTGCATCTGCTGGTTGCATAACTACAACTCCCAGCATGCCCATTGGCTGTCGGTGACTGCTGAGAGTTGTAGTTTTGCAACAGCTGAAGGCACACTGGTTGTGAAACTCAGTTTTTTTTACCTAACTCAGTGTTTCACGACCAGTGTGCCTCCAGCTGTTGCAAACTACAACTCCCAGCAGTCACCTTACACCATGCACCGTACATGCTGGGAGTTGTAGTTTTGCAACAGCTGGAGGCACACTGGTTTTGAAACACTGAGTAAGGTCACAAACTCAGTGATACATAACCAGTGTGCCTACAGCTGTTGCAAAACTAAAACTCTCAGCATGTACAGTCTGTCAGCGCATGCTGGGAGTTGTAGTTTTGCAACAGCTGGATGTCCCCCCCCCCCATGTGAATGTACAGGGTACACTCACATGGGCGGAGGTTTACAGTAAGTATCGGGCTGCAAGTTTGAGCTGCGGCAAATTTTCTGCCGCAGCTCAAACTGCCGGTGAGAAACTACTGTGAACCCCCGCCCGTGCGACTGTACCCTAAAAACACTACACTACACTAACACAAAATAAAAAGTAAAAAACACTACATATACACATACCCCTACACAGCCCCCCTCCCCTCCCCAATAAAAATGAAAAACGTCTGGTACGCCACGGTTTCCAAAACGGAGCCTCCAGCTGTTGCAAAACAACTACTCCCAGTATTACCAGATAGCCACTGATTGTCCAGGCATGCTGGGAATTTTACAACAGCTGGAGGCACCTCTTTGGGAATCACTGGCGTAGAATACCCCTATGTCCACCCCTATGCAAGTCCCTAATTTAGGCCTCAAATGTGCATGGCGCTCTCACTTTGGAGCCCTGTCGTATTTCAAGGCAACAGTTTAGGGTCACATATGGGGTATCGCCGTACTCGGGAGAAATTGTGTTACAAATTTTCGGGGGTATTTTCTGCTTTTACCCTTTTTAAAAATGAAAAATTTTTGGGAAAACAAGCATTTTAGGTGAAAAATTTTTTTTTTTTTTACATATGCAAAAGTCGGGAAACGCCTGTGGGGTATTAAGGTTCACTTAACCCCTTGTTAAGTTCCCCGAGGGGTCTAGTTTCCAAAATAGTATGCCATGTGTTTTTTTTTTTTTACTGTTCTGGCACCATAGGGGCTTACTAAATGCGGCATGCCCCCAGAGCAAAATTTGCTTTCAAAAAGCCAAATGTGACTCCTTCTCTTCTGAGACTTGTAGTGCACCAGCAGAGTACTTTTCACCCCCATATGGGGTGTTTTCTGAATCGGGAGAAATTGCGCTTCAAATTTTGGGGGTTATTTTCTGCTATTACCCTTTTTAAAAATGTAAAACTTTTGGGAAACCAAGCATTTTAGGTAAAACTTTTTTTTTTTTTTTTTTACATATGCAAAAGTCATGAATCACCTGTGGGGTATTAAGGTTTACTTTACCCCTTGTTATATTCCCCGAGGGGTCTAGTTTCCAAAATGGTATGCCATGTGGGGTTTATTGCTGTTCTGGCACCATAGGGGCTTCCTAAAGGTGACATGCCCCCCAAAAACCATTTGTCGCTCCTTCCCTTCTGAGCCCTCTACTGCGCCCGCCGAACAATTAACATAGACATATGAGGTATGTGCTTACTCGAGAAAAATTGGGTTTCAAATACAAGTAAAAATTTTCTCCTTTTTACCCCTTGCAAAAATTTTCTCCTTTTTACCCCTTGTTCTCCTTTCTACAAGAACATGCGAGTGTAAAAAATGAAGATTGTGAATTTTCTCCTTCACTTTGCTGCTATTCCTGTGAAACCCCTAAAGGGTTAAAACGCTTACTGAATGTCCTTTTGAATACTTTGGGGGGTGCAGTTTTTATAATGGGGTAATTTATGGGGTATTTCTAATATGAAGACCCTTCAAATCCACTTCAAACCTGAACTGGTCCCTGAAAAAAAGAGAGTTTCAAAATTTTGTGAAAAATTGGAAAATTGCTGCTATACTTTGAATCCCTCTGGTGTCTTCCAAAAGTAAAAACTTGTCAATTTTATGATGCAAACATAAAGTAGACATATTGTATATGTGAATAAAAAAAAAATTCTTTGGAATATCCATTTTCCTTACAAGCAGAGAGCTTCAAAGTTAGAAAAATGCAAAATTTTCAAATTTTTCATCAAATTTGGGGATTTTTCACCAAGAAAGGATGCAAGTTACCACAAAATTTTACCACTATGTTAAAGTAGAATATGTCACGAAAAAACAATCTCGGAATCGGAATGATAACTAAAAGCATTCCAGAGTTATTAATGTTTAAAGGGACAGTGGTCAGATTTGCAAAAAATGTCCGAGTCTTTAAGGTGAAAAAGGGCTCAGTCCTTAAGGGGTTAAGCGTGAGTGGGGACAAAATAATAATGTCCAAAAACGCACTTACTTGTAGCATTTCTGCCATCTTCTTGGATTTGTGCTTGCGCCCCCCCCCCCCCTCCGCTTGCGTTTTTTGACCACCTTTGGTGTGCAGATGAAACAACAGGAACATTGGAGGCAGTATGATTATTAGAAATGTTAGAAATCCAAGGTATCAGATTTCGTATCTGAAGTTTCCGATTCAGCAGAACTGAAGGTGACATGTTGATTTCCACGAATACAACACAGGACTTATTGTCTCCACATACGGGTACCACCTTAGTGTGTGAACATGACAAAATAAATACTGTCAGGTTGGAGCAAATTATTAAAGAAACCAAAAAAAGCAAGTATCAAAGAGATCTGCATGATCATCAATCCAACAAAGTATACTCATGGGGAGCCTGGGACAAGTTATTTCCCTCTGAGCCCATTCTTAAGAAAGTTAACAGCTCATCTACTTCGCGAAAAATATATTATCCAAAACGTGGAAATCAACATGTCACCTTCAGTTCTGCTGAATCGGAAACTTCGATACTCAATCTGATACCTCTGACATTTCTAATATTTCGAATAATCGTACTGCCTCCAATGTTCCTGTTGTTTCATCTGCAGAACAAAGGTGGTCAAAACACGTAAGCGAAGGGGAGGCCGCAAGCACAAATCCAAGAAGATTGCAGAGAAAGAACAAAAGACGCAACAAGTAAGCACGTTTTCATACGTTATTATTTTGTCACCACTCGCGCTTAATTCTTTCCATATTGCTGTATTAATGAAAGGACTTGGTTTTTCTCCCACTACATACTTTAATGTGTATAACACCATTTTGGACATTACAAAATTTATCAGGACTTTCACACTGAAAAGACATTTTGATTCAGTTGATATTGATTCCTGTAATGGGATGTTATTGCCATTGTGTCTGAGACGAATCCTTGTCTATGTTTTAATCTGGATGAAAATAAAGGTGTAGTTACTTTTATCGCTGGCTTCTGCTGTTCTAATTTACAAATCTGTTTAACTTTACGGAACCAGTTGATCTGGAATACCCCTTTAATGTCTAAACCTTTGTAACAAAAGTGTGTACACCCCAAGTGGAAATGTCCTAATTGGGCCCAAAGTGTCAAAATTTTGTGTGCCCACTATTATGTTCCAGCACTGCCTTAAACCTCTTGGGCACGGTGTTCACCAGAGCTTTACAGGTTGTCACTAAAGTACACCCCTTAAGTGGAAATGTCCAAATTGCACTCATTTATCCATTTTCTCTCCCCTGTGTCATGTGACTCATTAGTGCTACAAGGTCTATGGTGTCAATGGGGAGCAGGCATCTTAACCCCTTAAGGACCGGGGTTTTTTCCGTTTTTGCATTTTCGTTTTTTGCTCCTTGCCTAGAAAAAAATCATAACTCTTTCAATTTTGCACCTAAAAATCCATATGATTGCTTATTTTTTGTGCCACCAATTCTACTTTGTAATGGCGTCAGTAATTTTGCCCAAAAATCTACGGTGAAACAGAAAAAAAAATCATTGTGCGACAAAATTGAAAAAAAAACCGCTGTTTTGTCAGTTTTGGGGGCTTCCGTTTCTACGTAGTAAATTTTTGGGTAAAAATGACACCTTATCTTTATTCTGTAGGTCCATACGATTAAAATGATACCCTACTTATATAGGTTTGATTTTGTCGTACTTCTGGAAAAAATCATAACTACATGCAGGAAAATTAATACGATTAAAATTGTCATATTCTGACCCCTAAAACTTTTTTATTTTTCCGTGTATGGGGCGCTATGAGGGCTCATTTTTTGCGCCGTGATCTGAAGTTTTTAACGGTACCATTTTTGCATTGATAGGACTTATTGATCTTTTTATTCATTTTTAAATGATATAAAAAGTGACCAAAAATGCACTATTTTGGACTTTGGAATTTTTTTGCGTGCACGCCATTGACCAAGCGGTTAATTAATGATATATTTTTATAATTGATACCGTATATGTTTATTTTTATTTACACTGTGTTTTTTTTTTTATGGGAAAATGGGGGTGATTCAAACTTTTAATAGGGGAGGGGTTAAATGATATTCATTCACTTTTTTTTTACTTTTTTTTTGCAGTGTTATAGCTCCCATAGGGACCTATAACACTGCACACACTGATCTTTATCATTGATCACTGGTTTCTCATAGGAAACCAGTGATCGATGATTCTGCCGCTTGACTGCTCATGCCTGGATCTCAGGCACTGAGCAGTCATTCGGCGATCCGACAGCGAGGAGGCAGGACAGGACAGTTCTGTCCTGTAAGCTGTTCGGGATGCCGCGATTTCGCCGAGGCTATCCCGAACAGCCCACTGAGTTAACCTGCATGGTTTCACTTTCGCTTTTAGCCGCGGCTAAGGGTTAATAGCGCGCGGCTCCGCGATCGGCGCTGTGCGCTATTAGCGGCGGGTCCCAGCTTCACTATGACGCCAGGCCCGCCGTGATATGATGCGGGGTTACCGTGTAACCCCGCGTTATATCACGGGAGCAGGACCAAGGACGTACCGGTATGTCGTTGGTCCTTAAGGGGTTAAATTTGGTGTTATCATTCTTACACTCTTTAATATTGGTCACTGGAAGTTCAACATGGTACCTTGTAGCAAAAAGAAAAACTCTAAGAATCTGAAAAAAAATTTTTTTTTGGGTCTTCAAAATAATGGGCTGAGCTATAGGAAGATTTCCAAGATCCTGAAACTGAGCAGAACCATACAGTGGTTTCACAGGACAGGTTCAGAGGTTCATCATTTCCAGAGGTTAGGAAATAGACATATGAGTGCTATTAGCATTGCTGCAGAGGTTGAAGTGGGTGGAGAGACAGCCTGTCAGTGCTCAGACTGTTATGATTCGGCCAGCTGGATGTGGATCCTCTGTGTCAGCGAGGGATTGGCGTGGACCGTGTCGGTGAACCGGTTCTAGGTTGCTACTGGTATTCACCAGAGCCCGCCGCAAAGCAGGATGGTCTTGCTGCGGCGGTAGCAACCAGGTCGTATCCACCGGCAACGGCTCAACCTCCTGACTGCTGAGAAGGTGTGGGACAGTAGGACTAGACAGAGGCAAGGTCAGACGTAGCAGAAGGTCGGGGCAGGCGGCAAGGTTCGTAGTAAATGGATATAGCAAGAGGTCAGGAACACAGTTATGGCAAACACAATAAACGCTTTCTCAAGGCACAATGGCAACAAGATCCGGCAAGGAAGGGAAGGGGAAGTGAGGTTATATAGACAGGTGCACAGGTGGAAGCTAATCAGACTGATTGGGCCAGGCACCAATCATTGGTGCACTGGCCATTTAAATCTTAAAGAGCTGGCGCGCGCGCCCTAAGGAGCGGAGCCGCGCGCGCCAGGACGTGACAGCCGGGGACCGGGACAGGTGAGTGACTTGGGATGCGACTCGCGAGCGGGCGCGTCCCGCTATGCGAATCGCATCCCCGCCGGCAGTGTCAGTGCAGCGCATCCCGGTCAGCGGGTCTGACCGGGGCGCTGCAGAGAGAGGAACGCCGCGAGCGCTCCGGGGAGGAGCAGGGACCCGGAGCGCTCGGCGTAACACAGACCATACTCCGCACACTGCATCAAATATGTCTTCATGACTGTCATCCTAAAAGGAAGCCTCTTTTAAAGATCATGCACAATAAAGTCTGCAAACAATTTGCTGAGACAAGTAGACTAAGGACATGTATTAATGGAACGATGAGATCAAGATAAACCCATTTGGTTCAGATTGTGTCAAGCATGTGTGGCAGCAACCAGGTAAGGAGCACAAAATCAAGTGTATCTTGTCTACAGTTAAGCATGGTGGTGGGAGTGTCATGGTCTGGGCCTGCATTTTGAGATATTTTAAGGGGACAGCAACATTAAACACTGGTATACAGGCTGTGCACTCACTATTTTACATTGTAGCATAGGGTCATTTCTCCAGTGTTTTCACATGAAAAGATATAATAAAATATTTACTAAAAAGTGAGTTTACTCACACACATGAAATATTGTATATACAGGAATAACAGTATTTCTGGTCATAGGGGGAGATTTATCAAAACCTGTCCAGAGGAAAAGTTGCCCAGTGGCCCATAGCAACCAATTAGCTAACTTCTTTCATTATTAACAAAGCCTTTGAAAAATGAAAGAAGCTATCGGATTGGTTGCTATGGGCAACTGGGCAACTTTTCCTTTGCACAGGTTTTGATAAATCTCCCCCATAAAGTATACTTTACAAAGCATTTTTTAAAGAATGTCCCCTCTGCATGCTATATCTCTAAATGTCAGTTTTCCAGATGCTCAGCTCTTACTTCAATTCCCCCCCCCTCCCCAATAGACTCGATAGGTAGTGTGTAACTTATCCCTCAGTGAACTGATAATCATATTCTAAAAAAGCATTAAGGGTGAATTATCAGTGCAGGAGGCAGGTGGGGGAAAAGTGGCTCATAAGTAGAATTTTTTAAATTCTAATATGACATATTACAAAGTTTCTTATATTCACATTTGTATATTGAATTACTATGGATTTATTTAAACATTGTTTTAAGTAAGTTGTCAATTTAACCCTTTTATTTAGAAGTGAATTTTGAAAAAAAAAAATCAGCTGTTTAGTTAATTGTGTATGTACTATTTGTAAATTGTCAGAAGAAAGCATGCTTGACTGTAGATGTGTCGGCAATCAGTTTATCACTATGGGTCCAGCTTTTAACATATCAAGGTGACAATTAAAGGCCTATGATATCCTTAATGCCAACCAAACGTTTCCTGGCTAGACATGCTCTTGACATGCTCTTGATGTCTAGTTTACAGGAAAGGCTCTCTTCCACAAACTGTGACATCTACAAAGAAAGGAGAACCTACTATGGGTAAGTGTTACAGCGCATGGTATACGGTACATTAACTGTATAGGGAGTGATTATAATCTGTCAGCACTGTTAGGCTATACACTAGTGGAGGTTCAGGCCTGGTCCCCCCCTATAGGTACATTATATGAAGTGAGACCTACACATTGCTGCTAACTCTATATTTAAATTCTCACTGTTTTGGAACATTTGATAACAATTGTAACTTGTCCCATCTTCTTTCTGGATTAAGTAGTCTAAATATTTACCTCATTTTGTATTACTTTAAAAAACTGCTTGACATTTAAAATGAGGTATAAGCACTGGGATATTTTTGTAACACATTTGGATATATGTACCTTTTTGTATCTAGAATTTCCAGTACATAGAGCTGTTAGATGTACCAATTCTGGGCCAGTTTCCCCTCCCCTTTAAATTGTAAGGGTATATTCACATGGTAGAAATGTCCATGTAGAATTCTGCTGGAATATTCCGCACAGACATTCCCCCACAGCAGATTATTAATATTTGCCAAATACCAGAATAATGGGAGAGAGATTTTTTAAGGCATTTTTATTACTTTCTGCAAAGTCAAAAGGTTACATACACTAGGATTACTATGCCTTTAAACAATTTGAGATAGCTCATATGATGATGTCATGTCTTTGGAAGCTTCTGATAGGTTTATTGGCAACATCTAAGTTAATTAGAGACACACCTGTTGATGTATTTCAATGCACACCAGAAACACGCTGCTTCTGTGTGTAACATCATGTGAAAGTCTAAAGAAATCAGCCAAGATATCAAGAAGAGAATTGTAGACTTTCACATTATCTGGATTATCCTTGGGTGCAATTTTCAGATACTGTACATTCATCTGTACAAACAATTATATGCAAATACAAAAAAGATGGGAATTTCCAGCCATCATATTGCTCAGGAAGGAGTAAGGTTCTGTCTCTCAGAGAGGAACGTGCATTGGTCCGACATGTGCATATCAACCCAAGAATAAAAGAAAAATACCTTGTGAAGATGCTGGCGGAGGCTGGTAATATTGTGTCATTATCTACAGTGAAACAAGTTCTGTATCAACATGGGCTGAAAGGCCACTCTGCCAGGAAGAAGCCATTACTCCTAAAGAAACCAGATTAATATTTGCAAATGCACACAGGAAAAAAGACCTTCCTTTTTTGGAGTGTGGTCTGTGGTCTGACAAAACATGTCCTGTGGTCTGACAAAACTAAAATTGAACATTGTTACATTTGGAGGAAAAAGGGAGAAGCTTAGAAGCCTGTTGGAGCCAACATTGGCCACACTTATATAATTTTGATGTGTTTTTATTATGGACTCAAATATAATGGAATGCAGTGGAATTTCATGGATGGAATGGGTGTAGGGTGTCGGGGCTCCAGGAATGGTGGTTGAGGCAAATAGCTGATTAGACAATCATTTGCTTTTATCCTGTTCAAAGCCATATGATAAGCCTGGCACCTGAGTGATAAGAATGGAGGTGAGCTACAGTTCCTGTTACCTCCAATAATATAAGCCATAAAACCAGACCCTGCGGTGTGGGATACAATGGACTGCAAATCATCCTGTCAGCCCACAACGTGCGGTTCTCGAGGAAACTTGGATGGGCATCTGTGGACATCTGTCAACACAATGTGTGACAAGGACTGATTGCATTGCAAATAAACTGTAACTGTTCTGATTGGCCATGGAGATGTCTTGGGCTGGGCAATGTATGGGTTATGTGTGTGGATGACTGCTATATATGTGTTACATATAGGATGATGACATAGAGAGAACACTTCCTACCCCCTTCCTATCACCTTCCCCTCTTCCATGCACCCCTATCCCTTAATTAGTTAGATTCCCCCTTTGTATTTATATGTATAGCTTATAATAAACCCCTATAAAGATTCAGTTGTCCTCAATCAATTAGTAAGGCACCCCAAAACAAAGCAGTTTCTACAAAGCCTAAGAACACCATCCCAACTGTGAAACATGGGGGTGGAAGCATCATGTTGTGGGTTGTTTATTTTTTTTGCTGCAGAAGGGACTTTTGCACTTCACAAAATAGATGGCATCATGAGATAAGAAGATTATGTGGCAATACTGCAGCAACATCTCAAAACATCAGCCAGGAAGTCAAAGCTTGGGTGGAAATGGGTCTTCCAAATGGACAATGACCCAGAGCATACTGCAAAACTGTTTACAAAGTGGCTTAAGAATAACAAAGTCAATGTTTTGGAGTGGCCATCACAAAGCACTTATCTCAATCTTATTAATAATTTATGGGCAAAACTGAAAAGGCAGGTGAGAGCAAGGCGACCTACAAACATGGCTTAGTTACACCAGTTCTGTCAGGAGAAATGGGCCAAAATTCCTACCAAGTATTGTTAGAAGATTGTGAAAGGATAACCAAAAAGATTGACCCACATCATACAGTTTAAGGGCAATGCTACCAAATACTAATGAAATGTATGTAAACTTTTGACTTTGCAGAAAGTAATAAAAATGCCTTAAAAAATTCTCTCTCTGTCTCATTATTCTGGCATTTGGCAAATAAAAATCATTTTGGTAATCCTAATTGACCTAAAATGGGTAAGGTTTATTCTGATTTCATGTCAGTTACATACATTGAATGGTTTATATTTTTGGCAATTCATCAGGTCACATATTTAGCATTTTTGGTGACCATAGATCATATTGGCGTCATTACCTACCGTGTAAGCGGCGTAATAATCGCGACAATATGCCGGTGCTAGGACCGCTCGGAAATTCGTAGTCAGCAATGCATAGACAGCAATGCATGAAAATAGACAGTAGGTGAATTGACAGGTTCCCTTTAACCCCTTAAGGATGCAGCCCATTTTGACCATAAGGACGCAGCCTTTTTTACAAATCTGACCACTGTCACTGTAAGCATTAATAACTCTGGGATGCTTTTACTTATGAATGTGATTCCAAGATAGTTTTTCGTAACATATTCTACTTTAACATAGTGGTAAAGCCTTTTTTACAAGCCTTTTTTTTTACAAATCTAACCAAAGAATGTATATAAGGTGCCTTGGATGTTTCAGATCCTGCAATGCCTGCTGAACTGTTCACACAGAGGCATATTCATAGTGTAGGGTCCGTCCCAAAATGAGGTCACCTTACCGTGGTGGGACGGTCCAAGCTATTTGGCCGCCAAATTTGCAAGCTAAGTACCTCACTGTTTCATAATTTCATAATTTCATATTTTCATTTGTTGCACTACAGCTGTATAGCTTTTCATGTTTTATCTATATACTCATGTTTCATCAATTTACTCATGTTTTATCTATATCTTTGTGCTAGCAGTGTGCTGCTGTATTCTCCTGTTGCTGTTTTTTTTTTTACAAATCTGACCACTGTCACTGTAAGCATTAATAACTCTGGGATGCTTTTACTTATGAATTTGATTCCAAGACAGTTTTTTCGTAACATATTCTACTTTAACATAGTGGTAAATTTTCATCAAAACTTGCATAATTTCTTGGTGAAAAATTCCAAAATTTCCTGAAAAATCCAAAAATGTTGCATTTTTCTAATTTGAAGCTCTCTGCTTGTAAGGAAAATAGACATGCCAAATAAATTATATATTGATTCACACATACAATATATCTACTTTATGTCTGCATCATAAAGTTGACATGTTTTTACTTTTTGAAGGCATCAGAGGGCTTCAAAGTTCAGTAGCAATTTTCCAATTTTTCACAAAAATTTCAAAATCAGAATTTTTCAGGGACAAGCTCAGGTTTGAAGAGAATTTGCAGGTCTTTATTTTAGAAATACCCCATAATGGACCCCATTATAAAAACAGCACCCCTCAAAGTATTCAAAATGACATTCATAAGGTTTGTTAACCCTTTAAGTGTTGCACCGGAATAGCAGCAAAGTGGAGGAGAAAATTCAAAATCTTAATTTTTTACACTAACATGTTCTTTTAGAACCATTTTTTTTTTTCATTTTTTAAGGGGTAAAGAAGAGAAAAAACTGTGGATGTATGTGCATGTAAAGTGCTCTGCGAACTCACTAGAGGGCTCAGAAGAGAATGAGCGACAATGGGATTTTGCTGAAATGGTTTTTGGAGGGCATGCCGTATTTAGAAAGCCCCCATGGTGCCAGAACAACAAAACCACATGGCATACTATTTTGGAAGCTACACCCCTCAAGGAATGAAACAAGGGGTACAGTGAGCCTTTACACCCCACAGGTGTTTGACCAATTTGACGTGAAAAATAAAAAAAAACATTTTCACAAAAATACTGTTTCACAGACCACTGTTCAAAAAATCTGTCAAACACCAGTGGGGTGTAAATTCTCACTGCACCCCTTATTACATTCCATGAGGGGTGTAGTTTCCAAAATGGGGTCACATGTAGGGGAATCCACTGTTCTGGCACCATGGGGGCTTTGTAAACGCACATGGCATTCAATTCCAGCCAAATACTCTCTCCAAAAGCCCAATGGAGCTCCTTCTCTTCTGAGCATTGTAGTGCGCTCGCAGAGCACTTTACATCCACATATGGGGTATTTCCATACTCATAAGGAATGGTGTTACAAATTTTGAGGGGCTTTTTTCCTATTACCCATTGAGAAAATAAAACATTTGGGATAGCACCAGCATTTTAACCCCTTAAGGACTCAGCGTTTTTCCATTTTTGCATTTTCATTTTTTCCTCATCACCTTCTAAAAATCATAACGCTTTCAATTTTGCACATAAAATTCCATATGATAGCTTATTTTTTGCGCCACCAATTCTACTTTGTAGTGACATTAGTCATTTTACCAAAAATTCCACGGCGAAATGGAAAAAAAAATTCATTGTGCAACAAAATTGAAGAAAAAATATCATTTTGTAACTTTTGGGGGCTTCTGTTTCTACACAGTGAATTTTTCGGTAAAATTAACACCTTATCTTTATTCTGTAGGTCCATAAGGTTAAAATGATACCCTACTTATGTTGGATATTGTCCTACTTCGGAAAAAAATCATAACTACATGCAGGAAAATTTATACGTTTAAAATTCTCATGTTCTGACCCCTATACCTTTTTTATTTTTTCCGCATACGGGCCGGTAGGAGGGCTCATTTTTTTGTGCTGTGTTCTGAAGTTTTTATCGGTACCATTTTTGCATTGATTGGACTTTTTGATCGCTTTTATTCATTTTTGCATTGATATAAAAAGTGACCAAAAATACGCTATTTTGGACTTTGGAATTTTTTTGCGCGTACGCCATTGATCATGCGGTTTAATTAATTATATATTTTTATAGTTCGGACATTTACACACGCGGCGATACCATTCATGTTTTTTTTTATGGGAAAAGGGGGGTGATTCAAACTTTTATTAGGGAAAGGGTTAAATGACCTTTGTTAACTTTTATTTTTTTCACTTTTTTTTGCAGTGTTATAGCTCCCATAGGGGGCTAGAACACTGCACACACTGATCTCTTATACTGATCCCTGCAAAGCCATAGCTTTGCATGGATCAGCGAGATAGGGACTCGATTGCTCAAGCCTGTAGCTCAGGCCTGGAGCAATCAAACCCAGATCGGACACGACGGAGCAAGGTAAGGGGACCTCAGCTCGCGTTCTAGCTTATTTTATCGCGATAATCCCGATCAGCCTGACTGAGCTGCCGGGAAGCGTTTACTTTCATTTTCAGCGCGGCGATCAACTTTGATAGCCGCGTCTGAAGGGTTAATAGCGCGCGGCACAACGATCGGTGCCACATGCTGTTAGCTCAGGGTCCCGGCTGTGAATAGCAGCCGGGACCGACCCGTTGTGATGCGGGGTCATGGCGTGACCCTGTTTTAACCCCATAAGGACCCAGTAGGACACAGCCATTTTTTGAACATCTGACCACTTTCACTTTAATAACTCTGGGATGCTTTTACCTTTCATTCTGATTGCGAGATTGTTTTTGTCGATACTTGCATCATTTCTTGGTGAAAAATTCAAAATTTTGATGAAAAAATATGTTCTTGTAGACCCAGTTTTTGAATTTTTTTTTAAAAAAAGGAGAGAAATCTTCTTAAAATGTGTAACCCAATTTCTCTCGAGTCAGGAAATACCTCATATATGTATGTCAAGTGTTCGGCAGGTGCACTAGAGGGCTCAGAAGGGAAGGAGCGACAGTGGGATTTTGGAGAGTGAGTTTTTCTGAAATGGTTTTTGTGGGGGCATTGTGGGGCACATTTAGGAAGCCCCTATGGTGCCAGAACAGCAAAAAAAAACAAAAAAAAAAACACATGGCATACTATTTTGGAAACTACACCCCTGAAGGCAGAAGGCACGTAACAAGGGGTCCAGTGAGCCTTAACACCCCACAGGTGTTTCACGACTTTTCGTTAAAGTTGGATGTGTAAATTATAATTTTTTTTCACTAAAATGCTAGTTTTCCCCCAAATTAAATTTTTTTACAAGGGATAATAGGACAAAATGCCCACCAAAATTTGTAACCCCATCTCTTCTGAGTATGGAAATACCCCATGTGTGGACGTCAAGTGCTATGCTGGCGCACTACAATGCTCAGAAGAGAAGGAGTCACATTTAGCTTTTGAAAAGCGAATTTTGCTGAAATAGTTTTGGGGAGGGGATGTCGCATTTAGGAAGCCCCAATGCTGCCAGAAGAGCAAAAAAAAAAAAAAAAACCCACATGGCATACTATTTTGTAAACTACACCCCTCAAGGAACGCAACAAGGGGTACAGTGAGCCTTTACACCCCACAGGTGTTTGAACAGTTTGACGTGCAAAATAAAAAAAACATTTTCACAAAAATGCTGTTTCACGGACCACTGTTCAAAAAAATCTGTCAAACACCAGTGGGGTCTAAATTCTCACTGCACAGGTGTTTGATGACTTTTTGTTAAAGTCGGATGTGTAAATAATTAAAAAAAAATTCACTAAAAAGCTGGTTTTCCCCCAAATTTTACATTTTTACAAGTGGTAATAGGAGAAAATGACCCCCAAAATTTAGTGACCCCCATTTCTTCTGAGTATGGAAATACCCAATGTGTGGATGTCAAGTGCTCTGCTGGCGCACTACAATGCTCAGAAGAGGAAGAGCGCCATTGAGCTTTTGGAGACAGAATTTGGTTGGAATAGAAGTCGGGGGCCATGTGCGTTTACAAAGCCCCCCCCATGGTGCCAGAACAGTGGAACCCCCCCCCCCCCACATGTGACCCCATTTTGGAAACTACACCCCTCACAGAATTAAATAAGGGGTGGAGTGAGTATTTACACCCCACTGACATTTGACAGATCTTTGGCTGTGCAAATGAAAAATTACATTTTTCATTTTCACGGCCACTGTTCCAAAAATCTGTCAGACACCTGTGGGGCGTAAATACTCACTGTACCCCTTATTACATTACATAAGGGGTGTAGTTTCCAAAATGGGGTCACATGTTGGGGAAGTCTATTGTTCTGGCGCTATGGGGGCTTTGTAAACACATGTGGCCTTCAATTCTGCACACATTTTCTCTTCAAAATCCCAATGGCGCTCCTTCTCTTCTGAGCATTGTAGTGCACCCGCAGAGCACTTTACCATATGGGGTATTTATAAACTAAGAAGAAATGGGGCTACAAATTTTGGGGGGCTTTTTTCCGATTTTTCCTTGTGAAAATGAAAAATTTTGGGTAACACCAGTATTTTAGTGAAAAATTTTTTTTTTTTTCATTTTTCCATCCAACTTTGAAGAATTTTCATTAAACACCTGTGGGGTGTTCAGGCGCACTATACCTCTTGTTACGTTCCATGAGGGGGGAAGTTTCCAAAATGGGGTCACATGTGGGTATTTATTTTTTTCCGTTTATGTCAGAACTGCTGTAAAATCAGCCACCCCTGTGCAAATCACCAATGTAGGCTTCAAATGTACATAGTGCGCTCTCACTCCTGAGCCTTGTTGTGCGCCCGCAGAGCATTTTACGCCCACATCTGGGGTATTTCCGTACTCAGGAGAAATTGCGTTTCAAATTTTGGGGTCTTTTTTTCCTTTTAACCCCTTAAGGACCGGGGTTTTTTCCGTTTTTGCATTTTCGTTTTTTTGCTCCTTGCCTTTAAAAAATCATAACTCTTTCAAATTTGCACCTAAAAATCCATATGATGGCTTATTTTTTGCGCCACCAATTCTACTTTTGCGCCACCAATTCAGTCATTTTGCCCAAAAATCTATGGTGAAGCGGGAAAAAAAATCATTGTGCGACAAAATTGAAAAAAAAACGCTGTTTTGTAACTTTTGGGGGCTTCCGTTTCTACGTAGTACATTTTTTCGGTAAAAATGACACCTGATATGTATTCTGTAGGTCCATACAATTAAAATGATACCCTACTTATATAGGTTGGATTTTGTCGGACTTCTGGAAAAAATCATAACTACATGCAGGAAAATTAATACGTTTAAAATTGTCATCTTCTGACCCCTATAACTTTTTTATTTTTCCGTGTATGGGGCGGTATGAGAGCTCATTTTTTGCACCGTGATCTGAAGTTTTTAACGGTACCATATTTGCATTGATAGGACTTATTGATCGCTTTTTATTCATTTTTAAATTATATAAAAAGTGACCAAAAACGCACTATTTTGGACTTTGGAATTTTTTTGCGCGCACGCCATTGACCGAGCGGTTTAATTAATAACATATTTTTATAATTCGGACATTTCCGCACGCGGTGATACCATATATGTTTATTTTTATTTTTATTTACACTGTGTTTTTTTTTTATTGGAAAAGGGGGGTGATTCAAACTTTTAATAGGGGAGGAGTTAAATGATCTTTATTCACTTTTTTTTTCCACTTTTTTTTTGCAGTGTTATAGGTCCCATAGGGACCTATAACACTGCACACACTGATCTTCTATGTTGATCACTGGTTTCTCATAAGAAACCAGTGATCAACGATTCTGCCGCATGACTGCTCATGCCTGTATTTCAGGCACTGAGCAGTCATTCGGCGATCGGACAGCAAGGAGGCAGGAAGGGGCCCTCCCGCTGTCCTGTCAGCTGTTCGGGATGCCGCGATTAGCCGCGGCTATCCCGAACAGCCCGACTGAGCTAGCCGGGAACTTTCACTTTCACTTTTAGCCACGCGCTCAGAGGGTTAATAGCGCGCGGCGCCGCGATCGGCGCTGCGCACTATTAGAGGCGGGTCCCGGCTTCACTATGACGCCGGGCCCGCTGTGATATGACGCGGGGTTACTGTGTAACCCTGCGTTATATCAGAAGAGCAGGACCAAGGACGTACCGGTACGTCCTTGGTCCTTAAGGGGTTAACACTTGTGATAATAAAAAGTATGGGGCAACACCAGCATGTTAGTGTAAAATTTTTTTATTTTTTTTACTATAACAGGCTGGTGTAGCCCCCAACTTTTCTTTTTCATAAGGGGTAAAAGGAGAAAAAGCCAGCCAAAATTTGTAGTGCAATTTCTCCCGAGTACAGAAATACCCCATATGTGGCCCTAAACTGTTTCCTTGAAATACGACAGGGCTCTGAAGTGAGAGAGCGCCATGCGCATTTGAGAACTAAATTAGGGATTGCATAGGGGTGGACATAGGGGTATTCTACGCCAGTGATTCCCAAACAGGGTGTCTCCAGCTGTTGCTAAACTCCCAGCATGCCTGGACAGTCAGTGGCTGTCCAGAAATGCTGGGAGTTGTTGTTTTGCAACAGCTGGAGGCTCCGTTTTGGAAACACTGCCGTACAATACGTTTTTCATTTTTATTGGGGGGAGCAGTGTAAGGGGGTGTATATGTAGTGTTTTACCCTTTATTATGTGTTAGTGTAGTGTAGTGTAGTGTTTTTAGGGTACGTTCACACTGGCAGAGGTTTACAGTGAGCTTCCCGCTAGAAATTTGCACTGCGGCGAAAAATTTGCCGTAGCTCATACTTGAAGCAGGAAACTTACTGTAAACCCGCCCATGTGAATCTACCCTGAATGTACCATGGGGTGCAAACCTTCAGCTGTTTCAAAACTACAACTCCCAGCATGCACTGACAGACCGTGCATGCTGGGAGTTGTAGTTTTGCAACAGCTGGAGGCACACTGGTTTCAAAACCTTCAGTTAGGTTCTGTTACCTAACTCAGTATTTTCCAACCAGTGTGCCTCCAGCTGTTGCAAAACTATAACTCCCAGCATGTACTCAAGTGTGAATTCACTTGCGATTTGCGCCGATCACCGACATGGGGGGTCTGATGACCCCCCTGGGCATTTGCGCGGGGTGCCTGCTGAACGATATCAGCAGTCATCCCGATCGGCGGGGACCGAAATTCCCACGGGCATACAGGTACGCCCTGGGTCCTTAAGACCCAGGTACAGAAGGCGTATGCATACGCCCTAGGTTCGGTATGGGTTAAACACTGGGACCGGGCGCAGGGTGTACAGGTACGCCCTGCGTCCTTAAGAGGTTAATGAAAAAAATCTAATTTTAAAATTTCACGTCGATTGTGGGGTGTTAAGGCTCACTATACCCCTAGTTAAGTTTCCAAAATGGGGTCACATGTGTTTTTTTTTTTTTTTGTGTTTTGCTTTTGCGTTTATGTCAAAACAGCTGTAACAATCAGCCACCCCTGTGCAAATCACCAATTTAGGCCTCAAATGTATATGGCGCGCTCTCACTCCTGAGCCTTGTTGTGTGCCCGCAGATCCCTTTACACCCACATTTGAATACTACAGAGGAAATTATTTTCTTTCTGGAACACAGAGCCCTCTGCTGACATCACGAGCACAGTGCTCTCTGCTGACATCTCTGTCCATTTTAAGAACTGTCCAGAGTAGGAGAAAATCCCCATAGCAAACATATGCTGCTCTGGACAGTTCCTAAAAATGGACAGAGATGTCAGCAGAGAGCACTGTGTTCCCAAAAGAAAATAATTTCCTCTGTAGTATTCAGCAGCTATTAAGTACTGGAAGGGTTAAGATTTTTAATAGAAGTAATTTACAAATCTCAAAGCGCAAAGAGAAGATGTGATATTCGGCACTGCTCCTATTGGCTAGGCTGGATTGTACGGCGGGCGTGTGACTTGGATAAACCGATAGAGGTGGGTGGTGCTCTGACGTTTCAGCAAGGTATAAATCTTCAATGCAGTAAAGAATAGAATAACATCGGCACTCACCGGTCTTCTCTTAAAAAAGGCTTCTTTATTGATACATACTCACAACATGAAATGCAGTAAGGGAGAGGGACCCGTGCAGGGGGGGTACGTAGTAGGCGACAGATTCTGTTTCACTCGTTATACGAGCTTCATCCGGCCGGATGAAGCTCGTATAACGAGTGAAACAGAATCTGTCGCCTACTACGTACCCCCCCTGCACGGGTCCCTCTCCCTTACTGCATTTCATGTTGTGAGTATGTATCAATAAAGAAGCCTTTTTTAAGAGAAGACCGGTGAGTGCCGATGTTATTCTATTCTTTACTGCATTGATAATTTACAAATCTGTTGAACTTTCTGGCACCAGTTGATTTAAAAAAAAAACAAAAAAAAAAAAAGTTGTCCACGGGGGTACCCCTTTAAGGATCTTGACTTGAGGCATTTTGCATATACTGGTTGGAGACCAGGGAGCTTTATGGTCTAAACCAGCAGAGGGAAATCATATTTCATTACTGAGAAGTGGATTATTGTGTGTTGTCTTCAGGTATGACCTAGAGAGGTTATATATATATATAGCATTGCTGATGACCTAAATAAAGACCACAGCCTTTTTGAAATTGGGAGTCTGCATACTTTTTGCTGTGACCTATACCAATTGGATGTTTTATATCTGGACTGGTTATCCGGATGGTCACGGGCATAAGAGCAGGGACTAGTGCTGTCTTCCTCCTTGGACGTATATATATATATATATATATATATATATATATAGGTTAGCTGAAACAGTTAACCTAATTTGTGGGACAAGTCTGGGCACTATTTCAGGCAGAGACCCTGGATTCTGGGTCTCTGCTGCGGTTACCGTTGTTGCATTCTGATCAGTTTCCTGTCTATTCCTGTGGTCACTTCCGGTTTCTACATTCCCCCTCCATCAGGTCAAGGGGTCAAGTAAGAGCGCAGCTTGCCTGCGCCATTGTTATGTTTGTCACTACAGCAGGTCCGGACATTCACTTCGGGGCTTGGCAGCCCAGGCAGCCTTGCGGGGGGCGGCTAGCTAGGTATGACATGTGCGCGAGCCCCATTTTGTTTACTCGGCGCCATGGTTACTGGCATACACGTGGCATGTGAGTGTTGCAGAGCGGCGTCTGCGCACATGTCCCGCTTTGTTACACTGCATATTAGTTACAGGCGCACATGCTGTCATATGAACATGCAGAGCGCCGTGTGTGGAGAAGCTGCTGAGCGCCGCCTTGCAATATTCTGAGGGGTTTCCCGGGGGGCTGCGCTAGGCTGCCACGGGTCACGTTCTTCAGGACGGTAATTGATAACACTAGTTCCCTGTATTCCGCTGGAGCAATGCTATATGCTTTAGTGTAGCTATCTGTGTTCACATATCATTAATCCTGATGTTAAGTCATTGCGGTTGTTGATTTCTGGGAGCTCATAGCTTCTTACTGTTATTTACCTGGTTCACTCACTGTTCCTGTGTTATTCGAACGGTCCTACCTGTGGGATCACTGTGACATGCAGGGTATTTCTTGTTTGTGCAGTTCAGGTTATCCAGTTATATAACTTACATAAGCTGTCCCCATATAAAGCAATATATCTACTATAATACTACTACATATATACAGGAATATATCTACTATAATACTGCTCCTATATACAAGAATATATCTACTATAATACTGCTCCTGTATACAGGAATATAACTACTATAATACTGCTCCTGTATACAAGAATATAACTACTATAATACTGCTCCTGTATAATCTGCTTCCCTTCTGGCACGTTTCTAAGGTTCAATACTGAATTTTCACGGCTATACTGGGCTGTCTAGATATCAATACGTCCTTTCTACCCAGCCATGAATTGCATACCGTTCTTAGTGTCATTAATCTCATAAGGACGCAGGGTTTTTCCATTTTTGTATTTCATTTTTTCCTCATCACATTCTAAAAATCATAACGCTTTCAATTTTGCACATAAAATTCCATATGATGGCTTATTTTTTGCGCCACCAATTCTGCTTTGCTGTTACATTAGTAATTTTACCAAAAAATCCACGGCGAAATGGAAAAATTATTCATTGTGCGACAAAATTGAAGAAAAAATGTCATCTTGTAACTTTTGGGGTCTTCCATTTCTACGCAGTGCGTTTTTTGGTGCTAAATGACACATTATCTTTATTCTGTAGGTCCATACAGTTAAAATGATACCCTATTTATATAGGATTGATTTTATCGTACTTCTGAAAAAAATCATAACTACATGCAGGAAAATTTATACCTTAAAAATTCTCATCTTCTGACCCCTATAACTTTTTTTTTTTCCGCGTACGGGTCGGTATGAGGGCTAATTTTTTGCGCCGTAATCTGAAGGTTTTATTGGTACCATTTTTGTATTGATCAGACTTTTTGATTGCTTTTTATTTATTTTTTCATGATATAAAAAGTGACCAAAAATACGCTATTTTGGACTTTGGATTTTTTTTGCGCATACATCATTGACCGCGTGGTTTAATTAGCGATATATTTTTATAATTCAGACATTTCCACATATGTTTATTTTTATTTACACAGTTTTTTTATGGGAATAAACTTCTATTAGGGAAGGGGTTAAATGACCTTTATTAACTTTTTTTTCACTTTTTTTTTGCAGTGTTATAGCTCCCATAGGGGGCTATAACACTGCACACACTGATCTTTTACACTGATCCCTGCAAAGCCAAAGCTTTGTATGGATCAGTGTTATAGGCGGTCGATTGCTCAAGCCTGTGTCTCAGGCTTAGAGCAATCAAATGCCGATCGGACGCGACGGAGCAAGGGGACCTCCGCTCGCGTTCTATCTGATCGGGACATCGTGATTTTATGGCTATAGTCCTGATCAGCCCGACTGAGCTGCCGGGAAGCTTTCACTTTCATTTCAACTTTGATCGCCACGTCTAAAATGAAAGTGAAAGCTTACCTAAAGGGTTAATAGCGCGCGGCACAATGATCTGTGCCACACGCTATTAGCCCAGGGTCCCGGCTATCATTAGCCGCGTGACCCCGTTTAAAATATCGGTAGCGTGTGTAGGGCGTACAGGTACGCCTTACGTCCTTAAGAGGTTAAATATCATTCTGCGGGCCAGGGGGCACTGATGTTTATTTACGTATACCATTCTGATATCGAACATGTACAACGTTATTTTACAGTGCCTCTTCTTTGATGAATTCTACTTCCTTGAGCTGATTTCGTTGTCTTCACAGTCCTTATAGGGTCATTTGAGTACGTATTTATTTACCATCACGTTAAGATATTTGCTTGTTCTCAGGGGGCATTTGGTTGACCCTGGATTGTGTTTACCGTAAGCACTTTAAGAGTTGTGGTTTTCATTTACCATTCCGTACTTGTTTCATATGATAGGTTAGTTCTTCCTTTCTATCTTTGCCTAACATTGAGGTAATTTCTCCTGCTTCAGTACTAAGGTATCGTACCGATATTTTGCTCACTGCTTCACATGTATTTACGCTAGTCATTCGCAATAGGCACTTGCACTTAGCCCTGTTCGTAAGTATCAGGGCTAAAACTGGCCTCGCTATTTATCTTCTACTCTCTATCATTAGTTACGCCATAATTTCTATGTTTTTTCAGAGGTGGATTGCCGGGTCAATCCTCGAGGCCTCACATTTTTCTTTGTAAGGTTTATGTCGCCAGGGGTCAATATATGTAAGAGGGGAGGGGGGAGGGATGCCAGTAGAGGTGGATTGCCCTCGCCAATCCACGTGCCCTGTAGTCCTGCTATATATATATATATATATATATATATATATATATATATATATACAGTGGCGTTGCGACCCGGGTGCGGGGGGTGCGGCCCGCACCGGGTGACACCAACCTAATGGGGTGACACCAAGATGCTCCGCAGCACCCCCCCCCGCTACACAGACACCCCCCATCTGTGCCTGACCGGCCACCCATCCGTCAGCACCCCCCCCCGCGCTGTGTGTGCAGTGCGCCCTTCCGTCCGTCAGCAACCCCCCCTCTTTCACCTGCACTGTGCGCCCGTCCGTCATCACATCCCTCGCCGTTACAAGCACTGTGCCCGGCCTCCGCTCCCACGTCTGCGCCGGCCTGACGTCACACTGCATGGCCGCGCAGGAGGACGTCAGTGACGTCACTCGCAGGGCGCCAGGTGAGAAGGATCGCTGCTGGATGGGTAAGTGTGTGTGTCTGTCTCTCTGTCTGCGTGTGTATGTGACTCTGTGTGTGTGTGTGTGTGTGTGTGTGTGACTGTGTGTGCATGTATGTGACTCTGTGTGTGTGTGTGACTCTGTGTGTGTGTGACTGTGTGTGTATGTGACTCTGTGTGTGTGTGACTGTGTGTGTATGTGACTCTGTGTGTGTGTGACTGTGTGTGTATGTGACTCTGTGTGTGTGACTCTGTGTGTCTGTCTGTGAGTGTGTGTCTATCTGACTGTGTGTGTGTGTTTGTGTGTGTGTGTGTCTCTGTGTTGTATGTGTTTTTTTTGTGTGTGTGTGTGTGGGGGGGGGGGGGGGTGGGGGGGGTGTTGAACCAGCGATCTAATGTGGGGAGACTTTGACCCATTGTGGGGAACCTGCGGCCTAATGTGGGGAAACTACTACCAAGTGTGCGGAGTCTATGCTACCTAATGTGGGGAGTCTATGCTACCTAATGTGGGAAATCTGTGCTACCTTATGTGGGGAGTCTATGCTACCTTATGTGGGTAATCTGTGCTACCTTATGTGGGTAATCTGTGCTACCAAATGTGGGGAATCTATGCTACCTAATGTGGGGAATCTGTGCTACCTAATGTGGGGAAATTGCTACCTAATGTGGGGTAACTGGTACCTACCTAATGTGGGGGAACTGGTACCACATGTGGGGAATCTATGCTGCCTAATGTGGGGAAAAGATGCTACCTAATGTGGGGGAACTGCTGCCTACCTAATGCTCCCCCCTGGCAGTAGCACCCTCATCATCCACCAGCAACACCCACCCCCCAGCAGCAGCACCTCCATCAGCAGATCCTGGTGGTGGATGATGGCGGTGCTCCTGCCAGGAGGATGATCCTGCCGATGGATGATGGGGGTGGTACTGCCAGGGGGGATGGCCAGTAGCACCCTCATCATTCTCCAGCAACACCCCCCAGTAGTAGCACCCCCATCATCCACTAGCAACACCACCAATACCCCCCCTCCCTTGGTAATAGCATCAGCTAACGGATGTTGAGGGGTGTTACTGCGGTTGTGGTATTATATTCAGAGGGTGCACTGTATGGCAATGTTATTCATAGGGCGCAGTTTGTGGTAGTATTATATTCAGAGGGCGCAGTTTGTGGTAGTATTATATTTAGAGGGCGCAGTTTGTGGTAGTATTATATTCATAGGGCGCAGTTTGTGGTAGTATTATATTCAGAGGGCGCAGTTTGTGGTAGTATTATTAGAGATGAGCGAACTTACATTAAATTCGATTTGTCTCGAACTTCTCGGCTAGGCAGTTGATGACTTATCCTGCGTAAATTAGTTCTCCTAGGACTGTATCCACCTTTTCCAGCCCACGGTAGCACCTGAAAGCTGAACTAATTTATGCAGGAAAATCAGTCATCAACTGCCGAGCCGAGAAGTTCGTGATGAATCGAATTTACTGTAGTTCGCTCATCTCTAAGTATTATATTCAGAGGGTGCAGTGGGTGGTAGTATTATATTCAGGGGTACAGTATGTGGCAGATTTATATTCAGGGGTACAGTATGTGGCAGATTTATATTCAGAGGGTACACTATGTGGCAGATTTATATTCAGGGGGCGCAGTTTGTGGTAGTATTATATTCAGAGGGCGCAGTGGGTGGTAGTATTATATTCAGAGGGTACAATATGTGGTAGTATTATATTCAGTGGGTACATCGTGTGGCGGTATTATATTCAGGGGTACAGTATGTGGCAGATTTATATTCAGGGGTGCAGTATGTGGCAGATTTATATTCAGAGGGCACAGTGTGTGGTAGTATTATATTCAGAGGGCGCAGTGGGTGGTAGTATTATATTCAGAGGGCGTAGTAGGTGGTAGTATTATATTCAGAGGGCGCAGTGGGTGGTAGTATTATATTCAGGGGGTACAATATGTGGTAGTATTATATTCAGTGGGTACAGCGTGTGGCGGTATTATATTCAGGGGTACAGTATGTGGCAGATTTATATTCAGGGGTGCAGTATGTGGCAGATTTATATTCAGAGGGCACAGTGTGTGGTAGTATTATATTCAGAGGGCGCAGTGGGTGGTAGTATTATATTCAGAGGGCGCAGTAGGTGGAAGTATTATATTCAGAGGGCGCAGTGGGTGGTAGTATTATATTCAGAGGGCGCAGTGGGTGGTAGTATTATATTCAGAGGGCGCAGTAGGTGGTAGTATTATATTCAGAGGGCGCAGTGGGTGGTAGTATTATATTCAGAGGGTACAGTGTGTGGCGGTATTATATTCAGGGTTACAGTATGTGGCAGATTTATATTCAGAGTGTACAGTATATGTTGGTATTATATTCAGAATGTACAGCGTGTGGTAGTATTATATTCAGTGGGTATGGTGTATGGAAGATTTATAATCAAAGAGTATAGTGTATAGTAGTATTATATTTAGAGGATACTGTGTCTGGCAGGTTTATAATAATAACTGTTTTCATATAGAGGATGAGAATGCGCTGACATAGAGAGGAGACGTCTGGGCGTCACATTCTGCAGACAGAAGTTTTAGCTGGAACAAGTCCTGGCGGTATGTACCATCTGAATTAGATAAGGGAAGACTATAGAGAAGACGTCGCCTGTAGTCACTGATATCATTGTGTATTCTCCTCACTATAGAGAAGACGTCACCTGTAGTCACTGATATCATTGTGTATTCTCCTCACTATAGAGAAGACGTCACCTGTAGTCACTGATATCATTGTACATTCTCCTCTCTATGTCCTATCAGAGCTGTAGTCACTTGTAAGTTCTACAGTTATGGTGAGTGAAACTACAACTCCCAGCATAACCTCACCACTGCTCAAAGGGGTACTCTACTGGAAAACATTTTTTTTTTTTATCAATTGGTGCTACAAAGTTAAATAGATTTGTAAATTACTTCTATTTAAAAATCTTAATCCTTCCAGTACTTATTAGCTGCTGTACAAGTGATTCACAGGAAGTTCTTTTCTTTTTTAATTTATTTTCTGTCTGACCACAGTGCTCTGTGCTGACACCTTTGTCCATGTCAAGAACTGTCCATAGTAGGAGCAAATCCCCATAGCAAACCTATCCTGCTCTGGACAGTTCCTGACATGGACAGAGGTGTCAGCAAATAGCACTGTGGTCAGACTGGAAAGAACTACACAACTTCCTGTGGAGCATACAGCAGCTGATAAGTACTGTAAGGATTAATATTTTAAATAGAAGTAATTTAAAAATCTGTTTAACTTTCTGGCACCAGTTGATATAAAAGTAAATGTTTTCCAGTGGAGTACCCCTTTAAGTAATTCTGGGAGCTGTCTATTTAAATGGTGAAAACTTCCTTAACACTTTCCTATTCTGTGGCAACTGGTATATCTGATTATTATACTGGAATTTCTCACAATGCGCTACAACAGTGATGTCTGTCACAACAAGCTAAAAACTTACTGGGGGGAGGGGGTAGGTATGGGGGTGACACCATTTTCTACCGCATCGGGTGACACCAACCCTAGCAACGCCACTGTATATATATATATATATATATATATATATATATATATATATATATATATATGTTCACTTGTCTTGTCTCTGAGCACTTCTCGAGGCAGATTGTTTGTCAATCCATGCACCTCACGTTTCTCTTCTTCTATTGTCCACGAGGGGGTACAGTTCAGAGGGTTGTTCCTGATGGTTATCATTATTGTTATTGTTTTAGGGGATGTCTCATATCTCTGAAAGTATGGAAGGGTCAGCCAACCCCCCCCCCCCCCCTCTCGCCTGCCAGATCATCATCTTTTGGGAGCATTCAGTCGCTCAGGGCCTGAACCATTCCTAAGATCACAGCAGAACTGCGTCGTTGGGGCATCCCTTTCCCTGCCACGGCCAGGAAAGCAGAACTGTTCAGGATCCTAGGTTCTCAGGGGACCCCAGGCCCCCAAGCTCAAGCAGACCGAGAACGATCCTAAATTTCCCTATCTACATCCATGCAGGACATGCAGGATAGGTTAATAGCACTAGAGTCTCACGCAAGTACCACGGCTCCGGTGGTATCTCCCGAGTCCACTGGTTCTCCTGTGCCAGTTGTCCCCACCGAGGTGGCTTGTACATCAGGTTCTGGTGCTACCCCAGCACCTGTTTGTACCACAATGTCTGTTGTCCCCACAGGTCCTATGATTCCATCAGGGCCGGGAGCCGTTGCACCTGCTGACACTTCCTCTCCTGGTGTATCTTCTCCAGGGAGGTCCTCACCTTCAGTCAGCCTTATTCCCGCTCACTTCATTCCTGAGGCCATCAGGCAAGATGTCCTCGAGGGCAAATATGTTAATTTAGCATCTCTCCTTGTGGCCTCTCAAGATGTGATGGATAATAAGACCTTTGCATGCAGTGAACTGTCGGTTATTGTAAAAGCCAGGGATCCTCGGCTCAATAGGAAGCTGAACATCCCTGAATTTGTACTAGCCTTTTGGCTCTACAGGGATGTTGTATGTGCTGTCAACCCCAATAGGAGAATAGAGTTGGAACAGTATTTCCACAAGTTAGTGTATTTAAGATATAAATACGGGGTATGCGCATTCTAAGATTATCACTGATCCTTTTCCGCTAAAGCAGCAGCCACTCTCTCACAGTTTCAGCAAATCACAAATTGGGCTGTTTTAGGCACCGAACTCTTTTGCAGGCATTTCGCTGGCCTTAGGGCACCACTTTGCGCCGTTTTCCAGTCTTCTTTCCATTGCTCCTCAAGTTCCAACTCAAATACCCTTCACCTTCCCCTTTTGATATTCAGTACATCCTAGCATTCGTCTCATTTTGCCACTCATCTCTCAAACTATCACACAACTCCATCCAGTTATATCTAGCAGGCTTACAACATTACGGTTCCCTCAGCCATCCTAGTCTCCCATCCATTCTTAGAGCTCACCCGGTTAAAGCAGCCTTGAAGGGAATCCAAAAGACAGAGAAACCTAGGCTACCTTCCAGAGTTCCAGTATCTGCCGTGAATTTTCAGCAATTCAGTACCTTATTAGACAGCAATCCGTTCGGTGTTTCCGCTAGTATGGTAATTAAAGCAGCCATTTACTACTACGGGTTTCTCAGACCGGGTGAATTCACTAAGACCACTTACAATTCCCATGCTTTACAAATCAAACATTTATTGCCTTCTGGGTCTTGCTTTAAGTTGTTGTTGGGATGCACTAAAACACAACAAACAAAACAAGTCGAAGTCGATTTCTACCCCACTAACAATCAGTGGTGCCCAGTGAAGATCCTTCAGCAATTATTAAGGTTACTACATTTCAAACCTCTTGATTTACCGTTGCTTCCATTTCCAGTATCCCCTCTGACCTCAAGGGATTTTGTGAGACACGTCAGAATATATGCCCGTAGCGTAGGCATGGATCAGGCTACAGTCTCGGGGCACTCATTTAGGATGGGGGCGCCGTCATCTGCATCTAGGCAAGCCATCCCTTCTCATGTCATCAAGAAGTTGGGTCGCTGGAATCCCCCTTGTTACCACAAGTATATACTTGACCCTCAGGTGGAAATGGCAAAAGCTTTTAGTCAATTGGCTAATGTTTGATTGTATTACTGTTCAATAAATATTTTTACTATCAGTTGGTGTTTTGCCCCCTTCTTTTCATAGGCTACCTTATTCGGCCGACCGGGCACACATCAGGCATGGTCATAGGATGGTTGTTTCTTCACAGTACACGCACGATAACCCGACCACAAGTGGAGGTTAGCTGAAACAGTTAACCTAATTTGTGGGAGGAGTCTGGGCACTATATCAGGCAGAGACCCTGGATTCTGTCTCTCTGCTGCGGTTACCATTGTTGCATTCTCCCACCCTCCCTCTCTCATGTTAGGTTATTTCATTTCAACTTATGCTTAGGGGTAGCCCCCTTCTTTTCATAGGCTACCTTATTCGTCCGATTGGGCACGCATTAGGCATGGTCATAGGTTGGTTGTGGTCGGAGTATCATACATGTACTGTGAAGAAACAACTATACATATATATATATATATATATATATATATATATATATATATATTGTTATGTATATACATAACATGAATCTCTCACCTGTATTGTCAATAAGATTTTGTTTATGTGTAGTACAATAACAAATATATTATTTTCTGTAGGTGTGGACTAGGGGATATTACGGTAGGGATATTACGATATTATGATGTGTTTCAACATGTATTAGTAGACTGTAGTCCTATGGGAAAAAATTTTGGTAATCTAATATATATAAGAGCTACCCATCTGTGGTGATATATAGGGATTTCATACACTAGCAATTTGTGTGTTAATTGTTAATTATTATGTATCTGGTAGATCATGGTGCATTGCTGTTAAGAAGTAGTGGAGGTAAATACATTAGATTACGCATTTCATCTTTAACCCCTAAACAACAATGGACGTGGACCGTGGTACTTAACGCACCATGACGTACATTTACGTACCGCCATGACCCCGAGCACCGGACCGGTGTTCACGTAATGCACGGCAGGTCCCGGTAATGGCGGACATCTGTGATCGCGCGGATGTCCGCCATTAACCCCTCAGATGCCGTGATCAATACAGATCACGGCATCTGCGGCAGTGCGGTACTTTAAATGGATGATCGGATCACCCGCAGCGCAGCCGTGGGGATCCGATCATCCAGCAAGGCAGCCGGAGGTCCCCTCACCTAGCTCCGGCTGTCTCCCGGGGTCTTCTGCTGAGATCGAGCAGACCAGAGCAAAAGATCACCGATAACACTGCATAGCTCTGAACAGTAATAGCAATCAATGATTGCTATAACTAGTCCGCTATGGGGACTATTAAAGTGTAAAAGAAAAAGGTAAAAAAAATTAAAATAAAAAAGTTTAAAAAAATTTGAAAAATCCCCTCCCCAATAAATAGGTAAAAGTCAGTTTTTCCCATTTTACCCCCCAAAAAGCGTAAAAAATTATAACAAATACACATATTTGGTATCGCCATGTGCGTAAAAGTCTGAACTATTAAAATATATTGTTAATTATCCCATACAGTGAACAGCGTAAATGTAAAAAAAAAAAAAAATTATAAAAATTTATAAAAAAGTATTAAAAAGTAAAACCTAGGCAAATGTGGTACGGATAAAAACTACAGATCATGGCGCAAAAAATTTGCCCTCATACCACCCCATATACGGAAAAATGAGAAAGTTATAGGTGGTCAAAACAGGGCAATTTCAAACATACTAATTTTGTTAAAATAGTTTGCGATTTTTTTTAAGCGGTACAATTATAGAAATCATGGGTATCATTTTAATCGCATTGACCCACAGAACAAAGAAAACGTGTCATTTTTATCATAAAGTGTACAGCGGGAAAACAACACCTTCCAAAATTTGCTAAATTGCTGTTTTCTTTTAAATTTTCTAACATAAATAATATTTGTTTGGTTGTGCCAGACATTTTATGGTAAAATAAGTGATTTAATTACAAAGTACACTTGGTGACACAAAAAACAAGCCCTCATATGGGTCTGTGGATGGAAATATAAAAGTTATGATTTTTATAAGGCGAGGAGGAAAAAAACGAAAATGCAAAAATGTAATTGGTCTGGTCCTTAAGGCCAAAATGCGCCTGTCCTTATTGGGTTAAAGGGGTACACCAGTGGAAATTTTTTTTTTTAAATCAACTGGTGCCTGAAAGTTAAACGGATTTGTTAATTACTTCTATTTAAAAATCTTAATCCTTCCAATACTTATCATCTGCTGTATACTACAGAGGAAGTTCTTTTATTTTTTTATTTCTTTTCTGTCCGACCACAGTCCTCTCTGCTGACACCTCTCTGTGGTGTCATGCACATCTTTTGGAAAGTTTCTTACCAATGGAGTTTTGACGTTTTACTCCTAAATGCATGGAAGCTAAATTTTTTGACTATTGGATTTGCTTGAGCCATGGAATCAATCCTTCAAGAGCACAATGTCATAGTATCGGAGGAAAGGTGAGCTGGATCATGTTTGTTAGTATTGAACTTTTATTTCCCTATACATAGGTCACTAATGCACAAAAGTAGCCACTTCTCTTTAACCCCTTCCCGCAAATGGATGTTTATTCATGTCCACTGCAACCAGGACCCACGGCTAATGCCGGACATCGCTGATCGGGCTGTTGTCCGGCATTAACCCTTTAGACGCCGCAATCAAAGTGGATCGTGGAGTCTAAAATGTTCGTAGTAAAATAAAACAAAACCTATATACATTGGGTATCCTTTTAATCGTATGGACCTACAGAATAAAGATAATGTGTCATTTTACCAAAAAGTGCACTGGTGTTGTTTTTTTTTTTTTTACATTTTTTTTGTTTGTTTTTCTGTACATTTGGAGGTAAAAGGAGTGATGACATTGCACAGTACAATTGGTGACACAAAAAAACAAGCCCTCACACTGGTCTTTAGATGGTAAAATAAAAGAGTTATGTCTATTAGAAGACGAGGAGGAGAAAACAAAACCTCAAAAAAAATTGGTGAGACATCTTATCCCCTATCCTCAAAACCTCCCTAAAAAATGATAAGATGTCTCAGGGTCGAAGTACCCCTTTAAATCAACTGGTGCCAGAAAGTTAAACATATTTGTAAATTATTTCTATTTAAAAATCTTCATCCTTCCAGTACTTATCAGCTGCTGAATACTACAGAGGAAGTTGTATATTTTGTTTCTGTGTGACCACAGTGCTCTCTGCTGACACCTCTGTCCATGTCAGGAAATGTCCAGAGCAGGAGCAAATTCCCATAGCAAATCTCTCCTGCTCTGGACAGTTCCTGACATGGATTGAGGTGTCAGCAGAGTGCACCGTGGTCAGACAGAAAATAAATTCAAAAAGAAAAGAACTTCCTGTGGAACATACAGTAGCTGATAAGTACTGGAAGGATTAAGATTTTTAAATAGAAGTAATTTACAAATCTGTTTAACTTTCTGGCACCAGTTGAATAATGAAAAAAAAAATCCACAGTTTTTTTCCCCTCTGGTGTACCCCTTTAACCTTTTAAGGACGCTGGGCGTATGCATACGCCCGGCATTCCGAGTCCTTAAGGATCTGGGGCATACGCCCGTGGGAATTCCGGTCCCCGCCGCTAGCCGGTTGGGGACCGGGATGCCTGCTGAAATCATTCAGCAGGCATCCCGGCACATCGCAGAGGGGGTTCCTGAGACCCCCCCCATGTGGGCGATCGCAGAAAATCGCATGTCAATTCAGACATGCAATTTTCTGCTATTCAGGGCTGATCGGGTCTCTGGTGACCCGATCACCCGGAAAATAGGGATGATCGGAGCTGTCAGTGACAGCCCCGATCATCCTGAGGGCTAGGACTGAGGTCGCAATGCTGCGATCTCCTCCTATCCCCTGCCATTGGTCAGAACTGACATCCTGGATGTCGAGGGGAACGTGGGGAGAAGATAGATGCCGGTACCTGGAGGAGAAGATGCCTGGGGACCCCCGATCGTTGCTGGAGACTGCTGGATCCTGGCTCAGGTAGGGAAACCACGTTGGGGGGGGGGGGGGGGGGTGGAATGAAAGTGACAGTAAAGTGATCTTTACTGTGGCGACCACTAGGAAGGCTAAACTGCAACTCCCAGCATGCTCAGACAGCCAAAGGCTGTCTGGGCATGCTGGGTGTTGTAGTTTTGCAACATCTGGAGGGTCACAGTTTGGAGACCACTGTGGTGCCCAAACGGTAGCCCTCCAGATGTTGCCAAACTACAACTCTCAGCATGCCTAGACTGCCCAGGCATGCTGGGAGTTGTAGTTCTGTAACATCTGTCCCTTCAGATTTTGCAATTTTCATGACATTTTTGAAAATTGCTCCTCTACTTTGAAGTCCTCAAATTTTTTCAAAAAGCAAAAATATGTCCATTTTATGATGCCAACATAAAGTGGACATATTGTTTTTGTGAATAAAAATAAAAATTATTTTGAATATCCATTTTCCTTACAAGTAGAGAGCTTCAAAGTTAGAAAAATGCTAAATTTTCTAAATTTTCATGAAATTTTGGAATTTTTCACCAAAAAAGGATGCAAGTAACGCCGAAAATTTACCACCAAAATAAAGTAGAATATGTCACGAAAAAACTATTTCAGAATCAGAATATTTGGTAAAAGCTTTTTCGAGTTAATAATTCGTAAAGCGACGGTGGTCAGAATTGCGAAAAAGGGCTCAGTCCTTAAGTTGAAAAAGGGCTGCGTCCTTAAGGGGTTAACATGCATTTTTTTTTTAAGAAAGCCATGGTGACTGTAACTATCACCAAACGATCAATATAACATGGGTAAGCAGGAGCACCCTATCTTTGTTTACCCTCTTAGGTTAGGTTTCCACACAAGTTTTTTTTCTGGCGTTTTTTGGAAAACTGCCACAAAATATTTTGAGCCAAAGTCAGAAGTGGATCCAGCATGAAGGAGAAGTATAATGTATAAAGTGGCAGTTTTTTATGTTCCTTTGTCATCCCCCTTTTTCTTTTAAGAAATAGTAAAAATACTAGAATATTAGGATAAACTCACATATGGCAGGTTTGCTGCAGAAAGTTGTTGGTTGTTGCTGCAATGTGTGTGGATTTCTGCTAGCTCCATTACGTGGATAGGGCAGTCGCAGAAATATCTGAAGCACATGTGCTGCATGTGAATCTGCCCTAAAGAAATGTACACATTTTACACAACCACAAATTTATTTTTACCATGCAGTTCATATTCGTTTCCAAAGAACAATGTACAAATAATGTTGTTTTTATACAGTATTTGCAGATACGTTTTTTGTTTAGTGTTGAGCATTTTAGAAGAGAACTGTAAGTGAAGCTTTTTCAAAGTAGATTATAAATATTTGAACTCAAGAAATGCAGTATTATAAATAGTCATTACAAACCTGATAACTTAGTGGTACATTTGCTGACTCAGGTGGTCCTGACATAACATAGGACAAACATATCAAGGAAATTGGTAAAAATCATAGTATAAATAGATATTTCTGAAAGTGTAATATTGTGATTCATTTGTATAGAAAACCAAAATAATATTCCAAATATGTATGAAGCCAGAATTAGATTTTGCCACAGAATGGCAGAAATCCTTGTAATGATAACCCAAAAACAGTTTTCTACAGTAACTGTGAGTTCCTGTCTTATTTGTTATTAAAGCATAGAGCACCTCCAAAAAGTATAATGCAATTCCATCTCAAGTTGCTGCAGCTGCTGCAGGAATCCACGGTTTGGCGCAATGCGACGATGCTCAGAGACATGGCGGATGGCATCTGCTAAGGAGAAACCTTGATAGATCATTAGGTAGGCCAGGACCAATGTGGCAGAGCGGCTTTTCCCCAGAACACAGTGTACAAGGATTTTTCCTGTAGAGAAAGGTTAGTATCTTTAGGATTCACATTTCCTTATTCTCACTTTTTTTTTATTACTAATGTTTGTCAAAAACCAGACAACCTGATCATAGTTTTTAGTGCACAGAAGGCTTCAAAAGACAATTTTCTGAACCAATATTTTTAACTATCATATTGGATTTCCAGGCAGTATTGAATTCTCAGTTGAAATCAAATTCTACAGAAAATATGCTTTAAAAAGTGCAGCTGTATCACATGTACATTATGTGCCACTGCCTAGGGGCTGTACATACAAGAGGGCCTATCTTTGTCTTAACAAAAACTGAAGTTCTTCCTAGGGTCAACTAGACAACTTCTAAGGAACTGTGCTTAAAGGGGTACTCCGACCATAGCATCTTATCCCCTATCCAAAGGATATCCTCACTCTGTTCGTAATGACCGGCGATACAGGGGCCAGAGCATCATGACATCACGGCTCCACCCCTTAATACAAGTCTATGGGAGGGAGCGTTATGGCCACCATGCCCCCTCCCATAGACTTGTATTGAGGGGGTGGGCCGTGATGTCATGAGGGGGCGGAGCTGTGACGTCATGATGCTCTGGCCCCTGTATTGCCTGTCATTACGCACAGAGCGAGTTTGCCCTGTGCAGTAATGATAGTGGGGTGCTGCAGCTAAGATCCCGGGGGTCCCCAGCGGCGGGACCCCCGCGATCTGACATCTTATCCTTTGGATAGGGGATAAGATGCTAGGGGCGGAGTACCCCTTCAAGGCCAATTTGACACGACAGTATTTTGTTTGCTGATGCTAAATACTGTACCAAACATTGCTGCACTAAAACAACCCAAAGGGTATGCTCACACGTGTTTTTCTATTGGAAAATCAGTATCTGCAGCAAAATATACAACAAAATAAGCATGTGTGTACATACCATAAATATGATCCTACTTTTAGCCTTGTAAAATAAAAGTTGTATTATTTCCAATATGCTTTCACATCTTTTTCCCCTGTCAGTTTTTATAGCCTCTGCTTGCAGACATTCTAGTTGTGTTGCCTTCTTTCAGTGGTTATAAAAGTTTCCTCATAATGTGATGAACAGGTGTTTGATTTCATTCAAGTCGTAGGTCTGATAACAGTGCTGTGAGTGTGACAAGCGCTAAGGACCCACGTGATCATTATATAACCAAGACTGGGTTTTATCCAGAGGCGTAGCTTGTAGCTTCAGGGTCCCGGAGCAAAATCTGAAACAGGGCCTCATATCCCCATATGCCAAAACTGATTTCTTATGGGGCAGATTTCGGGCTCCCTTAGTTACCAGGACCCCAGTGCGACTTCTACTTCTATATCTACGCCCCTGGTTTTATCCACTTAAGTAAACAAGGCAGAAATTATACTGGGAAATTGTCAGAATAAATATGCGGTTTTTTTAAACCAAAACTGACTATCCCTTAAAAGGGTACTCCTGTGGAAAAAGATAATTTCATATCAACTGGCTCCAAAAAGTTAAACAGATTTGTAAATTACTTCTATTAAAAAAACTTAATGGGGGCGTGGTCTGCATGGCTAACTGAGAGGACGTGCGGACGTTGAGCTCCTGCCATCCTGTGCCCAAATCCTGAATATATCCCTGCGATCCTGCTTGTTCCAGGCTTCTCCCCCTCTCGGTGTGACCCCTGCTGCCTAGGGGCCCCCTGTGGTGCCTTTCTTGGACGGATCGGTGGAGTTTGGGGAGTGCACTGCGGCCTGTGGTGACCTAGGCCGCAAAGCCTGCGGCCCTCCGTTCCCGCCTCCGCACCGGAATCCCTGCTGCAGCGCTCCTGGAGGACGGGAGCTCTACTTACCGGACCCGGGGCCTCTCTGCTGCAGCTTCTGGTGTCCGGTCCCGGCGGTGGTGCCTGGAGGAGTCGGGGATCCGGCCCGCCGAAGATCCTGGAGAGTGTTCTGGCGAGGTCCTCAGCGGCTTCCGGTCCGGGCCTTGACTGGCAGAGAAGGTGATCCTGCGCAGAGGAGCGGCGGCTGGGTCCTTCTGGTATACTGTTGCTCCGCTGGTCGGGATTGTGCTGGCGGTGCGGGAGGAACGGAGTCCCGTGGAGAAGAGGCTGTGCTGCCGCTGGAGGTGAGGGGGCTCTTGCTGGAGTCTCTGTTTGGCCATCTTGTGAGTGTGGCTCTGTGCAGGGGGGAGAGGGACGGACTGCCGTGCTGGGAGAGCGGTGGAGGGAGCCCCTGGACATCTGGGCTGAACACCATACGGGGGGCTTGCTGCTGTATTGAAGGGGGCCATTGGCGCTGCCCCACTGAACTGCCACTGAACGTAGGAGAAGCCCCCCTCTGACCTGCATATTGCACCTGGGCCTGAGAGTCCCCCTGGGTGGTTGGAGGTGCTCCCTGACCCCTCTTCTCCTCTACCTTACACTCTTGCTCCTGAAGCCTCTGTGCTCCCCCCCCCCCAACCCCCCTCCCCTGCTGAAGTGGTGCTGCACTGTGGATTTGTCCTGCTGAAAGGGATCCTGAACTGCGCATCATACCATCTTGTGTCTACCTACTATTACATTGACTGTCCATACCTATGGGCCAGAGGAATAAGGAGGGAGCAGGTCCCTCACAGCAGGGGGCCGGTGGGTCCTCCTCATCTAGGAATACATTGACGCTGCAGCAGGAAGTTGCTGCCAAGCTGGAGAGGTTCGCATTAAGACAGCCTTCCCCTGACTCGCCGGTCCGGGAGGTGACCCCCCATCCTATGATTGATGTGGGAGCCCCCATTGACCCGCTGGAGGACTATGACGCTTTCATGCAGGCTTCCGTTGTGGACTCACATGTGTCACTGCCTAATACCCCTCCTGCTCTGTCTGGTATGATGGCTGCTGCCCCAACTATGCCTGCTGCTGAACCCACTCTGGCTGCAGTGTTTGCGGAAATACAAAGATGTAACTCTACCCTCTCTCAACTGACTGCTCAGGTGAGCACTGTGCAATCTGCTATCTCCTTTATGCGTCATGATTTGCAAAAAATGACGGAGCGCACCTCGGCTGTGGAGGGCCGGATTAGTGATATGGAGAATACTGTGGTGCCTTTAGTCCGGGACTCTACTAGACACGGTCATGACATTGCTATGGTCTGCCTGAGAAGTGTGAGGGCCGTACACCAACGGAGTTCATGGAAACCTGGCTCAAGGAGGTGTTTGGTGCTGATAATCTGACCCCTCTCTTTGCTGTGGAGAGGGCTCATTGAGTCCCCATGAGGTCTTCCCCTCCAGGAGGTCCGCCCTGATCTATGCTGGTAAAACTTCTACACTACTGGGACAGGAACTTGATACTTAAGCTGGCTAGAGAAAAGCAGCCGGTGACAGTGGATAACCATGTCATTTCTTTCTTCCCGGACTTTTCGGCAGAAGTGCAGAAGAAACGCGCCTCATTCATGGACGTTAAAAGGAGATTGCGCTCCCTGGATTTACAATACTCTATGCTATATCCTGCTAGGCTACGGGTGGCTGCACTGGGTACCACACACTTCTTTGAGGGAGTGGATGCTGCAGTTCGTTGGTTGGACACACATGAGGCTCAATTGCGCCGGAGAGCCCAGGGAGGCTCACCGGATCCTGCTCCTGACTGAGCGTGTGCATTGATATCCTATGTGGAACCTGTGTGGCATAATGTTACTAGCTGTTTTTCTTTTTAGGACTTCCCCTCTCTGATTGCAGTTATATGCCGCTGCCTGGGTTATGGGGGGGGGGATGTGGGATTTGAAATATCTCTGTTAATTGCTTATTCATACTTGTTATGGTCCTCTGGGGGAGGAGGGGAGGGGCTGGGGTCTTCTGAGTTAGGCTATACTGATGTGTGTCCATAAGGGATATGTTCACTAATGTTCTTTTTTTGTTTATGCAGGAGTGCTCGTATGGCATGTTTGCAAATGCTTGATTGGCTGTCTGACTGGTTGCGACGTGCACTCGCCTTGTTCTGCTTATCCTGGTATATTTTCTGGCTGTGTCTGAAGAGTGTTGGTGGCTGGTGTGGGCATGTTTGCTCTCCTGGATGTCGCGTGCCGTGGCGCTTAGGGTTGTTGGGTCAGTGTGTTGAGTCTGGGTGTTGGTCTGTTTTCACCTGTTTTTTGGTTTTGTTTTCCGTCTCTCCCTCCACTGCTATGTGCTCTTCAAGACTGCTCCCTATATGTGTACTCCTGAAGCAGGTCTGTTGCTTTTGGGGCTGGTATATGTTTATTGATGCATGATGGCGACTTTTAATTTGATAGGATGGAATGTTAGGGGGCTGGGTGATGTGTCCAAACGTTATGCTGTTTTTAACGCGGTGAGACACTATCATCCCGCTATATTATATCTTACTGAAACCCACCTGACGGGGGCCACCACAGACGTTCTTCATAGCCTGGGTTGGTCACTCGTTCCATTCTACTTATTCCACTCATGCTAGGGGGGTCAGTATATTGGTCCATAAATCTATTCCATTTAGTGTCCTCTCCTCTAGCATTGACCCGGAAGGTAGATATATCTGTCTACTGGGCATGGTGTCTCACCGTATGTTTATACTTGTAGGACTGTATATCCCTCCCCCGTATAGTGGAGATGTTGTGCATCGAGTGTTATCTATAATTTCAGGTTTTCCAGTAGCCCCTATTCTTATATGTGGAGACTTTAACCAGGTCCTGGATGCTTCTGTAGATCGGTTTTGGGGACCCCGACCCCCCCCCCTCGCTCTAAGTCGACTGGACTTGCTAACATACTATCTGAGGTTGATCTTTTTGATTTGTGGCGCTAGCGCAATCCCACCACCCTGCAATACTTTTGTTACTCGGCCACGCACAGGACCCTTTCTAGAATTGATTTGGCAATAGGAGATGGGGATATGGCTAGAATGGATAGGTGCATAGAATACTTGGCTAGAGGCCTCTCTGATCACTCCCCTCTTAGGTTGCAGCTTGATCTCGCGGATGGCGCTGGTGGGGTGCGCCCTCTGTGGAGACTGAACCCGTTCTGGCTACAAGTACTGACCACAGCTGAAATCCCCTGTGCTGAACTTAGAGAATATTTTGCTTTAAATGTGGGTTCAGCTTCGGTCTCCGCAGTATGGGACTCCCTTAAGGCATATTTGTAAGGCCTATTCATACGTGATATCAGTATACATAAATCGTTTACAAGGGATAGGGGCGAGAGGCTGAGGTTGACGGTGGTTGAAGCTGAGAATGCATATGTCTTGGCTCCCTCCCCGGTGGCTGAGGAGACCTGGTTGAGGGCACAGGGAGACTATAAAGTGTACTTGGAAGAGTCAGCTGAACATAAACGCTTTTTTGTTAAGCAACGTTATTTTGAATGTGGTGAAAGTACTGGTAAACTGTTGGCTTCCATTTCTAGGGCACAGCAAGGCATATCGTTTATCAGTTGTTTGCGGGACAGGGAGGGACGTGAGATCACTGATGATAGAGGGACTTTGGACGTGATGTTGGCCTTCTATCAGGATGCATATTCCTCTAGGGCCTCATGGTCTGAGACAGCCCTGAGGGAGTATGTCCGTAGGACTAGGTTGCCTTCCCTTACTCTGGAGCAGCGGAGTGAGCTGGACTCGCCTATCTCTCTAGAGGAATTGGAACGAGCTCTCAAGGATGCCAATAATGAGAAAGCCCTGGGCCCTGATGGCCTCCCCAGTGAGGTCTATAAAAAATTCTCGGGTGTTATGTTACCACAACTGTTGCGGGTGGTGGAGTCAGCGGTTTTAGAGGTTTCTTTGCCTCGCTCCATGATGGAAGCCAATATTGTACTTATTCCAAAACCTGGAAAGGACCCTCAGTGTGCGGGTTAATATAGACCAATATCACTCCTATGTGCTGATGTGAAGCTGCTGGCTCGGGTGCTGGCTAACAGGTTGGCTGGGGTCATACTTTCTCTGATCCATGGTGATCAGACTGGATTTATGCCCGGTAAATCTACTGTTGATAATATGAGGAGGGTGTATCTAAATTTACAGATGTCTCAGGATGGTACAGGAGCTCGCTAGGTTTTCTCCTTGGACGCTGCCAAAGCATTCAATAGCGTTGAATGGAAATACCTGTGGAGTGTGATGAGTGCTATGGGGTTTGGGGATAGATTCCTTTCCTATGTTAAGCTTCATTACCAGAGCCCGGTTGCCCGCCTCAGAGTCAATGGTAAGCTCTCACCATCGTTTGCTCTGCAGAGGGGTACCAGACAGGGATGCCCCCTGTCACCCTTGCTTTTTGCCATAGCTATTGAGCCCCTAGCTTGCCTGTTGAGAATGTCACCAGATATCATAGGGTTTCGGTATGGGACTGTGGAGGAGAGGGTGGCACTCTATGCCGATGACATGTTAATGTTTCTGGGAGATAAGGCCCGTTCGCTAACCCTAGTTATGTCTCTTATTGCAGAATTTGGTTCCTTTTCGGGTTTGCTTATCAACTGGGACAAGTCCGTTCTGATGCCTCTGGACCCCTTGCCAGATATACCTCAAATTGCTGTCTCCAAGATACAAGTGGCCTCTAGCTTTAAGTACCTGGGGATATATATTACTCCCTCCGTACATCATTTCGTCCCTCGTAATCTAATCCCCCTTCTAGATAAGAGCTCCCAAAAAGTATCTATCTGGTGCAAGCTCCCAATCTCCGTGGTTGGCCGTACACATCTAGCTAAAATGGTCCTTATGCCGCAACTGTTGTACATTTTGCAGAACTCTCCGGTGTGGATTGCGATGGCCCACTTTCAAAGGATTCAGCGACTTTTCCGACATTTAGTGTGGGGGGGGGGGGGGGGGGGGACTGCCAGAATTAAATTGGAGACGTTGCAGAGGGGTAAATCATCGGGGGGACTAGCACTACCGAATCCGTGGCTGTACTATATTGCGTCGCAGCTACATCAGGTGAGGGGGTGGGCATCTCTTTCCACATTGGGTCCTACAGGTCGACTGTTTATGACTAAGCATGGGGGTAGAATAAAGCTACACATTCTGGAGATTGGCGCTCTCACCAGACCTCCTGACTCTTCTCACACAACTCGATTACTTTGTAAACTATGGGGCCACGCGAAAAAACTGCTAGGCATAACAAGGTATCTTAAATTCACACTGCTGTGGCGTAACCCTGGTTTGCCTGTCTTTAATGCATATGCTGAGGCTGAGTTCTGGGAGAGAAGGGGACTCTGTGAACTGGGTCAATTGGTTGATCAAGGGGTGGTTAGGTCTTTTGAGCACTTACAAGAAGACTTTGCCCTACCTCACTCCTCTTTTTACAGTTACTTGCAGATCCGCCACGCCTATGAAATGCAGAATAGGTTGGGACTGTTAAAGGGGTACTCCGGTGAAAACCTTTTTTCTTTTAAATCAACTGGTGCCAGAAAGTTAAACATATTTGTAAACTACTTCTATTAAAAAATCTTAATCCTTCCAGTACTTATTAGCTGCTGAATGCTACAGAGGAAATTCCTTTCTTTTTGGAACACTGATGACATCACGAGCACAGTGCTCTCTGCTGACATCTCTGTCCATTTTAGCAACCATGCATAGCAGATGCATAGCAGATGTATGCTAAAGGCAGCATGGTGGCTCAGTGGTTAGCACTGCTGCCTTGCAGTGCTGGGGCCCTGGGTTCAAATCCCACTAAGGACAACAATAAATAAAGAGTTATTATTATTATAATGACATCAGCAAAGAGCACTGTGGTTGTGATGTCATCAGAGAGAATTCCAAAAAGAAAAGAATTTCCTCTGTAGTATTCAGCAGCTAATAAGTACAGGAAGGATTAAGATTTTTTAATAGAAGTAATTTACAAATCTGTTTAACTTTCTGGCACCCGTTGATATAAAAGAAAAAAGCTTTTCACCGGAGTACCCCTTTAACTGTACAGACTAATCCTGTTCTAGAGTCTCTTGTCACTAAGAGAGAGTCAGCCGGTGTGATTTCTTGGCTTTATGGGGAGTTACTTAGTTTTTATCACGAGGGCTTCCCTCTGACGGTCCGTTCTAAATTGGAGGGGGACCTTGGGGTACTGACTGACGAGGAGTGGAGCGTTGTACTGGCGCTTACCCCTTTTTGTCTGTGTCGGAATCTAACCGGTTATCCCAGCTGTTCTTTCTACATAGAGTGTACAAGACTCCACTGTTTCTAAACAAGATAGGTGTATGGTCTGACTCTGCCTGTCCACGTTGTGGTGAGTTGGGAGCACACCTGGTTCATATGATGTGGGCGTGCCCCTGCCTAGCTGTGTATTGGACTGGGGTACTACAACTCATTAAGACGGTCTATGGAGTGACTATACCTAGGGCCCCCAAGGAATGCTTGCTGGGACTGATAGGCTGCAGTCGAGAGCCCTCTCTGGTGGAAGTTGGGATTCTGAAAGTCTTATACCAGCCCAGGAAGCTGATTGCACAATTCTGGATCAGATCCTCCCCTCCGGGGGGTGGCTGATCTTATAACTAGGGTGACTCATGTAGTGAAATTGGAAAAAGGTATATACATCAAGCGTAAGGTGGAGCGGAAGTTTGAGGGTATTTGGGGACCCTGGGTGCAGAGATTTGACCCCCCTTAGGGCGCCTCTTATTAGTAGGATGTTTCTAAATGTGTGGCTGCGGGCGGTCTGATTGGCAAGTGAGATGCTGAAGTGGCAGATTCTACGTGTGCTTGCCCTCCTGGGCTGTATGGATGTGGAGGGATGTGTGTCCTGTTGGACGGAAATTGGGGAGGTGTTTATAAAGGGGTCTGGTGGAATGTGCTCATCTTTTCATTTATGTCAATGTGGTACTTAAGTTGGAGCTTGTTTATGACTTATCTATGATACGGGCGGAGGAGCTTTTGTGGGGGCGGGATGAGACGGATCTGTTCTGTGTGTGTGGGGGGGTGTTGGGTGATGCCTGTTATTGTTAAACTGTAAAAAAAACGTAATAAAAATTATCTGATAAAAAAATCTTAATCCTTCCAGTACTTATCAGCTGCTGTATGCTCCACAGGAAGGACCAAAGTGTTCTCTGCTAACATCTCTGTCGATGTCAGGAACTGTCCAGAGAAGGAGCAAAGCCTTATAGCAAACCTCTTCTACTCCGGACAGTTCCTGACATGGACAGAGGAGTCAGCAGAGAGCACTGTGGTCAGAAAGAAAATAAATTCAAAAAGAAAATAACTTTCTCTGGAGCACACAGCAGCTGATAAGTACTGGAAGGATTAAGATTTTTTAAATAGAAGTAATTTACATATATGTTTAACTTTTTAGAACCAGTTGATATGAAACTTGAAAAAAATTGTTTTCCACTGGAGTACCCCTTTAATACTAATGAAATTGTCACACCAGTGAAACATTTGTTAAAGTACCAAAAGTGAATTGCTCTAATGGCATGATCTCACTCTTGGTACTTCTGTGGTTGGAATGTGATTTTTGTGATGGGACCACTCTACTGTGTCTATACAGAGGACCTTTCTTGTCTATGTTTACTGCAAAAAAAAAAGTATTGAGGTTCCTTAGGCCTCCTTTACACATATGTGTCGTTAGTTTTTTTTTTTCTCTCCAGCGCAGCAGAAAATGCATCGGAGGGAAAATGAAGCAAGAACTGATTCCATTCATTTGAATGGGACAGTTCACAATCATACGGCGTCTGTTTGGATGCCGGATGATTGGACTAGCCAGACTGGCACAGACAGGTGAATACATCTTGCTGAGTTCCCCTGTCTGGCAATCACAAACCATGAACGCTGGATGATGCACAACTGATGTCACCTGATGCACTTTGTGGCAATTTTCCCCCAGTTTCACCCAGTTTGTGATATGACAACTAAGATATACTGTATGGGGGAGATTTATCAAAAACTGTGCAGAGGGAAAGTTTAACAGTTGCCCACAACAACCAATCAAATCACTTTTTTTTTTAGAGGCATTTTTAAAAATTACAGAAGCAATCTCTGGTTGCTATGGGCAACTGGTCAATTTTTCCTCTACACAGGTTTTGATAAATTTTCCACTATGTGGAAGTACTTACAAACATTGACAGTAGAGATGGAAAAATGGGGGTGGGGGTGGGGGAGGGAAATGGGGGCTCCCTTGTGTAGTATTTAAAACAAATAGATGAGCACTGCAAATACCCACCACCAACACCCAAGGTGTTGTACTGACCTTTTGTGGGTGTACAATAAGGCTAGTATAACTCGTGCTGTGTGGTTTGTAAGACCACACAACCATTGACAGTATTAACTAGCAGTGTTGCTTTGTACTATGATTCAGGCTCTTACCTGTAGGTGCCCGGTGTGCTGGCATAGATCACTTTAAAGGACAAGATGAGTCAATTCAGATGTGTGATATAACTGAATATGTTCTTTTGTATACAATGCAAATTGTATATATTGAACATAACTGTTGGGTGGTACTGGTGTAGATTTGTGTGAGTGTTTATGGAATAAAAGTCAAAATTGGCAGTGGGGCCTTTCATTCTTCTACCTGGATCACATGGGTCAGATGAACCCGAATCAGCACAGGCACTCAACTAGATTGAAATTAGTATGCTAGTAGGGCTGAGAGGACCCTGACCATCAATCAGATCCTAGTTGTATTCTGGAAGGCCGCAGCCTCAAAAGTGCCAGTGGTGTCATTAATAAATACTTTTTATATAATGTAGATAAAACCATTATATGTATATTTGTAATATACATTGGTTAAAAAATGTTTATATTTTTGTCCCTGCAGCTATTGTCTGTGTGTATCTGTGAGGAGACCAAATACAGGAAGTGTGGGTGGACAAGAAGGGCTCTGTACACTGAGGACAAGCAGAGCTCTGTACACTGAGGACAAGCAGGGCTCTGTGTACTGAGGACAAGCAGGGCTCTGTGTACTAAGGACAAGCAGGGCTCTGTGCACTGAGGACAAGCAGGACTCTGTACACTGAGGACAAGCAGGACTCTGTACACTGAGGACAAGCGGGGCTATGTACACTGAGGTCAAGCAGGGCTCTGTACACTGAGGACAAGCAGGGCTTTGTACACTGAGGACAAGCAGGGCTCTGTACACTGAGGACAAGCAGGGCTCTGTACACTGAGGACAAGCAGGGCTCTGTACACTGAGGACAAGCAGGGCTCTGTACACTGAGGACAAGCAGGGCTCTGTACATTGAGGACAAGCAGGGCTCTGTACACTGAGGACAAGCAGGGCTCTGTACACTGACAAGCAGGGCTCTGTACACTGAGGACAAGCAGGGCTCTGTACACTGAGGACAAGCAGGGCTCTGTACACTGAGGACAAGCAGGGCTCTGTACACTGAGGAAAAGCAGGGCTCTGTACACTGAGGACAAGCAGGGCTCTGTACATTGAGGACAAGCAGGGCTCTGTACACTGAGGACAAGCAGGGCTCTGTACACTGAGGACAAGCAGGGCTCTGTGCACTGAGGACAAGCAGGGTTCTGTACACTGAGGGCAAGCAGGGCTCTGTACACTGAGGACAAGCAGGGCTCTGTGCACTGGGGACAAGCAGGGCTCTGTACACTGAGGACAAGCAGGGCTCTGTACACTGAGGACAAGCAGGGTTCTGTGCACTGAGGACAAGCAGGACTCTGTACACTGAGGGCAAGCAGGACTCTGTACACTGAGGACAAGCAGGGTTCTGTACACTGAGGACAAGCAGGGTTCTGTACACTGAGGACAAGCAGGGTTCTGTGCACTGAGGACAAGCAGGGCTCTGTACACTGAGGACAAGCAGGGCTCTGTGCACTGAGGACAAGCAGGGCTCTGTGCACTGAGGACAAGCAGGGCTCTGTACACTGAGGACAAGCAGGGCTCTGTACACTGAGGACAAGCAGGGCTCTGTGCACTGAGGACAAGCAGGGCTCTGTACACTGAGGACAAGCAGGGCTCTGTACACTGAGGACAAGCAGGGCTCTGTACACTGAGGACAGGCAGGGTTCTGTGCACTGAGGACAAGCAGGACTCTGTACACTGAGGACAAGCAGGGTTCTGTACACTGAGGACAAGCAGGGCTCTGTACACTGAGGACAACCAGGGCTCTCTGCACTGAAGCTTTATGACACGCTCTCAGCTCACATATCAGGATGATTGACAAACCAGGAACCTGCACAGAGCCCCGGTTTTCCTGTATTTGGACTTGTTACAGCGACACACAGGCAATAGCCGCAGGGACAGCTTTTTTTCACCCAAAAATATACAAATTTTTTAATCAATGTATTTTATAAATGTAAAAAATTAAATGGAGGTGGGGGCTCACACTATGAAGAAAGGACTGTGTATCGAGGTACTGTATGTTACACGTTAATCCTACGTGTCAATAATGAATAGAGTAGGAATAATATATGGAAATACAGACCTCTAGATACACATATGGTAGTGTTCTGTGTAAAAATCAATGATATATGTTAATATCTATATTATCACACAATATCTATATTTTAACAAATATCTTAGATTTTTACACAGAACACTACCATATGTGTATCTAGAGGTCTGTATTTCCATATATTATTTCTATTTTATAAATGTACATACTGTATAATAGTATAATCTACATTATATCAAATTGTCACAGCATGATGCTTGATAACGACCTCATTGATGAGGTTAAAAAGTTGCACTTTGTATTGAGGGCTGTATGAATAAAAGCCACCTTGTTTTGGAACACTGGAGTGCCGCTTCTTGTCCCCTTTTGGATATTGGGGAAATTTGCAAGGTCTTGGTAGAACCTTTGGACTAAGTTGAGTACCCGGATAGCCAGGCTTGCAGTCAAACTGTATTTTTAAAACCAATCTTTTATTGGCTAAAAGTGTCATCAGATACTTACCACTGGGTGTACTGAGGGCTTGGTGAATGAACTTTGCTCCTCGACGAAAATATATACTCATGTTAAATTCTGGACAATCTTCTGCAGTAATACCATAATACTGGATGTCAGGGCCGTAGTCAATGCCATCTCCAGTGCATTCCCAAGAAGCATGAGCTGCATTTAGGATATGGGTGATACCCATTTTCTTCAGCTTCTTTTTGTCACTGGCGATCACACTATTAGAGGTTTACATCAGAAAATGTAGTTAGGTTGTAGACATGTAGCATATTCAGTATAAACACTGATGTATTAAATGACACTTATGTTTTTGTCTATATAAAAGTGCTTAGAATACAAAGTAAAGAAGGCAGCTCTAGTGGCCCAGGTCTATGTAGATAAAAAAAATATATATATATTTATAATACAAATGGTCTGGAGTTTATACTACATAGTGTTAAATGAGGGTCATAATACAAAAACATATTAAACCCATTCATGTAACACATAGCACTGTTAAGAAATTTGATAATGTTGATTGGGCTTATTGACATTATTATTAATTGCGCTCAATTACTTTAAAATGACCTCTGACAGGTCATTATATCATTGATTAGTTTTAAAAAGCAACTTACACATCCCCTAGGTAAAGGTTTGGTATAATTTCATCCACATGGTGTGCACCCCCTTTGCTGTTTTCTAGAAGTACTTCCAGCTCTCGCACAGGAGGGGGGTCCCTGCATAACTTCCTCATTTTGGGAGCCCCAGTAAAGCAGCAACGGTGAAAGAGATTCCTGGCAGTGACAGTTGTGTCACATATATCAGCCCGTGTCTCTGAAATGACACTTGATGTCAAGTAACAGCTGACAGGCTAAATACTGCTCAATGCATTACAGGGGGCTGGGGAGGTTTAGACACAGGCTAATTGTCCGTAGAATGTCAGGAGAATTCTGGTACTACAATGAATATATTGTACTAAAGAGGGGTAAATAGCCGGTACAAACAATACGCCTTTCACTAGGGTGTGTCTATGTCAATTGAATTTCAAACCTGATAAAACAAACAAACATGGGCTTTATTGATCTAATTTTAATTTAAAATGTTTTATATAATTCATAGGTTTGCTGGTTTTATGGGGGAAAAAAGTGTACCTGTACTTTTTAAAAGATTTTTAAAAATCTGGTTTTCTTAAGTAACCCCTCAGAGTGGTGGTGAGGGGATTTATGGGCTCAAAGTACTGTTATTAAGCCCCTAAAAGCCCCGTCCATGGGACACAGCTATTTGTTCATTCTCTCTATATCAGGGGTGGGACCAAAGCTTGGCAGTTTGCTAGCAGTACTCACACAAGCACTTTCTTTTTTTCTTTTACATATCTGGCTAGTCATATAACTGTACTTACTTCTCTCTGTATGCCATGACATAGTGCTGGAGAAAGTGCACTGGATGGAACAGGCTGGCACTATGCAATAATATAGATGGAGTGCGGGAAAAAAAAGGATTATTGCTTCATTGGCTTTAAAAGGTGCTATGTGAGTTGCAATGTATACATACAGGAGCACTGGTATTTACACAAGGGACAGCTGTCTAGGACTTTATGAGTAGTCAGAGATGAGAGGGAAGCCTTTATTAACCTTTCATTCTCAGTGTGGATCCTTTGGAAGAGGCAGTCGTGCTCACAGTTTGCAGGTACATAGATCAGTCTTTCTACCCCTTTCTCCTGCATATAGCCCTAACTTAGATTTACCCTACTTCTTGTGTTCCATCTTGGTGACTCTGTTACAAGAGATGGACTGAGTTTAAAGCGTACCTGGGAGAACCCACAAAAAAAATTAAAATGGTATGTTATTCACTACCTAATCCTATACATATAATTTTTAGGTGTCTAGCACCTATATTTATAGAATGTGTCGGCAGATAAGAACCATTTGGCCCATCTAGTCTGCCCAATAATCTGAATCCTATTAATAGTCCCTGCCCTATCTTATCAAAACCGAATGACCAGGGAGTCAGGAGTTTGTCTGGCGCAGAGAGGAACCATCAGGCAGCCAAGTAAAATCAATGGATTTATTAGATGCAACGCGTTTCACTGCGCATGCGCAGCTTCATCAGGCATGACAAGGGAAGGCTGGTAACAGATATATATACCTCCAGGAATTAACCATTAGAGTACTTTTTGAAAGAGTTGTTACATAGAATTACATATCCACATATAAATGTGACAATGTATGAAAAATATATAAATAGATATAAATAAATATAAATAGGCAAACAAAAGTCACAAAAATAATAATAAAACAACAATATAAAAGCACAATGCAATCTTATAGACATATATATATATATATATATATAATATAGTTATCGCATGTGGTGTGAATATAACACCACAAGCGACTCAAGGAATCACACCGCTTAGTCACCGGTGCGGCATTCAACAATGCAAGTTGGATATTATTTCAAAAAATGTATATGATATAAAGAGATATGGACCTATAAGGTGTTATGTATGTAAATTCAAAGGATAAAATTTTTTTTATTGTATATCGCTGCCTTATTAAATAAAAAATAAATAAACAGTGCGGTAAACCAAATCGCAACTGACCAGAAGGGGACGTATGAACACTATTTGGAGAAAAGTGAAAAAGATGAACTAGAATGACTAGTGTGATATTGAATACAGCACCCGGCGAAAACGCAGGGTGTGAATATTCGTAAAGAGATCCAAATTTACAAACATTAAATAATTAAATAAAAAATACAGAAGTTTCTATATGCAGAAAGGAAGGGAAGAACAAAAAACAGAACCTGGATAATAAAACATAAGGAATAATAAATACACAGTGGGGCGCTCCAGGGTGAACAGCACAGAAGGAATGAGGAAAAAATAGATCAAGGTATAATATTTTGGAGATTAATCCATAGGAAAAAATGGAAAATTTTTAAACCCTAATTTATCAGATTATTTAACTGTATCGATACATTCATTAAAACCTTGGGGGTGCAAAGTATGTAATTTGTGAATCCAGAAGGATTCACGATTATTTAATCTTTGTATTCTGTTAGGTAAATGAATGGGGATAGTTTCTAGAATAATTAATTTCAAAGTTTCAGTATTTTTTTGATGATGAAGAGTGAAGTGTCGGGACAAACTATGTAACAAAAAACCATGTTTTATGTTCCATCTGTGCTTGTTCATCCTGGAGCGCACCGTTTGTGTGGTGCGGCCAACGTATTGGCGGTCGCAACCACAGGTTAATAGATAGATAGCAAAAGTGGTGTCGCAATTTAGTGAATCTTTTATTTTGAATGTTTGTTGTGTGAAAAAAGAAGAAAAAGTGTCAGTTTGGATAATCCATTCACAACAAAGGCAGCGACTTTTTTTTTACAAGGGAAACAATAAGGTTTAATGGAACAGGAATTCTGTGGTGTAAAATGTTCTGAAAATCTACTGGGGGCTAATAAATTGCTGAGATTTTTGGAATGTCTGTAGGTGACATTAGGAACTGGGGGAATTATTTGGTTTAGAATTTTATCATTTTGAATAATGGGCCAGTTTTTAGTTAGTATTTTTCTGATATTAGATGCCTCAATATTGAAATTCGTAACAAAGTTATATCTAAAGGGGTTATGAGGCTGATTGGAACTGGATTTTTTGGAAATAGATGTAACCAAATCAGATTGTTTTTTATCTTTCACCTTCATATATGCCTTGGTTAGGAGCGATTTAGGATAGCCCTTCTGTATGAAGCGTTGTTTAAAAACCTCAGCTTGAGAAATAAAATCTGAATCAGAAGTACAATTTCTGCGAATTTGTAAATACTGGCTGAATGGCACCCCTCTTAGCCAGCTTGGATAATGTGCACTATCGAACTGTAAAAAACTGTTAATATCAACAGATTTGAAAAAAGTCTTTGTGGAAATAGTGCCATCGACTGTTTTATGGATATCAAGGTCTAAAAATTGGATGGAGTTTTCTGCATAATGCATAGTAAATTTTATGCCCCATGTATTAGTATTCAACTCATGTACAAAGAGGTCAGCTTCATGTTTAGTACCTACCCAGATCAAGAAGAGGTCGTCTATATAACGACGAAAGAAAAAAACAGACTTAAAATACAGGGACTGTGCCATAACTAGGGACTCGAATCGCCCCATAAACAAATTAGCGTAACTGGGGGCGAATCGAGTCCCCATGGCACAGCCCCTGTTCTGCCGATAGATGGTATGATTGAATTCAAAAACATTATTAAGAAGAATAAATCTAATAGACTCCAGTAAAAATTCTGACTGACTGGGGTTTAGTGAGGCGTCCTCTTGTAGAAAATGTTTAATTGCAGGAACACCTAAATCAGTGGAGATGTTAGAATAGAGGGAGCACACATCCAGGGTAAGGAAACTATAATGAGGGGTAGGGATAGGGCATGTAATTCAGAAATGAGCTGAGCTGAATCTCTCAAATAGGATGGTAAATGTAAAACAAAAGGTTGGAGAAATAAATCTATAAAGTGGGAAAGGTTTGCAGTAATCGAACCAATACCAGAAATAATAGGTCTACCAGGGGGATTGGTTAAGCATTTATGTAATTTGGGTAAATAATAAAAAATAGGTAAATTATAATTTTTAATATTGAGAAATGTGTGCTCCCTTTTATCCAACAATTGTTTTTCTACAGCTCCACCTATAAGCAAACAATATTGTGAAAAAATATGAGGAGAAGGGTCATAGGAAAGCGGGGTATAATATTCGAGATCTGATAGGATTCTGAGGGCTTCATTTTTATAATCGGCCCTATTCAAAACAGCGACCCCCCCACCTTTATCTGCAGGGCGAACAATAATAGATTTATTGTTCTGTATGGATTTAATTGCAATTCTCTCAGCAGAAGTTAGATTCTGATAATGATAATCTATTATTGTTCGCCCTGCAGATAAAGGTGGGGGGGTCGCTGTTTTGAATAGGGCCGATTATAAAAATGAAGCCCTCAGAATCCTATCAGATCTCGAATATTATACCCCGCTTTCCTATGACCCTTCTCCTCATATTTTTTCACAATATTGTTTGCTTATAGGTGGAGCTGTAAAAAAACAATTGTTGGATAAAAGGGAGCACACATTTCTCAATATTAAAAATTATAATTTACCTATTTTTTATTATTTACCCAAATTACATAAATGCTTAACCAATCCCCCTGGTAGACCTATTATTTCTGGTATTGGTTCGATTACTGCAAACCTTTCCCACTTTATAGATTTATTTCTCCAACCTTTTGTTTTACATTTACCATCCTATTTGAGAGATTCAGCTCAGCTCAATTCTGAATTACATGCCCTATCCCTACCCCCTCATTATAGTTTCCTTACCCTGGATGTGTGCTCCCTCTATTCTAACATCTCCACTGATTTAGGTGTTCCTGCAATTAAACATTTTCTACAAGAGGACGCCTCACTAAACCCCAGTCAGTCAGAATTTTTACTGGAGTCTATTAGATTTATTCTTCTTAATAATGTTTTTGAATTCAATCATACCATCTATCGGCAGAACAGGGGCTGTGCCATGGGGACTCGATTCGCCCCCAGTTAAGCTAATTTGTTTATGGGGCGATTCGAGTCCCTAGTTATGGCACAGTCCCTGTATTTTAAGTCTGTTTTTTTCTTTCGTCGTTATATAGACGACCTCTTCTTGATCTGGGTAGGTACTAAACATGAAGCTGACCTCTTTGTACATGAGTTGAATACTAATACATGGGGCATAAAATTTACTATGCATTATGCAGAAAACTCCATCCAATTTTTAGACCTTGATATCCATGAAACAGTCGATGGCACTATTTCCACAAAGACTTTTTTCAAATCTGTTGATATTAACAGTTTTTTACAGTTCGATAGTGCACATTATCCAAGCTGGCTAAGAGGGGTGCCATTCAGCCAGTATTTACGAATTCGCAGAAATTGTACTTCTGATTCAGATTTTATTTCTCAAGCTGAGGTTTTTAAACAACGCTTCATACAGAAGGGCTATCCTAAATCGCTCCTAACCAAGGCATATATGAAGGTGAAAGATAAAAAACAATCTGATTTGGTTACATCTATTTCCAAAAAATCCAGTTCCAATCAGCCTCATAACCCCTTTAGATATAACTTTGTTACGAATTTCAATATTGAGGCATCTAATATCAGAAAAATACTAACTAAAAACTGGCCCATTATTCAAAATGATAAAATTCTAAACCAAATAATTCCCCCAGTTCCTAATGTCACCTACAGACGTTCCAAAAATCTCAGCAATTTATTAGCCCCCAGTAGATTTTCAGAACATTTTACACCACAGAATTCCTGTTCCATTAAACCTTATTGTTTCCCTTGTAAAAAAAAGTCGCTGCCTTTGTTGTGAATGGATTATCCAAACTGACTCTTTTTCTTCTTTTTTCACACAACAAACATTCAAAATAAAAGATTCACTAAATTGCGACACCACTTTTGCTATCTATCTATTAACCTGTGGTTGCGACCGCCAATAAGTTGGCCGCACCACACAAACGGTGCGCTCCAGGATGAACAAGCACAGATGGAACATAAAACATGGTTTTTTGTTACATAGTTTGTCCCGACACTTCACTCTTCATCATCAAAAAAATACTGAAACTTTGAAATTAATTATTCTAGAAACTATCCCCATTCATTTACCTAACAGAATACAAAGATTAAATAATCGTGAATCCTTCTGGATTCACAAATTACATACTTTGCACCCCCAAGGTTTTAATGAATGTATCGATACAGTTAAATAATCTGATAAATTAGGGTTTAAAAATTTTCCATTTTTTCCTATGGATTAATCTCCAAAATATTATACCTTGATCTATTTTTTCCTCGTTCCTTCTGTGCTGTTCACCCTGGAGAGCCCCACTGTGTATTTATTATTCCTTATGTTTTATTATCCAGGTTCTGTTTTTTGTTCTTCCCTTCCTTTCTGCATATAGAAACTTCTGTATTTTTTATTAAATTATTTAATGTTTGTAAATTTGGATCTCTTTACGAATATTCACACCCTGCGTTTTCGCCAGGTGCTGTATTCAATATCACACTAGTCATTCTAGTTCATCTTTTTCACTTTTCTCCAAATAGTGTTCATACGTCCCCTTCTGGTCAGTTGCGATTTGGTTTACCGCACTGTTTATTTATTTTTTATTTAATAAGGCAGCGATATACAATAAAAAAAAATGTATCCTTTGAATTTACATACATAACACCTTATAGGTCCATATCTCTTTATATCATATACATTTTTTGAAATAATATCCAACTTGCATTGTTGAATGCCGCACCGGTGACTAAGCGGTGTGATTCCTTGAGTCGCTTGTGGTGTTATATTCACACCACATGCGATAACTATATTATATATATATATATATATATATATATATATATGTCTATAAGATTGCATTGTGCTTTTATATTGTTGTTTTATTATTATTTTTGTGACTTTTGTTTGCCTATTTATATTTATTTATATCTATTTATATATTTTTCATACATTGTCACATTTATATGTGGATATGTAATTCTGTGTAACAACTCTTTCAAAAAGTACTCTAATGGTTAATTCCTGGAGGTATATATATCTGTTACCAGCCTTCCCTTGTCATGCCTGAAGAAGCTGCGCATGCGCAGCGAAACGCGTTGCATCTAATAAATCCATTGATTTTACTTGGCTGCCTGATGGTTCCTCTCTGCGCCAGACAAAGTCCTGACTCCCTGGTCATTCGGTTTTGATTTTACTCTTACCCAGTAGGGCTGCAGTGGACCTTCTTCCATATCTCTTCTGCTCTTAACCTTGTTGTGTGTGGGCGCACAACCAACTTTGGTAAGCGGCTTGGGAATTACCGTCCCCTACCCCCACCTGCAAGATCTACTGATCCCGCACATGAGGCGCCTTCCTCCCTCTCTCTAGATTGCCCTATCTTATATGAAGGATAGCCTTAAGCCTATCCCATGCATGCTCCTTCATGTATTTGTTGCTACCACTTCTGCAGGAAGGCTATTCCATGCATCCACTACTCTCTCAGTAAAGTAATACTTCCTGATGGGAGTTTTTTCTGATTGGAGCAACAACTAATGACATCATAACAGAAGGTGTTAAAAGGTTTGGTCGGCGTTTTTGGTCGCCATTGCCCAATTGCCTCTTGACAAAGCCACTTCAGTGGCGAAACATTGAGGGGGGCAGTGTTATGGTTTTAATTGATGTGTGCCCTAACAACTAGTAGTTAAGAGATGCCAACCTAATTGTGTCTCCTACAAATTATGAACAATGATTGAGCTGGCTGAGCCCAAAATAATTCTAATCTTTTCAGTTAGGAGCACACAGTATTTTTAAATGTGTGATTTTTCCTTCATTGCACTTCATTATTATTATTTTGGACCCGTACATTAAAGTCCTGTATATAGTATAGTATTTTTGGTTGTGACCTATAGGGCCTTTATTGGATTGCCTTTGGCGATCTATTAGTGATATACTTTCTTGTGAATGGGCACGACATTTGCTAATTTCCAATCTTCCGGGATGACTCCTGTTACCAGTGATTGGTTAAATAAATCTGTTAAAGAGTTCCTTTCACCAAACAAAACTTTTAATATATCGTTCCTTATGTTATTATAAGACACATTGCTATTCACTTGCTGTTAAAATTCTCAACCCTTATATGTTTTTAATGTGATTGAAAAAACGGCCACTAGGTGGCTCTGTTCTGTTCCCAAATAGTTAATTTGGTCTCCACTTGGACTTACAGAAGTCCAAACTCAGAAAATGCGTGCTGGGCATGGCGAGTCACAGCTCTTGCAGGGTTCAGTGACATCACCCCTGCTGGGGAACACTTACTTTATCCTTCCAGGAGCTCACACAATGTGAGCAAGGAGAAGGGTATGATACAGAGCTTTTTAAAGCTTGGAAACATTTTTTAGGGCAGGAGGGGTGTTAGGAGTAGTTAGTGAATATAATCTGAGTTAGTTTAGAAAATATGGTTTTATGACAGGTGCTCTTTAACGGTTTTGCTAGTTCACTGCTAAGCTCTTTTAATAATTTTGGGTGTATCCCATCAAGCCCTTATGACTTATTTGTCTTAACTTTAGACAGCAAATGTAGAACCTCTTCCTCTGTAAAGACACATGCATTAAATTATTCATTAGTATTCCTCCCTAAATGAGGTTCTTTTCCTTTGTTTTCTTTTGTAAAAACTGAACAGAAGTATTCATTAAGGCAAGCCTTTATTCTCTTCTACATACCTTCCTTCATTTGTTTTTAATTTAGTTATTCCTTGCTTTCATTTCCTTTTTTCATTTATATATCTGAAGAATGTCTTATTCCCGTTTTTCACAGACTGAGCTAGTTTCTCTTCTTCCTGTGCTTTAGAAGTTCTTATAACTTCCTTGGCCTCTTTCTGCCTCTTGTAATCCTAATCCTAATACCCTATCTTCATTGCTCTGTTTTTTTTTTGTTTTTTTTATAATTACTAATGGCTAGCTTTTTGGTTTTTATGATTTTGGCCACTTCTGCTGAGTACCACAGTGGTCTCTTCCTTTTTCTGCTTTTACTGACAAGTCTAATGCAATCTTCTGTTACCTTCAATAATGCATCTTTTAAGTAGTCCCATTTCTCCTGGACTCCATGTAATCTGCTCCAGTTTTATGACTCATTTATGACTAATCTAATTTTGGAAAAGTCGGTTTTTCTAAAATCTAAAACTTTTGTTTTTGTGTGGTGTGACTCTGCCACTGTTCTTATATTAAACCACACTGACTGGTGATTACTAGATCCCAAGCTTTCCCCTATAGTAATATCGTATACCAAACCAACTCTCCTGCAGGCAGAGCGACAGGCCAGGAACGAGCGCGAGTCCCCCCTTCAGCCCTGTCCATGAGTCATCTCTTGTCCATGACTCAAGGACAGTTGTGATGCTGCTGTGGGACTTGGTGTCACAGGAGGTATGAAGACCTGGACACCTTTGCACAGATTTTTTTTTTTTATATTGATGGTTTGCTTCCTGAATTCACAATTAAGAAACAACTTACTAAATAGTCTTCATGAAAATTCCTACCACAAGCCAGTCAGATGGATTTCCTGCTTTTTCAGTGTAAGAGATCATAACCGGGAGAAGAAATGGTTACATTTCACTTCAGATAGTGGACAAGGCAAAAAGAAACTGTGGAGGACAGCCCATGTAGGCTGGAGAAAGAGAGGAGAGCAGATAAACGTTAATCAGCAGTTTAGGATTATATCGGCTGGGTACAAGTATAAAGTTAAAATAGAACTCGTATAGTGCACTGTAGATGCAAAAGTAAGCAGAATTTTGAATCAAGATCTATGGAGATAATGTAATTTGCACCATAGTAAGTACAATGCAAGAAAATTTCCACAGCCTTTAAAAATGAAATGTGCAATCTACTTAGTTGCAAATAGACAATATCGCACTTAATTTTTCCATAGAAATAACACACAAGTGCTTCATGAATACTTTTTGAGATTTAGCATTTTACATAGTATCTTATTGCACTTGAATTTCCAAATTTGTTTTATATAATTTGTATATACTTTAATTTCTAAAGCACATGTAGATAGAACATGACATATATACACAGATCAGCAGGACTGGCGCCACACACATATATGTATGGCAATATGAGGGAATATGGGGACAATATAATGAAAATTGTGGGCAATGTGAAGGAATATGGGAGCAATGTCAAGGGGTATATGGGGCAATGTGAAGGAATTTGGGGCAGTGTGAGGGGACCTGCTATATAGGGACAATGTGAGGTGGCCTGCTTTATGGGTACAATGTGAAGTGGCCTACTTTTTGGGGACAATGTGAGGTGGTTTGCTTTTTGGGAGCAATGTGAGGTGGCCTGCTATATGGGGGAACATGCTATATTGAGGGCAATGTGAGATGGCCTGCTTTATAGGAGCAATGCAAGGTGGCCTGCTACATGGGAGCAATGGGACTTGGCTTGCTATATGAGGGCAATGTGAGGTGGCCTCCTATATGGGGGCAATGTAATTTGGCCTGTTATATGGGGGCACCTGCTATATTGGGGGCAATGTGAGGTGGCCTCCTATATGGGGGCACCTGCTATATTGGGGGAAATGTGAGGTGGCCTGCTATGTAGAGCAGTGTGAGCTTTTCCACTATATGGTGGCAATGTAACTTGGTCTGCTATATGGGGGCACCTGCTATGCTGGGGCAATGTAGGGTTATCATAGGTATAGACATAACGAGAGACCCCTGGGATGCTCTGCTAGGCAAGTGGATAAGTGGCATAACTTGCATAATTTGCACCATAATTTACTACATAATTTGACCACCAAACAAGTTATTGCAAGCTTAAAAGCAACTTTTTTTTTTTGGTTCTCTCTGAATTCAGAAACTGGGCTTCTTGGTATATAGTTAACAAGAAGTTCACTTCTGTTTTAATGGTCCATACATCGCCCAACCATGTACTTCATTCACTTGCTTACTATGATAGCTGAGGTTTCTATTCTCTTAGCTGCATCCTCCATTTTTTCCTCATTTCTTTATTCTTCTATGTACTCTCATAGAAGGAGATTTATCGTTCTTTTCAAACATATGGCTTTTATATGACAATTTTTAAATACTTATTTTTGCTTACGTGCGACCTATATATCAAATCAATACCCTTTATTACCAGTAGCGTTGCTAGAGAGTGATGGGGAGGGGCGGGGGCGTACAGCATCGGGTGACACCCTGACTGTCCTGCAAGTACGTGCAACTTTTTTACGCAAAAAAAATCTACTACGGAGCTTGATAAATCTCCTTCATAGTGTATTTTTTCTCATGCTTAATGTGGAGAAATTCTCTACTATTTTCGCTGTTTTGTATGTTTTTTTTTCTTTGTTCTGACATCTCAATCATGTGACAAGCCGATGTACTATTTTAAAGATGTAGAACTTTAGTTAGACTAGGTCTATAGAAACAATGAAGTCCTCTAATACTGCACTTCTTGATGCTGGACATTACATTTTAAACCATGACTGTGAAAGACAGAGCGCTCGGCACAGCTGTAGGGAACCCAATAGTGATGCACTGGACACCTAATCCATATATTCTCTAGCAGGGTGCTCAATCCAGAATTCAGTGTAGGATATATGAAGAAAAGAACGAAGATGGCACTCCCCACATCAGAGGTAACGGTAATGCTTAATTTCGGTGACTGGCAGACTACAGCATAGGGAGGAGAAATGTCAGGAGCGTGATGATAGCTATTTCGTGCACCAGGTGCACTTCTTCAGACCACTCCCCCACTGTCGTCAGTGCCGGTGTAAAATACCTGGCAGTGACTTCAATGGGGGTAAGGCATATGCCGATTGACATTGCTGCCGGGTATTTTACACCGGCACTGACGACAGTGGGGGAGTGGTCTAAGGAAGTGCACCTTGGTGCACGAAATAGTTATCATCACGCTCCTGGCGTTCCTCCTCCCTATGCTGTAGTCTGCCGGTCACCGAAATAAAGCATTACTGTTACCTCTGATGTGGTGAGTGCCATCTTCATTCTTTTCTTCATACATTTTAAACCATACCTTCTACCTCTCTCAGATACCTGAATATTTATTTGTACTTTTCTCCAAACAAATTCCAGTGGTCTTACAATATTGTTATTGATACATGCAAGTGCTTGTCGACCACATCACACATTTTACTGTAAACCCTTCTTTTTATTTCATAATAAGAATTAAAGTTGGAGCAGTGATACACGGCTATTTTTTCCACAATTAAGAAAAAAATATTTACACAAACACATTACTAGCAAATGTAAAGAATAACACATAACAGCTGGGGCGAAAACTTTAATAGCATAATTTTAAATGTAAGTGTTTGAGACTGCTTTCACACTATAAAAATACCTCCGTTATAAATGCCCGTTATAAATACCCTGGAAATCGTCCGTTAAACGGCCATTAAAAAATCCCCTTATAGTCTATGGGATTTTTCTAATAGCCGTCTTAACCCGTTATTGCCCGTTATCAATAACGGCCGTTATTTTGTGACGGGCTAATGAACTGAAGAAATAGTGCATGCATCACCAAATAACGGTCGTTATTAATAACGGGCAATAACGGGTTAAAACGGCTATTAGAAAAATCCCATAGACTATAATGGGATTTTCTAACGTCCGTTTAACAGCCGATTTTCAAGATTTTTATGATGGACGTTCATTACGGATGAATTTTTATAGTGTGAAAGGGGCCTAACATGTACTAAAGAAAAAAAATAAGGCATGCACACTGTGTTCCTTTCTGCCAAATCTTAACCCTCTTCTCCATGCTGGTTTTTCAATGGTCTAGTCTGGTTTAGTCTAGTTTGCTGGAGTTCTTCATCCAAGCGTAGAAGCTGTTGCAGAAAACCTGTGTTTGGGGATATCCAGCGGTTCTCCTGTACTGTGCGAATGGCTTGAACAAGGGAGAGTTGATGATGGATCATAAGGTAAGCCAGGACCAAAGTTGCAGATCTACTGATACCGACAACACAATGCACTAGAAGCCTGACTGGGAGAGAGTACATTTCATTGTCAAAAAGCATCAGTCCCTTCAAGTGTATTTTCTGCATTATAAACAAGCAGGCTTAATTGGTACAGACAGCAGAGTAGCTGTGAAGAAGCAAAATCTGAGCTGCTCCCCAACAACTAGATTGTTTTATGAAAATCTGTAGTTTGATCTCTTTAAGGAAACACTGGGCAATATTTAGCAAATTATTTATACTAATTTCTAGGTGTAAATGATGCTGGTTTTCTAACACATACATCAAGATATGTGTGTGGAGCTTTGGGGTCATTTTTAAGACTACTTAGTCTCTGCAAGTTCTCTGTACATTTATTTTTTATCTATGGAAAAAGAGGATGCCAATGGCATTGTCTCATGCCACATGTTTGTGGTAGCAGTAGTAGAAAAAAATGACCCTTTTCTAAGAAGCGCTGCAGTTCCTAGATAAATACTAGGGAAGATGGTATGTACAGTCATGGCCGTAAATGTTGGCACCCCTGAATTTTTTTCAAGAAAATTAAGTATTTCTCACAGAAAAGGATTGCAGTAACACACGTTTTGCTATAAACATGTTTATTCCCTTTGTGTGTATTGGAACTTAAACTAGAAAAAAAGCAAATTGGACATAATGTCACACCAAACTCCAAAAATGGGCTGGACAAAATTATTGGCACCCTAAACTTAATATTTGGTTGCACACCCTTTGGAAAAAATAACTAAAATCAGATGCTTCCTATAAGCATCAATAAGCTTCTTACACCTCTCAGCCGGAATATTGGACCACTCTTCCTTTGCAAACTGCTCCAGGTCTCTCTTGGCAATTTTAAGATCTCTCCACAAGTGTTCAATGGGATTTAGACCCTGACTCATTGCTGGCCACTTCAGAACTCTCCAGCGCTTTGTTGCCATCTATTTCTGGGTGTTTTTTTTTACATATGCTTGGGGTCATTGCCCTGCTGGAACAACCAAGTTCTCGGACACAAACCGAGCTTTTTGAAACTGGGCTGTAAAGTGCAACCCAAAATCTGTTGGTAATCCTCAGATTTCATGATGCCTTGCACACATTTCAGGCACCCAGTGCCAGAGGCAGCAAAACAACCCAAAAACATAATTGAACCTCCACCATATTTTACTGTAGGTACTGTGTTTTTTTTTTTTTTTTTTTTTTTTTTTTTAGGCCTCATTCCGTTTTTGGTAAACAGTAGAATGATGTGCTTTACCAAAAAGCTTTATCTTGGTCTCATCTGTCCACAAGACATTTTCCCAGAAGGATTTTGGCTTACTCAAGTTCATTTTGGCAAAACGTAGTCTTGCTTTTTTATGTCTCTGCGTCAGCAGTGGGGTTCTCCTGTGTCTCCTGCCATAGCGTTTCATTTCAGTTAAATGTCCACAGATAGTTTGCGCTGACACTGATGCTCCCTGAGCTTGCAGGACTGCTTGAATATCTTTGGAACTTGTTTGGGGCTGCTTATCCACCATCCGGACTATCCTGCGTTGACACCTTTCATCAGTTTTTCTCTTCTGTCCACACCTAGGGAGATTTGCTACAGGGCCATGGGTTGCAAACTTCTTGATAATGTTGCGCACTGTGGACAAAGGCAAATCTAGATTTCTGGAGATGGACTTGTAGATTGTTGATATTTTTCCACAATTTTGGTTCTCAAGTCCTCAGACAGTTCTCTTCTCCTCTTTCTGTTGTCCATGCTTAGTGTGGCACACACAGATACACAATGCAAAGACTAAGTGAACTTCTCTCCTTTTTTAACTGCTTTCAGGTGTGATTTTTATATTGCCCATACCTGTTATTTGCCCCGGTGAGTTTAAAGGAGCATCATATGCTTGAAAACATCTTAGTTATCCACAATTTTGAAAGGGTGCCCATTTTTTGAGTTTGGTGTGACATTATGTCCAATTTTCTTTTTTCCTCCTTTTTTTTAGTTTAGTTCCAATACACACAAAGGGAATAAACATGTGTATAGCAAAACACGTGTTACTGCAATCCTTTTCTGTGAGAAATACTTAATTTTCTTGAAAAATTTCAGGGGTGCCAACATTTACGGCCATGACTGTTGTTTTAAGTGAACTTTATTCCAGTAAGTAAAACTGTTCAAGGGAGGATGCATTTCAATTTTCACAGACCCCTTCATCAGATTAATACAGACATGATGACAGAGAGGTACATAAAGAAAAAACAAAAACCATAAGTGTAAGTATTAGGCTAGGTTTCCACTTAGGTTTTTTAGGGCGTTTTGCCCAAAAGAACGCTAAAACGGCATTCCCGTGGGAAAAACTCCACAGACAGATCTTTGCAGGGAGTCAATAGGGAAACGCAAAACGCCAATACGTTTTTGGGTTTGGCGGTTCTCCCCTGACTCCAGCGTATTGCTGCGATCTGGCAGTTTTGTTAAATCGCAGCAATGTTGAGACTATGGCATTTTTTAAGCATAAACGCCATAGTTTCAGCACCCTCGGAGGGAAGTAGTGAAGCATAGCATCCCTACTTCCTTCCGCAGCCATACAGCTGAGTCCCTGCATATATCGGGCTGGGACACAGAGCCGGGAGCACAGCTGATGCTGAGCAGTAGATATAGGTCGTATATCTACTGCCCAGCAAGAATTTACAGTAAACCTGCAATGTGTATACAGAATACACATTGCTGATTCACTTAAACCCCTGCTGAGCTGAGCACTATGTGTCAGCCCAGCAAGGAAAGAGTTAACTTATACTGCTGGACAGTGTAGGGTAACCCTTTGTGTGGTATACAATATATACACACACCTATCTATAGATAGCTGTATATAGTGTACACAGAAGACGAGATCTGCTTACCTCCCTAGCTCCTGTTCCGGCTAAATCCCTGTACCTCTGCCCCCTAGTAATGACGTTATTGGGAGGCAGAGCTATAGACAGGAGCCTGGGTGGTAAGTCTGAGGCTCTGTTCACATTTTACATTTTGTATAAAATGAATAGACTCTTCTGGCAGTGTCTTCTCAGACAGGGAGACTCCAGCTGTTGCTAAACTACAACATCCAGCATGCCCGGACAGACAAAGACGGTCTGGGCATGCTGGGAGTTGTAGTTTTGCAACAATCGGAAGCTCCTTTTTCTGGAAGACATTGCATTATAGGCGCAACAGATGGAGTCTCCCTGTCTGGGAAGACACTGCCAGAAGGGTCTATTCACATTATACAAAACGTACGATGTGAACAGAGCCTCAGACTTACTACTCAGACTCCTGTTTGTAGCTCAGCTTCCTAATGACATCACTAGGGGGCGGGGCTACACAGACCCGGCTGTGACAGGAGCGAGGGAGGTAAGTGGACTTCGTCTTCTGTATACGCTCTATACAGCTATCTATAGATAGCTGTATATCCTGTATACCACCCAAAGGGGCTATAGGAGCAGGGAGACATGTCAGTATAGTGATGGGATTCACGGCTCCTGTATAGTATACACGTGTGCACTATGAATTATGCTTTTCTGGTGTTTTTTAAGGTGTACAAAACAAGTAGAAACCTAGCCTAAAAGCCATAATGAGGCTTGGGACACATTTAGACTGAGGCGTCGTCTCATAAACAAATAAGGGGAGATTTATCAAAACCTGTACAGAGGAAAAGTGGATTGCTTCTTTTATTTTTAAAAGGGCCTCTGAAACATGAAGGAAGCCCTCTGATTGGTTGCTATGGGCAACTGGTCAACTTTTCCTCTGCGAATAAAGAAAAACTGGTGATCCAGCACTAGAAGAATGGCAGCTTTATTGTAAATCCTCAGGTTAACCTGTTCAGGACCCTTGACGTACGCCTACGTCATGACACCCTGGTTCTTAAGGACCCATGACGTAGGCGTAAGTCATGGAGAATTCCCGCCCCCGCCGGGCGAGGATCGGACCGGGTGGCCTGCTGAAATCATTCAGCAGGCATCCCGTGCAAATGCCCAGGGGGGTCATCAGTCCCCCCCATGTCGGCGATCGCGGCAAATCGCAAGTGAATTCACACTTGCGATTTGCGCGATTCCGGGTCTATGGTGACCCGGTGACCCAGAATATAAGGGGGATCGCGGTAGTCTAAGACACCTACGATCCCCCTGAATACATAGGAGTGAGGTGGCAGAGGTGCCACCCCTCCTATCCCTGCTATTGGTGGTGTAGACGGGACCACAAATAGCAGATCGGGGGGTTTACTTTCGTTTTCCCTGGGGAAACGACGGGGACCGGTGCCCAAGATCCACTTACCCATCCGGGCGGGCGACGGAGGCTGCGGGCGACGGAGGTCAGCAGGCAGTGATGTACAGCTGTTGAATACGGAAATACCCCATATGTGGGTGTAAAATGCTCTGCGGACGCACAACAAGGCTCAGGAGTGAGAGTGCACCATGTACATTTGAGACCTTAATTGGTGATTTTCACAGGGGTGGCTGATTTTACAGCGGTTCTGACATAAACGCAAAAAAATAAATACCCACTTGTGACCCCATTTTGGAAACTACACACCTCATGTAATGTAATAAGGGGTACAGTGAGCATTTACGCCCCACAGGTGTCTGACAGATTTTTGGAATAGTGGTCCGTGAAAATGAAAAATGTAATTTTTCATTTGCACAGCCCACTGTTCCAAAGATCTGTCCAGCACCAGTGGGGTGTAAATACTCACTGCACCCCTTATTAAATTCTGTGAGGGGTGTAGTTTCCAAAATGGGGTCACATGTGGGGGGTCCACTGTTCTGGCACCACGGGGGGGGGGGGGGGGGGGGGGGCTTTGTAAACGCACATGGCCCCTGTCTTCCATTCCAAACAATTTTTTTTCCCAAAAGCTCAATGGTGCTCCTTCTCTTCTGAGCATTATAGTGCGCCAGCAGAGCACTTGACGTCCACACATGGGGTATTTCCATACTCAGAAGAGATGGGGTTACAAATTTTGGGGGGCATTTTGTCCTATTACCCCTTGTAAAAAAAAATAATTTGAGGGAAAACTAGCATTTTAGTGAAAAAAAAAAAACATTTACACATTCAACTTGAACGAAAAGTCGTCAAACACCTGTGGGGTGTTAAGGCTCACTGGACCCCTTGTTACGTGCCTTGAGGGGTGTTGTTTCCAAAATAGTATGCCATGTGTTTTGTTTTTTTTGCTGTTTTGGCACCATAGGGGCTTCCTAAATGTGACATGCCCCCCAAAAACCATTTCAGAAAAACTCACTCTCCAAAATCCCACTGTCGCTCCTTCCCTTCTGAGCCTCTACTGCGCCCGCCGAACACTTGACATACACATATGAGGTATTTTCTTACTTTAGAGAAATAGGGTTGCACATTTTAGGAAGATTTCTCTCCTTTTACCCCTTGTAAAAATTCAATAACTGGGTCTACAAGAACATGCGAGTGTAAAAAATGAAGATTTTGAATTTTCTCATTCAATTTGCTGCTATTCCTGTGAAGCACCTAAAGGGTTGAAACTTTTGAATGTTTAAGGGGTGCAGTTTTTATAATGGGGTCATCTGTGGGGTATTTCTAATATGAAGGCCCTTCAAATCCACTTCCAAACAGAACTGGTCCCTGAAAAATTTCAATTTTGAAAATTTTGTGAGAAATTGGAAAATTGCTGCTATACTTTGAAGCCCTCTGGTGTCTTCCAAAAGTAAAAACATGTCAACTTAGTAGACATATTGTATATGTGAATCAATATATAATTTATTTGAAATATTCATTTTCCTTATAAGCAGAGAGCTTCAAAGTAAAAAAAATTCAATATTTTAAATTTTTTCATCAAATTTTGTATCGACAAAATTTTACCACTAACATAAAGTAGAATATGTCACGAAAAAACAATCTCGGAATCAGAATGAAAGGTAAAAGCATCCCAAAGTTATAAATGCTTAAAGTGAAAGTAGTCAGATGTGCAAAAAATGGCCGGGTCCTACAGTGAAAATTGTCCTTAAGGGGTTAAATAGTCCTTAAGGGGTTAAAACAGCATACAAATATTTCAACTCGTCATGTTCATCTTGATGCTTTTGGGGCGCATGCCCTTTTTGTCAAAAGAGCGCATGCGCTCAAAACGTGTCAAGTTGAACATGACAAGTTGAAGTGTTTGTATGCTGTTTTAACCTGAGGATTTACAAGAAAGCTGCCATTCTTCTAGTGCTGGATCACCCGTTTTTCTTTATTCATTGATTGGACATTGGAATCTGAGTGCAGGTCCGTGCACAAAGTAATCAAGGGAGGTGAGCTGGACTTTCTTTATATATTTAAACGTTTCCTCTACACAGGTTTTAATAAATCTCCCCCATAGTCTCCACATGTCTGTGATCGTAAAAGTTCCGGGCCATGCACTATATAAGTAAAACAGATATATATATATATATCTATATATATACACAAACAAACAAGATGGCGCCAATAATTGTGGGAGGATCAGACAGGTAAAATATAAACATCTCAATAAACATAAAAATTAATGTAGAAGAAGTACCAGTGAGACCTGTGGACGACCTGTGGCAATGGAAAACTATAGTGAATGAGATATACATAAAATAAAAAATAAAGGAAGCCATAAGTATAAAAGCCATAATGAGCCTTGGGCCACATTCAGACTGAGGTATAAACAAATAGAGTCGCTACTTGTTCATGATTGTACAAGTGCTGGACCAAGAGCTTTTGCTTTTTTCATCTAAATTTATCGCAGCCCCATGTGACTTTTCTGCAACATTTCATTTAGACTGCTTACATTTCCTGACCTGTTCTTATTTCGATCACTTTGTGCAGTGGTCACTAATTTATCATAAGCAACGTCTTGTGAAATGTCTAACAAAAGTCACACATAAGTTGCACTGGCCAGATTTAGAAGTTATAACAGGGCAATGCTACACTGCCCCATATAACTCTTTCCGACAATTGTATTAAGGTCCACCACTCTCTTCCACAATTATGGTAGACCAGTTCTGTGGTCATTCAGTAAAGTCTGTGCGCCATTTAATAAATTTGTAGCACGACTGCCACTAATTCCACAACTTTTCAGCAAGAACGCCAGTACAAAAGAAAGTACACATTTGATAAATGCCCCTATACTTGTTTATGCTTACAGACCAAGCCTCAGTCTTAAAGGGATACTCCGCCCCTAGACATCTTATCCCCTATCCTAAGGATAAGGGATAAGATGTCAGATCACCGGGGTCCCGCTCCTGGGGACCCCCGGAATCTCGGCTGCGGCACCCCACTATCATTACTGCACAGAGCAAACTCGCTCTGTGCGTAATGACCAGCGATACAGGGGCCAGAGCATCGTGACATCACGGCCCCGCCCCTCTTGACGTCACGGACCACCCCCTTAATGCAAGTCTATGGGAGGGGGCGTGATGGCTGTTACGTCACGAGGGGCGGAGCCGTGACATAACGATGCTCCGGCCCCTGTATTGCCCGTCATTAGGCATGCAGCAAGTCTGCTCTGTGCAGTAATGATAGCGGGGTGCCGCAGCCGATATCCCGGGGTCCCCAGCAGCGGGACCCTGGCGATCTGACATCTTATCCCCTATCCTTTGGATAGGGGATACGATGTCTAGGGGCGGAGTACCTCTTTAAGGTGGCCCAAGCCTCATTATGGCTTTTATACTTACACGTATTGGTTAACTTAATTTAGTTAACCTGATTTGTGGGAGGGTCTGGTCTTTATATGCCCACCTGTTCCACATAGGTGCTGTCAGCAGCATGCTAGATGTCCCCACCCTCCCTTCCCCTTTTTCTTTTCAGTCACTCTCAGGGTATCCCCCTTCTTTAGGTTACCCTTCATGGCCATCCAGGCACACTAACGGCCTATTCATTCACCTACTCACAGTACAGGGTGGGCCATTTATTTGGATACACCTTAATAAAATGGGAATGGTTGGTGATATTAACTTCCTGTTTGTGGCACATTGGTATATGTGAGGGGGGAAACTTTTCAAGATGGGTGGTGACCATGGCGGCCATTTTGAAGTCGGCCATTTTGAATCCAACTTTAGTTTTTTCAATAGGGAGAGGGTCATGTGACACATCAAACTTATTGGGAATTTCACAAGAAAAACTATGATTTGCTTGGTTTTAACGTAACTTTATTCTTTCATTTACATGTTTCTGACCACTTATAAAATGTGTTCAATGTGCTGCCAATTGTGTTGGATTGTCAAAGCAACCCTCTTCTCCCACTCTTCACACACTAATAGCAACACCACAGGAGAAATGCTAGCACAGGCTTCCAGTATCCGTAGTTTCAGGTGCTGCACATCTCATATCTTCACAGCATAGACAATTGCCTTCAGATGACCCCAAATATAAAAATCTAAGGGGGTCAGATTGGGAGACCTTGGGGGCCATTCAACTGGCCCACGACGACCAATCCCCTTTCCAGGAAACTGTTCATCAAGGAATGCTCGGACCTGACACCCATAATGTGGTGGTGCACCATCTTGCTGGAAAAACTCAGGGAACGTGCCAGCTTCTGTGCATAAAGAGGGAAACACATCATCATGTAGCAATTTTGCATATGCAGTGGTCTTGAGGTTTCCATTGATGAAGAATGGCCCCACTATCTTTGTATCCCATATACCACACCATACCATCAATTTTTGTGTTCCAACAGACTTGGAGGGATCTATCCAATGTAGGTTAGTGTCAGACCGATAGCTGTGGTTTTGTTTGTTAACTTCACCATTCACATAAAAGTTTGCCTCATCACTGAACAAAATCTTCTGCATAAACTGAGGGTCCTGTTCCAATTTTTGTTTTGCCCATTCTGCAGCACCTGAAATTACGGATACTGGATACTGCTGCTAGCATTTCTCCTGTGGTGTTGCTATCAGTGTGTGAAGAGTGGGAGAAGAGGGTTGCATTGACAATCCAACACAATGGGCAGCACATTGAACACATTTTATAAGTGGTCAGAAACTTGTAAATAACTCATAAAAGAAGAAAGTTACGTTAAAACCAATCATTGTTTTTCTTGTGAAATTCCCAATAAGTTTTATTGTCGCATGCCCCTCTTCCTATTGAAAAAACTAAAGTTGGATTCAAAATGGCCGACTTCAAAATGGCCCCCATGGTCACCACCCATCTTGAAAAGTTTCCCCCCCCCCTCACATATACTAATGTGCCACAAACAGGAAGTTAATATCACCAACCATTCCCATTTTATTAAGGTGTCTCCATATAAATGGCCCACAATGTTCCGTATTTTTCGCCGTATAAGATGCACTTTTTCTTCCCCAAAACTGGGGGGAAAAGTTGATGCATCTTATATGGCAAATACCTGTCCTATTGCGGCGGTCCATGCGGCTATCAACGGCCGGGACCCGCGGCTAATACAGGACATCACCGATCGTGGTGATGCCCTGTATTAACCCTTCAGTCGTTGCGATCAAAGCTGACCGCCGTGTCTGAAGCAAAAATAACACTAACCCGACTGTTAAGTCGGGCTGTTCGGGACCGCCGCGGTGAAATCGCGGCGTCCCGAACAGCTTACAGGACACCGGGAGGGACCTTACCTGCCTCCTCGGTGTCTGCTCCTTGCCAGGATCCCCTGCATGGCCAGCGCTCTCCTTCATCGTCATCACGTCGTCGCGCACGCCGTCCCGTCATCCAATAGGAGTGGCATGCATAGCGGCGTGCGTAGCGACGTGATGGCGGCGACTGAGAGCGAGGATACCGGGCAGCAGAGACCTTCCGGAGCGACAGGGACACCCCGGGGACGCGGCAACAGCGATGGAGGGCGACATCCAGGGCAGCGGTGACGGGTCCGGAGTGGCAGGGACACGTGAGTACTACCTTCTATACCAGTGGTCTTCAACCTGCGGACCTCCAGATGTTGCAAAACTACAACTCCCAGCATGCCCGGACAGCCAACGGCTGGTCCGCAGGTTGAAGATCACTGTCCTATACTTTACATTGTATTTGGTTAAAAATCTTTATTTTCTAGATTTTTATCCTATAAAATTAGGTGTGTCTTATATGCCGGAGCGTCTTCTATGATGAAAAAAAATGGTACATGTAACCCGACCACAATTATGTTTTTTGTTTTTCTTATGTAACTCTCTGTCATCATGTCCTTGTTAATCTGATGAAGGGGTATGTGAACTATGAAATGCAGCATAATTTGTACTATTTTACTTACTGGAATAAAGATCACTTGATTCAACATACATCTGATCTTTCTTTGGATTTTTCGGGGAACTGCAGCGCTTCTTAGAAAAGGGTCATTTTTTTTCTGCTACTGGGTCTTGACATGTTTCTACCAAGTTGGGGTGATATATGCATATTCTATGTGCTCCAGGTGAGCAGCTAATTTACAGAGACGCTTAACGTCCCAAATATTTTAGTGCAAATGCTCTGTTGTGGATAATACATGAGGTGCCACCTTCCGGTCTTTCTCTTTTATCTACACATATTTGTGGTGTATGGGCTCTGGCTGGGGTACAAATGAAAAAAAAAAAAAGTTACTCCTCTGCCTTTATCCTTTCCTGTGCATCAAATATGCGCATGATAGGTGTGAACAAACCCTTATGGTGCTGTGCGTTTAAGAATAACAACTGTAATTGTACAACTTTGATAAAAATAATTGAAACCTTGAAACTCAATTTAAACCTTGTCTATGAAATTTCACGTCATACACTCTTTTTCTATAAAAAAAAAAAAATTTTATAATGTAAATATAAATATTTTTTAAAGATTTGGAGCAATATAAAGAGTTGCAAAAGTTGCCATATATCTAAACACAAATAATTTTTACCTCCAGGTGTGGTCAATGCTTTGTGAATAAATTCTGATGCTGAATAGAAATATTTACTCATATCAAACTCTGGGACATCATTAGCTGGTACCCCATGATATGTTATGCTGGTTCCATAAAAGTCAGGGTTGCCTTCAGAATACCTTCGCCCATGAGCTGCATTCAGCACATGAGTGATGCCTAGCTTCCACAGCTCATATCTATTGTTGGCAGTGTTCCTGTGGATTTAAAGGAAAAACTGATTTTGAGAAGACATTAAACTGGTTTTATGAAAGAAATAATTAGCCAGTCAGAAGTTCAGATTTCTTTAAAGGCTAAGGACACCTTTGCACACCATGAAGGACACAATTTACTAATTTGCTTCTTAAATTCTAATTCACAGTGTAGAGCCTAGTATAGGAGGGGAACTAATAATACGTCCCTACGGTACTCCTAAGGCTATATGTATATGGACATATCTATACTGCCAATACAGGAAACATGAATACACCAGGGTGGACGTCTCTCTGTTGCACTTTTTGCTTGCACATGTAGGTATTTTGCTGCTGTGATCCTGCGCTTGTACTTTACTTTAGCACTTTATGCTTATATCTTATGCACTGAACCTGGATACAGCACTGTATTGTTGTTATGCTGCTATGTAGAATCTTAGTACTATCTTGAGATGCTATGTTGGCATTTTGCCTTATATTAGTAGCTTCTATATGAGAGATGTTCCATATTTGTCAGACGCCAATCCTGTTTTTATTGTAATTTTAAACAATAAACATTATTTGCATTCACGTTGTTGTCTGCCACAGTTTTCTTGTTATATACCGTATTTTTCGCCGTATAAGACGCACTTTTTCTTCCCCAAAACTGGGGGGAAAAAGTCGGTGCATCTTATACGGCGAATACACCCCTATCGCGGCGGTCCCTGCGGCCATCAACGGCCGGGACCCGCGGCTAATACAGGAGATCACCGATCGCGGTGATGCCCTGTATTAACCCTTCGGATGTGGCGATCAAAGCTGACCGCTGCGTCTGAAGGGAAAGTGACACTAACCCGGCTGTTCAGTCGGGCTGTTCGGGACCGCCGCGATTTCACCGCGGCGGTCCCGAACAGCCCGACTGAATAGCCGGGTTAGTGCTTACAGGACACCGGGAGGGACCTTACCTGCCTCCTCGGTGTCTTCTCCGTTCAGGGATCCCCTGTATGCCGGCGCTCTCCTTCCTCGTCATCACGTCGTCGCGTACGTGCGTCGGTGTGCGTAACGACGTGATGGCGGCGACGGAGAGCGAGGATACCTGGCCGGCAGCAGAGACGTTCCGGAGCGAGGGGGACACGGCGACAGCGATGGAGCGACATCCAGGGCAGCGGTGACGGGTCCGGATCGGCGGGGACACGTGAGTATTACCTCCTATGCAGTGGTCTTCAATCTGCGGACCTCCAAATGTTGCAAAACTACAACTCCCAGCATTCCCGGACAGCCAACGGCTGTCCGGGCATCCTGGGAGTTGTAGTTTTGCAACATCTGGAGGTCCGCAGGTTAAAGACCACTATTGGGTTAAAAATCTTTATTTTTTTAGATTTTGCCCCTAAAAATTGGGTGCGTCTTATACGCCGGTGCGTCCTATAGGACGAAAAATACGGTAGGTTGGTGTATTCTTAAATTCTAAATAAAGGAACTTTCTAAAGAATCTATATATTAAGATTTTCAACTATTTTGCTGCTGTGGCGTAAACCATACCTTCTACCTCTCTCAGATACCTGAATGTTTAATTGTACTTTTTTCCATACAAATTCCAATGGTCGTTCCTTCTTTTTCTCACAACATTGTTATTGATACATGCAAGTGCTTGTCGGCCACATCACACATTTTACTGTAAACCATTCTTTTTATTTCTTAATAAGAATTAAAGTAAAGTTGGAGCAGTGATACACGGCTATTTTATCCACAATTAAGAAAAAATATTTACACAAACACATTAGTAGCAAATGTAAAGAATAACACATAACAGCTGGGGCCAATACTTTAATAGCATAATTTTAAATGTAAGTGTTAATCATTTACTAAAGAAAAATATTTTTTTCCTCACTGCAACTTTTTTATTTCGTGCCCTCTGGGTATCTTCTCTTGCTGCTTTTCTGATGTGTGTTTGTTTAAATACATAATGACATTTTTGATGATATTACATCTGGGTCCCAGGCGTTGGCACTGCTGACATCACAGCCAGCTTTTCAAGCCTACTGCTTCACACCCTCCTCTCCAAATGTAGCTTTGCCTACTCTACCTCTAGGCAGGAAAATACTACACATCTTTGTCTGTAGGGCAGTATTATGGTTCAGTGGTTAGCACGGTTACCTTGCAGTGTTTGGGTTCTAGGTTCATTAGTGAGAAGCAGTGAAGAGCTCATGCAGATGTTTGATGTTTGTGCACAAGGTGTAGACTGTAGTAAATTGTAAGGTCATCTTCTTTGATGAGTCCAATTTTAGAACTGCCCAACTACTGGTCATCAAATGGTGAGACAGAGACCTGTAGAGTCCTACAGGCCACAGTGCCTAGTACCCACAGTAAAATTTGGTGGAGGATCGGTGATGTTCTAGGAAAACTTCAGCAAGGCTGGAATAAAGCCAAGCACAAGGCTATCATAGAGAAACACTTGCTTCCTTCTGCTATGACAATGTTTCTCAAATCTGAGAATTGTTTTTTTCTGGCAGGACAATGCTCCATGCAAAAAAGTCAGGTCAAATTGTAAGTAGACGTCTATCAGATCAAGAGCTTGTCATGGCCAGCCTAATCTCCAGATCTGAACCCCATTTGATCCAGATGAAAATTTGATCCAGATGAAAATGGATGGTCACAAGCCACATAACAAAGCTGAGCTACTTGAATGTTTGTGCCAAGAGTGGCATAGTCACCCAATAGCAATGTGACAGATTGGAGGAGAGCACGCCAAGACGTATGAAAGCTGTGAATAAAAATCACGATTTTGTCCATCAAATATTAATTTGTGAACACTTCCTAAGTTAAAACATTAGTATTTTGTTGTTAAAAAATGAATATAAATTAGTTTTCTTTGCATTTGAGGTCTGAAAAAATGCATTGTTTTGGTCATTTTGACAAGGTGTTATTTTCTACAAATGGATACTCTAAATGACAATCTCTTTTTTATTTTTTAGTAATGCTGTTGTTTATGGAATAAAACAAAACTGTTCATTTTACTCCGATGACACGCAAAACTAGAGAAACTGATAATTTTGCAGTGATCTCTTCATTTGTATATATTAGGGAAATATAGGGCATTGTGTATACAGATGTTGCCAGCATCAATATGATTTTGCTGGTGCCACATCTCAGTGTCCCAGTGCTACATGTTGACACCGGCAACACTACCTTGATTTGCTGCCAAGTGCCGACTGCCACAAGGTTTTCCTGGCAGAAGCAGAAAAACTTTCCGCATCTGGCAGGGAATTCCGTGCCAGTAAGCACAGATGTCTCTGAAGAGGAGAGGTAAATATAGTTTATTATTATTTTTTTTTCTTTTTAAGTTAACTGCTTTTTTTTCTCACAGGAAGAATGAGACATCGGAAAACATTTTTTTCCAATAAAATTGTTAACAAGAAGGCTGGGTGTGTTTTTATTTCATTTAAGTAGAGGAAAAAGGCAGATCATCACCAGGCGCAATTTCAGTGTCGGATAGAGGTCACTTAAATCATGGATATTTTATCACAAACGGTTCATTAGGCACAATAAACAACGCGTTTCTTTCCTGGAAAGGGCACTTCATCAGAGAGCTACTACTAACTACAGCAGGTTACTATCTACAGGGGAACCTACCTACAGGAAGTAACTACTACTCATAGGGGGCTGCTACTACCTGCCGGGGGCAATCATCTATAGGGGGACCTATCTACAGGGGAAAACTATCTACTACTTCTAGGGGCCAACTATCTACAGGAGGACCAATCTACAGGGGGCAACTACCTACATGGAGACCTACCTATAGGTGGCATCTACTTACTTGGGGCACCTCCTAATGGGGAATGACTATCTGAAGCAACCTGCCTACTGAAGAGATCTAACTACTTAATGAGGGGAAACCCACCTATTCTTCCCAAACCCACTTATTTACCCACTGGGACAAAAAGCAGACATTATTACTGTTTGGGGTGCTATAGGTGCTGGAAAAGAGCCTAAAATGTTTGTCTTGCAGGTTCTGTGTAGATAAGTCAAGGCTGAAAAAATCATAATGGTGATCTGGGCTGTATGGAGAAGAAAAAAGTAAAACGAATTACTCCAATTAGAGAAGACGTCACTTGTGAGTCACCAAACGTAACTAAGTAATCATTGCTGGTCTCAGTATACAGGATTTGGTGCATAATAGTACTATGGTAATATGTATGGTGATAGTATTTCCTTCAGGGGTGGACTGAATGGCCAGTCCATTCGGAGGTGGTCCAAGGGCTTGGCCAGGTAAAAGGCCTGCTGCCGCTGCTACTGAGGATCCTAGACACTCGATCCCCAGACAAACAATGATTCTTTCTGCTGTATGCGCGGCTCACGCACATTCAGTTGAAAGTCTCTTCTATGTGTGAGACGCATCTGCAGCCTACATAGAGAGGAGACATAACCTCCGCCCCCTCTGCGCAGTGCAGGCGCAGATGATGTCACTCATCGGCCCCTGCACTGTGGAGGCTGAAAGGCGCGGTCCCCTGGAGGAGATAGCTGCATGGGACATAATCAGGTGAGCAAAAGAAATGTTTCTCCATCCTGGGGAGGGGAATGGGGCGTGTGGCTGGGGGGGGGGGGAGCATGGTGACTCTGCTGTCTATATCTACTGTGGGGGAACTCTGATCACTTTACCTACTGTGGGGGAACTCTGCAGCCTACACCTACTGTTGGGGAATTCTGCTGCCTATACCTACTGTAAGGGAACTCTGCTGCCTATACCTATTGTGGGGGACTTCTGCTGCCTAGCTAATGTAGGGGACTATCTACTATATTCCTGCCTAGCTAATATTGGGACTAACTACCAAACTAATAGGGGGCTACCTACATAGGGTTTTTTACAGGGGGCAGCTATCTGGGGGATTTACCTACAGGGGTCATGACTATCTACCTGGGAGACATTAACTACCTGGGGGCATGATCTACTAGGGGCTACTACCTCCTAGGTACACTACCTACCTACCTGGGGGCATTACCTACCTGTAACTTCCATAAGCAACACCTTATTTTCTTTCCACTAACACAAAATACTCTGATAGTGCCCCTCCCAAGACCAGACTCTGAATTTGCCACTGGGTGGAGGGGGGCTACCTACTTGACTAACCATCTGGCTACCTAACTTTATACCTGGATGCCTAACTACTTACCTACATACCTGGCTGCCTAATGACCTACTTACATATCTTGCTACCTGCCTACATACCTGGCTACCTAACTATGTACACACCTTGCCTTCCTACATGGCTGCCTAACTACCTAGCCACCTACCTACCTGGCTAGTTACCTACCTACATATCTGGCTTCCTGATCTAACTACCTAGTTACCTACCTACCTGGCTACCTACCTACTTGCCATTTTACTGTGCAAGACACCAAGGAGGGCATTATTACAGTTTGTGGGCCTATAGATGAGGAGGTTGTGTAGAGGAGGGGAGGGCACAGAAAAATGCAGAGTCTAACATGTTTGTTCTGCAGATGTTAAAGAGTACCTGTCACCAAATAAAACTTTTAAAATAGTGTTCCTTGTGTAATTAGCAGACACCTTCCCATTCTCTTGCTTTTAAAATTATCAACATAAATATGTTTAAAATGTAATATAAAAACTGCCTCTAGGTGGCACTGTTCTGTTCCCTGTCACAATTAATACAGTGAGTTTGGTCTCCTCCCAGCCTGGCAGGAGTCAAAACTCAGGAAGTGTTTCTCTGCACTGGGCTTGATTGACAGCTGCACAGAAAGTGAAAGCTCCACAGATTCTCACAGACAGCTGCACAGAGTGAAAGCTGCAGGAGAGCCTCACTGATAGCAACACAGACTGAAACATACACAAAGCCTGAGGTCTTCTATTCATCACAGCACTGCAACATGTGAGGGCGGAAGTGCTCCCCCAGCAGGCTTCAGTGATGTCATGCCTGCTGGGAAACGCCCACTTTCTCCTGGGAAATTGCACTACGTGAGCAAGAAGAAAGGTATAATACAGAGCTTTATGAAGCTCTGAATTTTTTTTTAAGGGCTGGAGGGGTGTTAGGAGTAGTTAGGGTAGAACAGGTTATTTGGTGACAGTTACTTTTTAAGATATCCATATGGTGGTCTGATCTGGAAGAAGAAGAAAAAGAAAGAAGACAACGCTGACCAGAAAATATGTAATTGTGAGTCCCTAGATGTAACTATAAGCACTTATATGGTATTCAGATCCTGTGTACAGCTGATATCTACCGCCATTTGGTAATGTTTATAATCACTTATATAGTATACAGATCTCTGTAGAGCTGGAATCTACCTCTATATGGGCACTGTATATAATCACTTATATAGTATACAGATCCTGTATAGTAAACTGGTTTGTGGTTTTATTCAGTACGGTATGGCTGTATTATCCAGTTACTGTGTGGTAGTATATATTTCCTCCTTGTATACTGGTATTATTGGTAATGGAAAATAATTTTACCTACGTTAAAGTGTTTCTTGTTTGGGTCCAGGGGCCCTGAGTGTTGTCAGTCCACCCCTGATTTCCTTCTTGTATACTGGTAATATTGGTAATATTGGTCTTAAAATACAGGAATTGGGCAATAACCATATGATGGTGATATGTATGGTGATAATATTCCTCCTTGTATACTGATAATATTGGATGCGGTATACTGGATTTGATCAGCAACAGTATAATGTAATATTTATCCTTATATACTGGTATTGTTGGTAAAATAGGTTTCATATTGAATTTGGTCAGCAAAAGTATGGGTTATTTGTTAACTATATGATTTATTTAGAGGTACATGGTATATATTATGGGAATTTGCTTACCTATGTTACAGGTGCTACCCACCATAAGGTGATTTCAGTATGTACCTGCCAGACAGTAATAGCCATGCTTAGGAAGGTTCTGCGCTTGTCTTGGAGCTAAATTGCTATGTTGTGAGATTACCAAAAAGCTGTGGCTGTCTTTTTGTGACCTGGCTATTTCCTGTTGGAGTTTTCTCTTTTCTCCCTCCCTTCAATGCAATTGACCAGGGTTTTCTGACTAGGTGCCTCCAGCTGTTGCAAAAACAGAATGATCTTCCTTCCACCCAGAGGATGCTTCACCCATTGAAGCAAAGATGGGCTCGCTCTGATTACATCACTAGTGATGTAATGTCTCAGGCAGCACTGAAACCTGGGAAAACCTCTGATGACCTTTATTTTGTATGCTCTTAAAGATAAACCTTGGGGCAAAAATCACAGAAAAATTGCTAGCCCACCATGAAGCACAAGTACAAACTCTATAATATGAACAATCCAAACAGAGCAATGTAGAAAGCGCAGGCACTGCTAGTCTACCAAAGACAGTCAGTATTTCGGCATACAGGCACATCAAGACAGAGAACTTCAATGCACAGTGTAAAATATAGGTGGTGCTCATTTGTAGAAACAGCAGCATGCAGACAAATCCATAAATGGAAGGATACAAAGGCACTCACCAGGTACAGTGTGACTTTATTTCTTAAATCCAAACAGACAGGTTTAAGGCGGCCGCAACGAGTGTTAGACGCCAGTGCGCACAATAGGTTACCCGTGCTCCAAATCTTAAGTACACTCCCCCTTCATTGACGTGGGATACAGGTGAGGGGAAAATATAATGCAAATAGAAAAGTATTAAATAATACAAACTTATATATGTAAATGTAGACAATATATTAATAAAAGACCATATGCAACATGCTATAGAAAGACTCTCATATCGATTCTATCATTTAACCATGCCTTTTCTTGTGCTCGTGTTCTTGGTATCCATCTTGCCTCTATTTCTCATAACTTTTTGACAATGTCTTGACCTCCTTCTGCATGTACTTGTTGTATACCCATAAATGATTTATCTGTACATCCATTGTGTTCAGTGTTTATATGTTCTATTAGCCTGGGTGAACCTTTGCCAATGTTATAGATGTAACATGTTCTCTGAAGCGTACATTAACTGGTCTGATTGTGCTTCCAATGTAATATCGTTTACATTCGCATGTTATCGCATACACCATGTTTTTAGTTCTACAGCACATAAATTCATTTAAGTGCCTTTTCACACCACCTATTGAAACGGTTTTTCCTGCTTGGTAATAAGTGCACCAGTTGCAGTGACCGCATTTCCAGCTCCCTTTAATTTGAGTTTTATTTAACCAATTGCTGGTATTCTTATTATCATCAGAAAAACGACTTCTCACTTAATACATCTTTTAAGTTTTTTGTTCGATTAAACGTAATCATGGGCTTTTGTAGTGGTAGGGGACCTAATGTGGGGTCTCTTTCTATTATTCCCCAATGTGACATGATGGATTTTTTGATAGTTTCTGCCGGCAGACTAAATTTAAAGGAGAATGAGAAGCGACCAGATGTAGTTTCAATGTCCTGTTTAAATCTAGTGTGTTTTCTGTGGGCTTTTTTCAGTAAGGTTTTTCGGTCTGTTTTTTGTATTAAAAATGTTAGGGCTTTTTCAAGTTTATCATTGACAACCGTTCCATGAGGGCTTTTGCTTGTAGATCAAAAGTGTGTGCTGAGCTATTAATGCATTTTAACTGCAACAGCTGCCCATAGTGTATAGCTGTTCTGGTATGAATGGGGTGATAGCTAGAATAGTGAAGAATTGTATTCGTAGCTGTTGGCTTCCGATATCCTACTGTGTGGAGGTAACCGTTTTGTAATTTAACCTGTATGTCCAAAAATTCTATTTCCTCAGTGTTCCATTTTGATGTAAATTTCATGTTCATTTCATTTACGTTTAGCATAGATTGAACTAATCTGGGGATCCACCCCACAGCATGAAGATGTCATCTACAAAACGGAAATAACATCTTACATGCTTTAGGTGTGGATTCCCCGGATGAGAAGACTTACCTTTCTTCAAAGCATGCCAAAAATAAATTGGCTAGCGTGCACGCGACGGGCGTGCCCATCACTGTGCTGCCATTTTGGGAAAACCATTGTTCGCCAAATTGGAAAACACTATTTTTTCAAAATAAAACTCAAAGCTTCACAAATAAAATCCACAAAACCCTCACTTTTGTCTGTTCTTGTAAGAATTTATTTGATATAGTGAACTGCAACATCCTGAGGGATGCGAGTATATAAAGACTCTACATCAATTGATGTTAGTATTAGGCCCTCGGTAACTGGAACTTCTTCAGTGCGGCCAAAAATTTGTTAGTGTCTTTTACTAGAGCAGTTACTCTGTCCAGTAAGGGGCGTACAGTCATGTATTGTGACAGGGGCTCGGTTAACGAACCTACCCCTGCCACAATAGGTCGCCCAGGGGGGAAATGAGGGTCTTGTGGATTTCAGGTACAAAGTACCATTTTGCATTATTTGGATGCTATGGTAGCAATTTTTCTGCACTTTTTTTCTGAAAGTATTCCATTTTCTAGGTGTTTGCATAACAGTGTTTGTAACTTGGACCATAGTTTTTTAGTGGGATAGTGTGCCAACTTATTATAAGTTTCTGTATTTTCCAGTTGTCTTTTTGCTTCAGCTAAATAATAAGATTTATTCATTACAACAGTGTTTCCCCCCTTTATCAGCTTTTTTTTTTTATTTTTTTTTATTTTTTTTTATAATTAAGCTGTGCCGCCATTCTGGGAAAACCATTGTTCACTAAATTGGAAAACATTATTTTTCAAAATAAAACTTAACGCTTCACAAATAAAATCCACAAAACCCTCACTTTTGTCTGTTCTTGTAAGAATTTATTTGATATAGTTCACTGCAACATCCTGAGGGATGCGAGTATATAAAGACTCTACATCAATTGATGTTAGTATTAGGCCCTCGGTAACTGGAAATTCTTCCAGTGCGGCCAAAAATTGGTTAGTGTCTTTTACTAGAGAAGGTACTCTGTCCAGTAAGGGGCGTAGTAGCCAATCAATGTATTGTGACAGGGGCTCGGTTAACGAACCTACCCCTGCCACAATGGGTTGTTCAGGGGGGAAATGAGGGTCTTGTGGATAAAAGAAATAAGTAAAAAAGAAGGTGAAATTCCGACCAAATTAGGCCCCCGGGTTGTACTGTACTTAGAGAAGGTACCGAATCTGAAAAAAAACGTCTTGACATCTTGATTGACCTTGCAGCTGGTGATCCCTGCGAGATGGAAGAGTCTATGATAGAATTTACTGATTTCACGGGGAGGAATAGGTCCAGGTTTTCACCACCCCTTCAACCAGAAGAAAGCCTGGATTGGTTGGATGACATCAGAGCTATCATATACCCTATGGCTACGCAACACGTAAGTAAATCTGAGTTAAAAGCACTAGAATGGTTAAAAAAAAACGGATAGCTTAATTATAAAAAAAAAAAAAAGCTGATAAAGGGGGAAACACCGTTGTAATGAATAAATCTTATTATTTAGCTGAAGAAAAAAGACAACTGGAAAATACAGAAACGTATACTAAGTTGGCACACAATCCCACTAAAAAACTATGGTCCAAGTTACAAACACTGTTATGCAAGCACCTAGAAAAAGGAATACTTTCGGAAAAAAGTGCAGAAAAATTGCTACCATCGCATCCAAATAATGCAAAATGGTACTTTGTACCTGAAATCCACAAGACCCTCATTTCCCCCCTGGGCGACCTATTGTGGCAGGGGTAGGTTCGTTAACCGAGCCCCTGTCACAATACATGACTGTACGCCCCTTACTGGACAGAGTAACTGCTCTAGTAAAAGACACTAACAAATTTTTGGCCGCACTTGAAGAAGTTCCAGTTACCGAGGGCCTAATACTAACATCAATTGATGTAGAGTCTTTATATACTCGAATCCCTCAGGATGTTGCAGTTAACTATATCAAATACATTCTTACAAGAACAGACAAAAGTGAGGGTTTTGTGGATTTTATTTGTGAAGCTTTAAATTTTATTTTGAAAAATAATGTTTTCCAATTTGGCGAACAATGGTTTTCCCAAAATGACAGCACAGCGATGGGCACGCCCGTCGCATGCATGCTAGCCAATTTATTCTTGGTATGCTTTGAAGAAAGGTAAGTCTTCTCACCCGGGAATCCACACCTAAAGCATGTAAGATGTAATGGAACACTGAGGAAATAGAATTTTTGGACATACAGGCTAAATTACAAAACGGTTACCTCCACACAGTAGGAATTGGGGAATAATAGAAAGAGACCCCACATTAGGTCCCCTATGACTACAAAAACCCATGATTACGTTTAAGCGTACAAAAAACTTAAAAGATGTATTAGTGAGAAGTTGTTTTTCTGATGATAATAAGAATACCAGCAATTGGTTAAATAAAACTCAAATTAAAGGGGACTAGAAATGTGGTCACTGCAACTGGTGCACTTATTACCAAGCAGGAAAAAACGTTTCAATAGGTGGTGTGAACAGGCACTTAAATAAATGTATGTGCTGTAGAACTAAAAACATAGTGTATGCGATAACATGCGAATGTAAACGATATTACATTAGAAGCACAATCAGACCAGTTAATGTACGCTTCAGAGAACATGTTACATCTATAACATTGGCAAAGGTTCACCCAGGCTAATAGAACATATAAACACTGAACACAATGGATGTACAGATAAACTATCATTTATGGGTATACAGGTACATGCAGAAGGAGGTCAAGATATTGTCAAAAACTTATGAGAAATAGAGGAAAGATGGATACCAAGAACACGAGTGCAAGAAAAGGCAGGGTTAAATTCTAGAATTGATATGGGAGTCTTCCTATAGAATTTTGTATATGGTCTTTTATTAATATATTGTCTATATTTACATATATAAGTTTGTATTATTTAATACTTTTCTATTTGCATTATATTTTCCGCTCACCTGTGTCCCACGTCACTGTAGGGGAGTGTAATAGCTGTAACCTATTTGTGCGCACTGGCATCTAACACTTGTTGTGGCATGCTGCCGCCTTAAACATGTCTGTTCGGATTTAAGAAGTCACACTGTACTGCGGAGTACCTTTGTATCCTTCCGTTTATGGATTTGACTATAATATGAACGACACTACTTTTACAGCCCCTGTAACATAGTCGAATAAAAAAAAAATCCTGAAATACCCCTTTAATATTTATAAAATGTGGGCTTGTGGGAGGGGCATGGCTTTTGAGCTGGACTGACACACTGACCTGGAGATGCAGAGCAGAGCTTGCGTGGGACTTTAGATAAAAACTCAGACCCTCACAAATGGGGATGGGTAAGTGTTAATTTACCTATCCTATCGTATATTTTTAGTTGACATATAAGTAACATGTGTACCGTGTTTCATTCGTAGAAATCTCTCCAGCTGTTTGGAGGTGATACTGGAACATACATATATGCACACACACACACGTATATATATATATATATATATATATATATATATATATATAGACAAAGAATAAGTCAGCCAGCACTTTAGTTGATACCAAACTATTATAAGGACCTGGTCTACAGGTGCACGCTACTAGGCTAAATATACAGCAACAGAAGAATGCAGCAGCACACTGCCAGCACAAGGATATATGTGAAACATGAAAATGCAGTTAAAACATGGAGAGCTATACAGCTATGGTGTAATAGATGCAAATGTGAAACTATGAAATAGTGAGGCACTTAGCTCGCAAATTTGTCTCCGCCGGCGGTCAAATAGCTTGGACCGTCCCACCGCGATAAGCTAGCCTCCTGGGACGGACCCTACACTGTGTATATGCCTCTGTGTGAACAGTTCAGTAAGCATGGCAGGGTCTGGAACATCCAAGACACCTTATATACACACCTGATTATTTGTTATTTACCCTATTATTTCCCACTATGATTAGGCACAGCTCCTTTGTGGCTCCGCCCTCACATAGCCACACCATGTCCAAAGGGGGCTGCTTAGCCTAAAATGTCTGGGCCTATTCTTAATCCCAGTCAAGCCCTGCCTATGGGTGACATATGGCATCTGTCACAGCATCTATTCAACATACACCCAGAGCTTTTCCTGACATAAAAGAGAAGTGAGTAAAGCCTAAGACTGGGTTCACATATCATATTTTGGTTCTCTTTTTGGCTTTCCTTTCCTCCAAAACCAGGAGTGGGTCCAAAACACATAAAAGGGTGCAAATGTTTCTAATATGTTTTTTTTACTGTGTCTGTTCCACTCCTGGTTTTGGTAAAAATACTGACCAAAACACTGAGTGTTAACCCAGTCTAACATTGTACAGGCTGTGCCCTCTATTTTGTCTTATTACATTTTAAGTCTCTGTCACTTCCTGTCTTGCTATTTACAACACTGAGGAATCTATAGGGCTTTGTGGTCACAGCAACATTAAAATGTGTGTCACTTAAGTTGTTTCAGAGTAATGGTACTGTCAACAAGGCTTCCTATTTAGTTATGAATTTGATAATGTAAGCAAGTCACTTTGGTGTTTATCATTTTTATTTCTATTATTCTCATTTAGCAAACATTTTTTTCCCTCAGGTGGGGGTTAAAATTCCTCTGCTGGAACCCCCTGTGATATCGAATAGGGTGACAGGACACACATGTACGTTGCCACTTTATTCATTCTTTAGGCGTGACAGACATATAGCTGAATGGCAGCTACCATAAGAATAAATGCAATGCACATGCACCTCCTGCGGCTTCATTCTGATGGGGAAACACATAGATCCCAGTTCCTGAGATCGCAGGGGGTCCCAGCAGTTGGACCCCCTGTGATCAGACAGTAATTTTAGCAAAGGAGGCTCAGCATGTTAAAGAGGCATTACTAGGAAGATGTTAGCTGGATGGCACTGTGCACAGAAAGCACAAAGCGGGGACAGGTACGTATCACTGTCACTACGAGCCTGTATAACAGGTTGGTAAAGGGGAATACTGGTGACAGATTCCCTTTAACCCCTTAAGGACTCAGACAATTTTCAGTGTAGGACCTAGCCATTTTGTGCACATCTGACCACTGTCACTTTAAGCATTAATAACTCAGGGATGCTTTTACTTTTCATTTCTTGGTGAAATTTTGATGAAAAAATAAACTTTGAAGCTCTCTGCTTATAAGGAAAATTAATATTCCAAATAAATTATATATTGATTCACATATACAATATGTCTGCTTTATGTTTGCATCATAAAGTTGACATGTTTTTACTTTTGGAAGACATCAGAGGGCTTCAAAGTATAGCAGCAATTTTCCAATTTTTCACAAAATTTTCAAAATCTAATTTTTTCAGGGACCAGTTCAGTTTTGAAGGGGATTTGAAGGGCCTTCTTAATAGAATAGAAATACCCCATAAATGACCCCATTATAAAAACTGCACCCCTCAAAGTATTCAAAATTACATTCAAAAGGCTTGTTAACCCTTTAGGTGTTTCACAAGAATAGCAGCAAATTGAAGGAGAAAATTCAAAATCTTCATTTTTTACACTGGCATGTCCTTGTAGACCAGGTTTTTGAATTTTTACAAGGGGTAAAAGGAGAGAAATCTTCCTAAAATGTGTAATCCAATGGCATACTATTTTAGAAACTACACCCCTTAAGGAACATAACAAGAGGTACAGTGAGCCTTAGCACCCCACAGGTGTTTGACGACTTTTCGTTAAAGTTGGATGTGTAAATGATTTTTTTTTCTTCACTAAAATGCTAGTTTTCCCCCAAACTTTTAATTTTTACAAGGGGTAATTGGAGAAATTGCCCCACAAAATTTGTAACCCCATCTCTTCTGAATATGGAAATACCCCATGTGTGTGTAGACATCAAGTGCTCTGCTGGTGCACTAAAATGTCACATTTGACTTTTGGAAAGCAAATTTTGCTGAAATGGTTTCTGGGGGGCATGTCGCATTTAGGAAGCCCCTATGGTGCCAGAACAGCAAAAAAAAACAAAACAAAAAAAACACGTGGCATACTATTTTGCAAACTACACCCCTCAAGGAATGTAACAAGGGGCACAGTGAGCCTTAACACCTCACAGGTATTTGATTACTTTTTGTTAAAGTTAGATGTATAAATGAAAAAAAAAAAATTTCACTAAAATGCAGTTTTTTCCCCAAATTTTACGTTTTTACAAGGGGTAATATGAGAAAATGACCCCCAAAATTTGTAACCCCATTTCTTCTGAGTATGGAAATACCCCATGTGTGGACGTCAAGTGCTCTGCTGGCGCACTACAATGCTTAGAAGAGGAGGAGCACTATTGAGCTTTTAGAAAGAGAATATGTTTGGAATGGAAGTCATTTACAAAGCCCCCCGTGGTGCCAGAACAGTGGACCCCCCCCCCACATGTGACCCCATTTTGGAAACTACACCCCTCACAGAATATTATAAGGGGTGCAATGAGTATTTACATCCCACTGGCATTTGATAGATCTTTGGAACAGTGGGCTGTGCAAGTGAAAAATTACACTTTTCATTTTCACGGACCACTGTTCCAAAAATCTGTCAGACACCTGTGGGGCGCAAATGCTCACTGTACCCCTTATTACATTACATTATGGGTGTAGTTTCCAAAATGGGGTCACATGTGGGGGTGGGTCCATTGTTCTGGCACTATGGGGGTTTTGTAAACACACGTGGCCTTCAATTCTGGACAAATTTTTTCTTCAAAAGCCCAATGGCGCTCCTTCACTTCTGAGCATTGTTGTGCGCCAGCACTTTACATCCACTTATGGGGTATGTTCTTACTCAGAAGAAATGGGGTTACACATTTTGGGGGGCTTTTTTCCTATTTTTCCTTGTGAAAATGAAAAATTTAGGGTGACACCAGCATTTTAGTGCAAAAATTTTTTTTTTTCATTTTCCCATCCAACATTAATGAAAATTCGTCAAACACCTGTGGGGTGTTAAGGCTCACTATACCCCTTATTACATTCCGTAAGGGGTGTAGTTTCCAAAATGGGGTCACATGTCGGTATTTATTTTTTTGCGTTTATGTCAGAACCGCTGTAAAATTAGCCACCCCTGTGCAAATCACCAGTTTAGGCCTCAAATGTACATAGTGCACTCTCACTCCTGAGCCTTGTTGTATGCCCGCAGAGCATTTTACACCCACATATGGGGTATTTCCGTACTCAGGAGAAATTGTGTTACAAATTTTGGGGGTCTTTTTTCTTTTTACCGCTTGTGAAAATAAAAAGTATGGGGCAACACCAGCATGTTAGTTAAAAATTTTACATTTTTTTACACTAACAGGCTGGTGTAGCCCCCAACTTTTCCTTTTCATAAGGGGTAAAAGGAGAAAAAGCCCCCCAAAATTTGTAGTGCAATTTCTCCCGAGTACAGAAATACCCCATATGTGGCCCTAAACTGTTTCCTCGAAATACGACAGGGCTCCGAAGTGAGAGAGCGCCATGCGCATTTGAGGGCTAAATTAGGGATTCTATAGGGGTGGACATAGGGGTATTCTACGCCAGTGATTCCCAAACAGGGTGACTCCAGCTGTTGTAAAACTCCCAGCATGCCTGGACAGTCAGTGACAATACTTTTAAATTTTTATTGGGGAGGGGGACAGTGTAAAGGGGTGTTTATAGTTTTTTACCCTTTATTATGTGTTAACGTAGTGTAGTGTTTTTAGGGTACACTCGCACTGGCGGGGGTTCGCACTGGCGTTAGGAGTTTGCGCTGTGGCGAAAATTTTGCTGCAGCTCAAACTTCAAGCAGGAAACTTACTGTAAACTTGCCCGTGTGAATGTACCCTGTACATTCACATGGGGGGGCTCCAGCTATGTCAAAACTACAACTCCCAGCATGTACTGACAGACCATGCATGCTGGGAGTCGTGCTTTTGCAACAGCTGGAGGCACACTGGTTGTAAAACCTTCAGTTAGGTTCTGTTACCTAACTCAGTATTTTCCAACCAGTGTGCCTCCAGCTGTTGCAAAACTACAACTCCCAGCATGTACTGATCGCTGGGATTAGCAGTTTTGCAACATCTGGAGGGCTACAGTTTAGAGACCACTGCACAGTGATCTCCAAACTGTGGCCCTCCAGATGTTGCAAAACTACAAATCCCAGCATGCCTAGACAGCAAACTGCTGTGTGGGCATGCTAGGAGTTGTAGTTTTGCAAGATCTAGAGGGCCACAGTTTTGAGACCACTGCACAGTGATCTCCAAACTGTAGCCATTCAGCTGTTGCAAAACTGCAAATCCCAGCATGCCCACACAGCAAACAGCTGTTTGGGCATGCTGGGAGTTGTAGTTTTGCAACATCTGTTGCTAGGCAACTCACCGGCTTCCGTAGGATCCAGGGAGCCGCCTCGCCGTCCTCTGCTGCCGCCAATGGGTAAGTGGACCTTCGGCGCCGTTCCTCGTCAGTTTCCCCGTTCTTCCCCGCCTACTGTGGGTGAGCATAACGGGGAAACCGAAAGTTAAACTCCCCGCCCCCAATCTGCTATTGGTTGTTGCTTCTAGATGACCAATAGCAGCGATAGGAGGGGTGGCACCCCTGCCACCTCACTCCTATCCCTTCAGGGGGATCGTGGGTGTCTTGGACAACCTTGATCCCCCTTATTTTTCAAGTCACCAGAGACCCATATGACTGGAATTGCCGCAAATCGCCGGTGTGAATTCATCGCCGACATGGGCATTTGCACGGCGGGGAACGATATTCCTGCGGACATGTACGTCATGGGTCCTTAACTACCAGGGTGTCATGTAGTATCGGTACGTCATGGGTCCTTAACAGGTTAAAGAAAAGGAGGCTTTTGATACTGATGGAGAAGCCACTTCTGATTGCATATTGAAATAAATTGGTGTCTGTGTAATGTATCCCCACTCTGTGACATCCATATTTCCCAATAAGACACATAAACCTAGGTTGTTGTGCTGAGACAAACCCTTTAAGATAAGCTTTGTTACTGTTTCCAATATTTGTAATGTCCTGATGACTATCACTACCAACCTTCCTTTCCTTTTACGGAGAGAAAAAAAATAATAAATAAAGCATAAACACTTTCTGTATTCTGCTGACATGTCCAGGTAATCAGCCTTGAGAAATCTGATATACTTCTGTCTGTTCACCTTTTCAAATATTATATGTATATTATGAAATACACATAGTGATGTATTCTGCAAAGATGAACTTTCACTTTAAGTTAAAATGGTGTTATGTAAGTGATGGCATATTGCTAGCATATACCGCTAAGCCCTTACTGGTCCCTATAACAGATCTCCTGTCAGGATCTGAATTATATTAATAAATAAAAGCCTAATAATCTACATTGTAGGTTAGCCTATATCAGGTCAAGCCATTACTTACAAATCTCCTAAGTAGAGGTTTGGCCACACTTCATCCACACGGTGAGAGGAAGAGGTTCGTCTGCTGTCCAAGAGACTTTGTAGTTGTGCTACTGTAGGACATTTATCTGCTTGAGAGTCTTCTGCCCTGGAGATTGAGCTATATTTCTCTGTGTTCTCCGCCATAACATCACAAACAGGAAATGAAATAGCTGAGTGAGTAGAAAGTTTGACAGTTCAACTGTGATTACAAGTGACAGGTGACAAGTATGGTTTTCTTTATAGTAAAGGCGGCACACCAGCAAACCTATGAGGGTTTTTTTTTTTCAATAGGAAAACACGATAAAACTATTTAATTTAATAGTCTCAGATTGCAGAATACATGAAAAAGGAATTTTGTGTATGTCTGTATCCATTCCTTTTCCGTTATCTTTGTTCCCAATTCATCCTGTTTCCTCTGAGCCATTGCATCAAGAAACAACAGATTGCATATAGAAGACACAGGCACACACTTTCCTGCCCTCTTTGGATACTAAGCAAATGTGGCTAGTAATGTACACTCACAGGACACTTTATTAAAGGGGTACTCCGGCCCTGAGACATCTTATCCCCTATCCAAAGGATAGGGGATAAGATGTCTCACCATGGGGGCTCCCCCCGCTGGGGACCCCTGCAATCCTGTATTCGCCACCCACCTGTTTGAGCTGACGCCGCGGTGCCAGCTTACAAACAGCCGGGTGGTGACCACGGGTCCGGAGTATCGTGACGAAATGACTCCGCCCTGTGTGATGTCACCCCCCGCCCCCGCTATGCAAGTCTATGGGAGAGGGCGTGATGGCTGTCACGCCCCCTCCCATAGACTTGCATAGCAGGGGCGGGGGGTGACGTCAGCCGGGGGCGGCATGCAGCTCAAGCAGATGGGTGGTGAATACAACCTTGGCGGGGTCTCCAGCTCTCAGGGCCGGAGTACCCCTTTAAGTACACCTTGCTATTACCAGGTTGGACCCCCTTTTGTTTTCAGAACTGCCTTCATTCTTTTTGACATGCTTTCTACAAAGTGCTGGAAATAATCCTCAGAGATTATGGTCCATATGGACATGATGACATCAGGCAATTGCAGCAGAATTGTCAGCTGCACATCCTTGATGTGAATCTTTAATTCCACCATATCCCAAAGGTGCTCTAAAAGATTGAGATCTAGTGACTGTGGTCATAAAGGGATAGACATGGTCAGCAACAAAACTCAGGTAGAAATCCCGGCACCAGCGGCTTTGATTCAAATAAAAGGATTTATTTGTAATACAGCATGGATTATACACGTAACAAGACGCGTTTCGGCAAATGCAGCCTTTCTCAATCGAATGCAAACATGATGGATAGCATGTTTTTATACGTAAAATCCAGTTATTGCGGGCTGCAGCTGGGTTGATTGATGAATGACAGCTTCTCCGGCATCAGATGGATACGTAATGTGTGGGAGGATGAGAGCGCCGCAAGAAAACATCACATATCAAAGGCACGTGGAACAGGTAAACAACAACAAATACACGGGGTAGAAGGGGAGAAAAATGGGAATGGACAGGACAACACTATATATTAGATATATTAGAATAGCTAGATTCCTTGGATTCCCATGCAAAGCTATATTTCCTACAGGGTCACGTACATTTATCTAGAAGGACTGAAAGAATAAATTAGACAGTTTGCAAAAGACCAGTGTACGTTAAGCAGTAACATACATAAAATCAGAGTAATGTAGTTACAGTAAGAAGCTTGTCAACTCATAATCCCTATTAAGGCCTTTAGGTTCAATAGTGTTGAGTAGTGTTGAGCGGCATAGGCCATATTCGAATTCGCGAATATTCGCGAATATATGGACGAATATTCATCATATATTCGCGAATATTCGCATATTCGTAATATTCTCGTTTTATTTTCGCATATGCGAACATTCGCATATGCGAAAATTACCATATACAAAATTAGCGTATGCGAATGTTCGCATATGCGAAAATTAGCATATGCTAATCTTCGCATATGCGAATATTCGCCCGGCAGTCTCACACGGTAGTATTACAGCCTTCTTTACACCACACAAGCTGGAAGCAGAGAGGGGTGATCACTGTGATGTGTGCTGTGAAAAAAATAAAATAAATAAACGAATATTCGTAATTACGAATATATAGCGCTATATTTGCGAAATTCGCGAATTCGCGAATATTCGATATTCGCGAATAATATTCGAATTGCGAATATTCGCGAGCAACACTAGTGTTGAGTTTGTGAATCCAAAAAGCCTCCCTTTGTCTTAAATGTCTTTTAATGTCAACCCCCCCGCTTGGTAAATTGACTTCTTCAAGAACCTGAAATTTTAACTGTGAGATATTATGTCCATATTTTTTTGAAATGGTATGGGATTGGAAAAATTGTATTTTCACAACGAACCGTCGCTTTATGGCGATTGATGTGATCACCAATGCAAAAAGCTGTTTCGCCGATGTAAAGGAGGCCACAATGGCATTTATTACTATAGACCACATTTTTGCTCTTGCAAGTGAAGAAACCATTTATGGTGATGAGGAGGAGAGAGATAAAAAGAGAGAGAGAGAGGTATGCGCTCCCTTGTAGCGTATATCAACTCGGTGTGATCCCTCCACCGCACCTAAGTGATATACTCACCTTTTGGTGATGATGTTCCGATTCCACGACTATGGTGGGTCGTGGTGATCGAGGTGTAATAAGGTGAATGGAATTGGAGCTGCTGCACTCGGATCGATTCTGAGTTCCCAAAAAGGGACCAGCTTGGAAATGGTAAAAATCTTTTATTCCATTATTATATTCCATACATTTATCAATTACTATATTCCATACATTCCATACATTCATCCATTTATTCATTACATTCCCTCATAATACGCAGGAACCCAGCACACTTACTTTCATATACGACATATCCATTACATCCCATCACCCTTGTCCTATAACACTGCAGCCACATACCCCCATTCATTTCCCTTCCCACAGCCACACTCTCCTATTTATTACTCTTCCCATCCGCATCTATGTCATTTTATGCTTTAGCCTCCTCTACCACTCCCCTACACCACATCTAGCCCTAGCTGCGCAATGCGCATGTGCCCCTTCCACACAGGGCCGCCATCAGGGGGGTACAGCCAGTACCCCAGTCAGGGGCTCGGGCACCCAGGGGGGGCCCGGGGCCCTAGGACTGCGACATGCAGCGACCGTTGCTGGCACAGTCCCTGCATGTGCATAACCGGACCCTTCACGTGCGGATCCCATTGTTCCCCCTGCGACTGGACCAGCAGGTGAAGGGGGGGGGGCTGTGCCCGCGGATCTGGGACACCTGTCACGAATCTCCTAAGCTCCTTCCTTTCACTCCAGCCCGGGCTTTCTGTGCGGTCGAGGCCCTGCGGAGGCTGTCAGCACAGGAAGAAGAGAGAAGAGGAGAGAACAGGAGCTGCGGGGGAACGAGGAAGAGGTGAGTGTCTTTTTGTTTTGTTTTCTGTTAGAGGCATTACTATATATGGGGGCCATGTGAGGAGGCATTATTATGTGAGGGGGCATTACTTATATGGGGGCAAATTGACGGGGGAATTACTTATATGGGGGCAAAGTGACGGGGGCATTACTTATATGGGGCAAAGTGATGAGGGCATTACTTATATGGGGGCAAAGTGACGGGGACCCCCCTCACTTTGCCCCCATATAAGTAATGCCCCCTCACATGGCCCCCATACATAATAATGCCCCCTCACATGGCCCCCATACATAATAATGCCCCCTCACATGGCCCCCATATATAGCAATGCCCCCATATAAGTAAGGCCCCCTCACATGGCCCCCATATATGGGGCTTTACTATATATATATATATATATACATATATATATATGTATGTATGTATGAGAGCCATGTGAGGGGGCATTATTATGCATGGGGCTATGTGAGGGAGCATTATTATGTATGAGGGCCATGTGAGGGGTTATTATGTATGGGGGCCATGTAAGAGGGTATTATTATGTAAGGGGGCCATGTGAGGGGGCATTATTATGTATGGGGGCCATGTGAGAGGGTATTATGTAAGGGGGCCATGTGAGGGGGCATTATTATGTATGGAGGCCATGTGAGGGGGCATTATTATGTATGGGGGCCATGTGAGGGGGCATTATTATGTATGGGGCCATGTGAGGGGGCATTATTATGTATGGAGGCCATATAAGTGGGCATTATTATGTATGGGGGCCATCTGAGAGAGTATTATTATGTATGGGGCCATGTGAGGGGCATTATTATGTATGGGGCCATGTGAGGGGGGCATTATTATGTATGGGGGCCATGTGAGGGGGGCATTATTATGTATGGGGGCCATGTGAGGGGGCATTATTATGTATGGGGGCCATCTGAGAAATGCCCCCTCACATGGCCCCCATATATAGCAATGCCCCCATATAAGTAAGGCCCCCTCACATGGCCCCCATATATGGGGCTTTACTCTATATATATATATATATATATATATATATGTATGTATGTATGAGAGCCATGTGAGGGGGCATTATTATGCATGGGGCTATGTGAGGGAGCATTATTATGTATGGGGCCATGTGAGGGGCATTATTATGTATGGGGCCATGTGAGGGGGCATTATTATGTATGGGGGCCATGTGAGGGGGCATTATTATGTGTGGGGGCCATGTGAGGGGGCATTATTATGTGTGGGAGGCATTATTATGTGTGGGGGCCATTTGAGGGGGCATTATTATGTGTGGGGGCCATGTGAGGGGGCATTATTATGTGTGGGGGGGCCATGTGAGGGGGCATTATTATGTGTGGGGGCCATGTGAGGGGGCATTATTATGTGTGGGGGCCATGTGAGGGGACATTATTATGTGTGAGGGCCATGTGAGGGGGCATTATTATGTGTGGGGGCCATGTGAGGGGGCATTACTATATATGGAGGGTCATGTGAGGGGGCATTACTATATATGGGGGTTCATGTGAGGGGGCATTACTATATTTGGGGGGTCATCTGAGGGGGCATTACTATATATATGGGGCAATGTGAGGGGGCATTATTATATATGGGGTGAATGTGAGGGGGCATTATGTATGGGGGATGTGTACGGGGACATTATATATAGGGGCAATGTGAGGGGCCATTACTATATATGAGGGCAATGTACAGGGGCATTATATTATATGGGAGCAATGTGAGGGGGAATTACAATGTATCAGAGCAATGTACGGGGGCATTATATATAGGGGCAATGTGAGGGGCCATTACTATATATGAGGGCAATGTACAGGGGCATTATATTATATGGGAGCAATGTGAGGGGGAATTACAATGTATCAGAGCAATGTACGGGGACATTATATATAGGGGCAATGTGAGGGGCCATTACTATATATGAGGGCAATGTACAGGGGCATTATATTATATGGGAGCAATGTGAGGGGGAATTACAATGTATCAGAGCAATGTACGGGGGCATTATAATGTATGAGGACAATGTTGGGGCCTAATACTCTACAGGGCACAGATGGAACTACTATATGGGGCAGTGTAATACATATAGGTGGTTTGTTTAGAGGTGAGGACTTTGCTGTAGCGAGAATCCTAAAATGTTTGTCTGGCAGATTTGGTGAAGACGAGTTGTGATCGGGAGAAATCTTCATGATGACCCAGGACAGATGAAGAAGAAAGAGAAAAGTGAACGACTCCGATCAGAGAAGCCTCCCCTGTGAGTATGTAACTATAATGACTTATGTGGTCTGCAGCACCTGTGTACAGCTACCTCTATTTAGGGGTTATTGATCTTTTGTATAGTGGTTTTTATTCAATAATAATATAACAGTGTTAGTCAGTGGTAATGATAGTGATCATGGTGTGGCAGAATTACTGTATATGTCCCTTGTATTGTGGTGTTATTAGTGATACTGGTCTGTGTATAGTAGCTTTTATTTCCTTACAGTATGGTGGTATTATTTAGTCACTGCAGAAATAATATGGAGTGGTGATATTATTTTATGTTTCTAAGCCCGATACGAAGATAAAATCCAGCGTGTTCCGCAAGGAGGGGACTACAAGCTGTGTAAGGGGCCCCAAAATTTCTGATGGCAGCCCTGCTTTCACACACATGGTGCCCGCGTGCTGCTTACATCACAGCATCCGCCGTACCATGGCAACGTCGGCCGGAAGTGACGTGTCGGAAGTCTCGGCTTTATGCGCGCACTCCCGGCATGTGTAACAGAGACCATGCCGGCACCACACATAGAAGCAGGATCCTCATCAGGTATTTACACACACCACACACTCTTTTCACAGAGTGTATTTTTTTTAACCCCTATCCTAACACCTACTCAATGTCATCTCTCCAGCAAACTCTCTAAAGTACCTGTCCTGCAGAGGGGTAAGTACCTTAAATTCCTTATACACACCAATTCAGCCATATGATTGTTCACTGGATAACATCCAGAAATAATGCAAGACTAAAAAGCACTGATTTGTAATCTACCTGTATGTAGCCTGCAAAAATATTAACACTTACTGTACACCCAGTCTGCCCACATAATACCTCCAGAATAACCATAGTGCATATTTAGTCCATATTCAACTTGTCTAATAATACACCCTCAATACTGTACCATACATTGAGCCTATCTATACTATCTATTTCATGCTGTAATACTATATAAATCGCTGCAATACTGTACACTATCTATATAGCACTTGAATACTATGATACTCTGTATAATTCCGTGATACTGTAACACTGTACTACATATTTAGCCCACCTATATGTAATATCCTAACTACTGTTACTGCTACACTTGTGTTCCAAACCTCCCTACATTATATACTTCCTGTAATATTCACTAAGCTTGATTCAATACCATATCCATATTACAGAAAACCCTTCCTTTTTTTCTATATGTCTTTTATTGAACTTTGATCATATATACATATATGTATACACTCCTTTCCATATGTGTGTTTTTTTAGTATTGCCAAATTGGACTTGAGGAAGGCATCCTCGAGTGCCGAAACGCGTTGTTCATAATTTTCAATAAAAATATTTATTGTCCTGTGCCGGCCTCTGTCCATCAAACTTCGAGCAACCTTGAGCAGCACCTCTTAGACCGCCTTTTACCCACCTCTCACCCATTTATGGTGATAGGCTTGCCAGTATGGGGGTGGTGTATAGTGTCTCCCTGAATTATATGGCTACATTGTGCGCATTGTAAGCAAGGATATGTTCCTTGTTTTCTACTTTTCAGGAATTGTTGTTTCGGGATTTTCCTGATTGTGCCGTCATCAGCTCTCACCAATATGTCTTTTAAGGTGGGGGTCTTTTGTTGAAAATTAATGGTGGGGCCGTGAATTCCTGAATTTGTGGAAAACCTTTTTGTAATATGGACCAGTGTTCTCTCACTATGTTGTCTATCTTAAACTGTAGGGGGTGGTAAGTTCTTACAAAAGGTATTCTTCTGGTATTCTCATGTTGTGGTGTGGTTCTCGGTATTTTAGATTCATAGAATACTTTTGTGGGGTAACCTCCTTCCTCAAATTTTTGGTCAAGTTCCCATAATCTCTCTTTTTAAACGACAGGGTCACCTACTGTGCACTCAATTCTCGTTTTCTGGGAACGTGGGATAGCGTGTTTGACCCCAGGAGGGTGAGAACTAGAGTAGAGCAGTAAATTATTCCTGTCTGTTTCCTTTCTATAGAGGTCTGTCGATAATCCACCTGTGTTGTCCTTCATAACTAAGGTGTCAAGGAAGCTCACCTGTTCCTGGCTATTGGTCATGGTAAATTTTAGTTCGGGGCGAATCTCATTCAGAGCATCAAAAAAGGGGGTAAGGGACAATTCTGGCCCCTCCCACACGCAAAACACATCGTCAAAAAATATTTTCCCCATTTTAGAATGTTTGATGAAGTCATTGTTGTAGATATGTTGGTCTTCAAAATGTGACATGTATGCGTTTGCGTAGGGAGGGGCCACATTCGCACTCATGGCCGAGCCCCTATGCTGCAAAAAGAAGTTGTCCTCATACAAAAAGTAATTCTCATGTAATACCAGGTGTAAGAGGTCAAGATAGAAGGCTTTTTGGTCACAGGTATATGTACTATCAGACAGGAGCCACCGTACCGCTTCTGTGCCTCTGAAATGTTCAATTGAGGTATATAAGCTTGTGACGTTTATGGTGACTAACCATGTCTCTTGTGTTACGTCTTTGATGTCTGATATGGATTTAAGAAAGTCGGATGTGTCCAGGAGAAATTCTTTGGTTTGTTTAGTTAAAGAGGTCAAGGTTTTTTCTAAGAGAATTGACAGGGCAGAGAATGGAATTTGTAGAGGCAACAATAGGGCGGCCGGGAGGGTTATTGAGATCTTTGCGTATTTTAGACAAGATGTAAAAGACAGGTGTTATAGGTTCAGTATTAGTCAGGTAAGTTTGCATTTTAGTGTCAATTATTCCCCTTGTATGATAATCTTCTAACATTGCATTTATTCTCTATTTCTCATAGGTGACAATGTCGGACAATTTTCTGGAGATTTCTTTTTATATTTCTCGGTGTCCATCACAACAACAGAACCACCTTTATCAGCTGGCTTGATGGTTATAGTTTTGTTCGACATTGGGTCATGTAGAGCCTCTCTCTCACAGTTGGAAAGATTGTTAAACAATGTAGCTTGTTCTGCAGGAAACAATTTGATCACATTCTCTACATCCTTTTTAACAAGAGACACATAAGTCTCAACAACGTGTTGAGTCTTAGGTGGCATAAACGTACTTTTATTCCTTAATCCTGTGAAGTCCAGGTTAAGCATGGTACTGGGATAAGTAGTTGTAGGTACATTTTATTTATCAGAAAAGAAAAGTTTTCAAATGAATACTACGAAAAAAACATTCTAGGGCAATATCTAGATCAAAGGTGAGGTTAAATGCAGAGGATGGGCTGAATGAAAGTCCTTTTTGTAGGACGTTCATTTGTTGCAGGGTTAGGCATTTAGATGATATATTAATAGTTAATGATGGTGCCGTACCTGTGATCTGGTCATGATGCTCCCCAATACGTCTCCGATGACTGTGCCCCCCCCACGTCATGTCTTCCTCTTTGCCGGGGGCGCCTCTGAGAAAAAGCAGGACCCCAGAAGCCTCTGTGTGATGTAGGGAAGGAGGAGTAGTATTCCCTGCCAGAGCTTGAAGAAGCAAAGTCTCCACCATGGTAGGGACGAAAATCCCTTCTGGAATTGGAATCCTGCCATCTGTAAACTTTGTTTTGGAGGTAGTCCTCGGTGTCTCTCAGGTATTTCTTGCGCTTCCTCTGTTCTAACTCTCTGCGATATCCGTCTATCTGATTCTTCAAGGTGTCCTTTAAGGTAGTAAATTCCTCTGATTTAATGGAGTCTTTCAGCTGTTGCTCAATGATTTCAATTTCTGTTTTAATCTGCGTGGTGGCCCGTTGAAGACGATCAATGGTCAGCAAGATTATGTCCATAGAGCATTTGTTTATAATTTGCTCAAAGTGTTTGTAATATTCTTTGTCTTCTGAGAAATGGGTGGGACGTAGATTAACCCTAAATCCCCTGGGGATCTCAATAACCCTCCAGGCCGCCCTATTGTGGTCTCTACCAATTCCATTCGCTCGCCCTGTCAATTATCTTAGAAAAAAACTTGACCCTCTTAACTAAACAAACCAAAGCATTTCTCCTGGACACATCCGACTTTCTTAAATCCATATCAGACATCAAAGATGTAACACAAGAGACATGGTTAGTCACTATAGATGAATCTAAAATACCAAGAACCACACCACAACATGAGAATACCAGAAGAATACCTTTTGTAAGAACTTACCACCCCCTGCAGTTTAACCCCTTAAGGACTGAGGGGTTTTCGGTTTTTGCACTTTAGTTTTTTCCTCCTCACCTTTTAAAAATCATAATCCTTTCAATTTTGCACCTAAGAATCCATATGATGGCTTATTTTTTGCGCCACCAATTCTACTTTGCAGTGACATCAGTCATTTTACCCAAAAATCTACAGCGAAACGGAAAAAAAATCATTGTGCGACGAAATTGAAGAAAAAACGCCATTTTGTAACTTTTGGGGGCTTCCGTTTCTATGCAGTACATTCTGATCTTTATTCTGTAGGTCCATACGATTAAAATGATACTCTACTTATGTAGGTTTGATTTTGTCGTACTTCTGGAAAAAATCATAACTACATGCACGGAAATTTATACGTTTAAAATTGTCATCTTCTGACCCCAATAACTTTTTTATTTTTCTGCGTATGGGGCGGTGTGAGGGCTCATTTTTTGCACCGTGATCTGACGTTTTTAGCAGTACAATTTTTGTATTCATTGGACTTTTTGATGGCTTTTTATTCATTTTTTCATGATATAAAAAGCAACCAAAAATACGTTATTTTGGACTTTAGAATTTTTTGGCGCGTACGCCATTGACCGTGCGGTTTAATTAATGACATATTTTTATAGTTTGGACATTTACGCACGCGGTAATACCACATATGTTTATTTTTATTTACATAGGTTTTTTTTATGGGAAAAGGGGGGTTTGAACTTTTATTAGGGAAGGGGTTAAATGACCTTTGTTAACTTTTTTTTTTCACTTTTTTTTTGCAGTACTATAGCTCCCATAGGGAGCTATAGCACTGCACACACTGATCTCCTATGCTGATCCCTGCAGCATAGATAGGGGCTCCCTGCAGCGAGATAGGGGCTCAATTGCTCAAGCCTGTAGTTCAGGCTTGGAGCAATCAAACCCCGATCGGACACCGCGGACACAGGTAAGGAGACCTCTGCCTATGTCCCAGCTGATCGGAACATCGCGATTTTATCGCGATCTCCCGATCAGCCCGACTGAGCTGCCGGGAAGCGTTTACTTTCGTTTTCAGACTCAGCGGTCAACTTTGATCGCCGCGTCTGAAGGGTTAACAGCACGCGGCACAATGATCGGTGCCGCACGCTGTTAGCCCAGGGCCCCGGCTATAATTAGCAGCTGGGACCGACCCGGTGTGATGCGGGGTCACGGCGTGACCCCGTTTGTAACACCGGGAGTGGGCTCAGGACGTACAGGTACGTCCTAAGTCCTTAAGGGGTTAAGATAGACAACATAGTGAGAGAACACTGGTCCATATTACAAAAAAGTTTTCCACAAATTCTGGAATTCACGGCCCCACCATCAATTTGCAACAAAAGATCCCCCAACTTAAAAGACAAATTGGTGAGAGCCGATGTCGGCACAATCAGGAAATTTCCGAAACAACAATTCCTGAAAAGTAGAAAACAAGGAACATGCAGCCATGAAATTAAGCAAGACACCATACACCACCCCCATACTGGCAAACCTATCACCATAAATGGTTTCTTCACTTGCAAGAGCAAAAATGTGGTCTATAGTATTAAATGCCCTTGTGGCCTCCTTTATATCGGCGAAACAGCTCAGTGCATTGGTGATCATATCGATCGCTACAATCGATGATTCATTACAAAAATATAATTTTTCCAATCCCATACCATTTTCAAAAAATATGGATACAATGGCCCTCATTTACTAAGAGTGGAGTGTCGGTTTGTGTTTCTTTTTTGTGTTTTCAACCTTTTTTTCCACTTGGTATTTAGTAATCTGTCGCATTTTTCCCGATTTTTTTGTCGCAGGGAAAAATTCTGTCGCATGGTTCTGTTGCACGTTAATTTCTGTCGCAGGGTTTTCTGTCACACAGTAATTTCTGTCGCACTGTAAATTCTGTCACAGGCAGGTTTATTTCTGTCGCAGGATTTCTTCTACAGAAGTACAGATGTGGGAGGTAAAAAATCCCAGCAGGGGTTTCCTTGACTTTCCAGTGAATATCCGCCTTCGGCACTGGAGCGCTACATCGGCGTGGTGACACAGGAGTCGGGTATAGATTCGTAGTTGCTTTTTATTGAAAATCATAAAAAGTGGCAATACATGGTAGGACTACGTGTTTCTGAGGGGCTCCCTCCTTCCTCAAGTCTGAGTTATGTGTGGATACAGTACTTTATATATACGTATTTGCATGAATACATTAACCCATTAAACATTTGAAGTTTGCTGGGTCTGAATGCCATTGGAGGCAGAGTATGACGTCAGCCTCCGGGCTCTATTGGTGGTGTATAGGAATGAATGGGCTATATCTATTACATTGTGATTTTTGGCCCATTGTGGTCTATGGAGATCTTGCGGCAAATGGGGTAGAAAGCTAAACAGCAGGGTCCTGGTTGTTGTAACATGGATGGGAGACCCTGGTGTAGGTTCAATTCCCGGGTTGATATACATCCTTTATACTTTAATTAGGATAGACATGATTTATTGAACCAAGGTCAATTGGATACCACACATTATCTCCTGTTTCAATTAACCTAGTTGTCAATTTATGGTATCCAACTGACCTAGTTCCCACAGTTCAAACTGCAAGATCTCCATAGACCACAATGGGTCCATTGCTTTCAATGGGCCAAAAATCACAATGTTATATATCTAGCCCATTCATTCCTATACACTACCAATAGACCATTGAGGCTGACGTCATACTCAGCCTCCAATGGCATTCAGACCCGGCAAACTTCAAGTGTTTAATGGGTTAATGTATTCATGGAAATATGTACCGTATATATTAAGTACTGTATCCACACACTGTAACTCAGACCTGAGGAAGGAGGGAGACACATATAGATAGATGTATTAAATGAGTATATATATTTTTATTTTTTATTTTATTTTTTGAATCACCATCATTACTGAAACGATAGGGGGGGCAGGGGGAGTGTTGAAAAAACTCATAAAAAATATGTTAATAAAGCTAAAACCTTGCTTAAAAATAAAATTTTGCAAAAAAGTAAGAATTGCTTGAAAAAGACGAGGCAGGCAAAGGAGCAAACAGCCAAGGTATTTACTCCGCTTTCTGAAACTTTATACATGCTTTAAAGTGTCGTTTTTTCCCCCCAGATAATTCACATGAATTTCAGAGTGGTTTTAGGAAAAGACGAGTGATTTTGGCTAAAACGTAGGGAACACGCCCCTTTTCCCAAAATCAAAGCCCATTTTGTAGGTCTTTTTTTTTGCACTCTGAGTGAGTCAGATTCTGTCGAGTTTTTTCTGTCGCACATTCTGTCGCACGTTCTGTGCGACAGAATTTAGGCACATAACCCTACAAAAAGAGTCAGAATCATGTTAGTAAATGAGGGCCAATATCTTGCAGTTAAAATTTCAGGTTCTTGAAGAAGTCAATTTACCAAAAAGACGTTTAAGACAAAGGGAGGCTTTTTGGATTCACAGACTCAACACTATTGAACCTAAAGGCCTTAACAAGCTTCTTACTGTACAAACTACATTACTTTGATTTTATGGATGTTACTGCTTATCATACATTTGTCTTTTGCACGCTGTCTAATTTATTCTTTCATTCTTTCTAGATAAATGTATGTGACCCTGTTGGATATATAGCTTAGCATGGGAGTCCACGGAATCTAGTTATTCTAATATAGCTAATATATACTGTGTTGTTCTGTTCATTCCCCCTTTTCTCCCCTTCTACCACGTGTATTTGTTTTTGTTTACCTGTTCTATGTGCCTTTGATATGTGAGGTTTTCTTGTGGCGCTCTCATCCTCCCACCACATGACATATTTACCTGACGCCGGAGAAATGTACAAAAACATGCTATCCATCATGCTTGCATACAATTGAGAAAGGCTGCATTTGCCAAAACGCGTCTTGTTACGTGTATAATACATGCTGTATTACAAATAAATATTTTATTTGCATCAAAGCCGCTGGTGCCGGGATTTCTTCTTGTTCCATTGGATTTATATGATCCACGAGCACGGCGCACCATACCCTAGTGCCGTCCTTCCCTACACAGACAATACTCAGGTAGGCTGTTGCATTTAAGGGAACCAAAGTGTACCAAGAAGATGTGCCCTAAACCATTACACCACCGCCAACAGCCTGAACCGTTGATAAAAGGCAGGAAGGATCCATGCTTTTATGTTGTTTACATCTGCCATCTGAATGTTGCAGCTGGAATTGATACTCATCAGACCATCAAATGTTCTTTCACTCTTTCACTGTACAATTTTAGTAAGCCTGTGCTATTGTATCCCCAGTTTCCTGTGCTTAGCTAACAGGAGGGCCCACCATGTGGTCTTCTTCTGCTGTAGCATATCTGCTTCAAAGTTCAACATGATGTTTGTTCACAGATGTTAATCTGCATACGTTGGTTATAATAAGTAGCTATTTGAGTTACTGTTGCATTTCTGACATCTCAAACCAGTCTGTCAATTCTCCTCTGACATCAACAAGGTATTTTTGTCCACACAACTGCTGCTCGCTGGATATTTTCTCTTTTTAGTAAATTTTTTTGTAAACCCTAGAAACCCTGGTTGTGCATAAAAATCCCAGTAGATGAGCAGTTTCTGAGATACTCAGACCAGACCATCTGGCACCAACATTCATGCCACATTCCAATTCACTTAAAGGAAAACTGTCAGAATAGTCAGTAAATCCCCTTACTTTCCTATTTTGATGCTCGGTTTGAACTTCAGCAAGTTGTCTTGACCACATGTGGTGTCCCAGTACCGTATTGCATACCGTATCTAGTGTAGAGGCCCCCAAAGTCAGAGTAACTACGTTCAGGTGGGGTTCCTCAGGTTGGACAGCCCCTAGTCTCCTCTCCTAAAGTCTATGTTTAGTGATAATAAATGTATATATTTAATAATTATTAGAGGTGCACCGAAATGGAAATTTCAGAACCGAAACGAAACCGAAATAAAAAAAAAATGTCCGGCCGAAACCGATACCGAAACCGAAAATGACTTCTCCCCGTCTTCTGGTAAAATGCAGCGCTCCGCTCATTAGATCAGATTAGATTCCCCCACATTAGATTGCCAGTTCCCCCACATTAATAGGCAGCTCCCCCACAATAGTAGGCAGCTCCCCCACATTAATAGGCAGCTCCCCCACAATAGTACGCAGCTCCCCCACAATAGTAGGCAGCTCCCCCACATTAATAGGCAGCTCCCCAACAATAGTAGGCAGCTCCCCTAAAATAGTAGCAGTTCCCCCACAATAGTAGGAAGCTCCCCGACATTAGGTCAGCATTTCCCCCACAATAGTAGGCAGGTTTCCCACAATAGTAGGCAGTTCCCCCACAATATTAGGCAGCTCCCCCCAACAATATTAGGCAGCTCCCCCCACATTTGTAGGCAGCTCCCCCCCACATTAGGTCAGCAGTTCCCCCACAATAGTAGGCAGCTCCCCCCAACAATATTAGGCAGCTCCCCCCACATTTGTGGGCAGCTCCGCCCCCACAATAGTAGGCAGTTCCCCCACAATATTAGGCCGCTCCCCCCAACAATATTAGGCAGCTCCCCCCACATTTGTAGGCAGCTCCCCCCCAACAATATTAGGCAGCTCCCCCCACATTTGTAGGCAGCTCCCCCCCACATTAGGTCAGCAGTTCCCCCACAACAGTAGGCAGCTTCCCCCCACCCCACAGACATACAGCTTCCAGCCATATACAGTGTATGGCTGGAGGCTGTATGTCTGTACTGCTGCCCCCACAGTGATCCGGTCACCGCTCCTCCGGCCCGGGATCACATCTACTGCTATGGCCCATGGACCATAGCAGTAGGTGCCGGGACCGGAGGAGCGGCGACCGGAACACTGAAGAAGATGACGTGCCGCCGGTCACTTACCAGGCCCCCGGCCAGCGCGCGTTCTCCTGCGACGATCCTGCGGTCCTCCTGCGTCTCTATGGTTGTACGCACGGGACATCAGTGATGTCCCGTGCGTACAACCATAGAGGCGGAGAAGCGAAGGACTGAAGGAGTATCGCAGGAGGACGCCGGGGAATGGTGAGTGACCAGCGGACATCCTTATGTCCCGAAAAGTTTTTTCAGGACACAGGGATGTCTGGGATAGGAATACTTCTTTTTTTGTGCCCGGGCCGGCTCCCGTGTGTGGCTGCAGGCGGGGGCCGACCAGAGCATATAAAAACTAATACTGTATACTAAAAACCAGGGGGCCTCCAGCTGTTGTGAAACTACAACTCCCAGCATGCCCGGACAGACTTTGCCGGTCCGGGCATGCTGGGAGTTGTAGTTTCACAACAGTTGGAGGCCCCCTGGTTTTTAGTATACAGTATTAGTTTTTATATGCTCTGGCCGGCCCCCGCCTGCAGCCACACATGGGAGCCGACCCGGGCACATAAAAAGAAGTATTCCTATCCCGGAGAGCGCGCCCCCCCCAGATGTTGCACCCGATGCGGCCGGCCCCCCCTGCTACGCCTCTGGCACTGGCAGTGTTTGTAACTTGTGCTGTGGGCGGGCAGGGGAGGTGGGTCATTATCGGCAAATTTTTTGTTGTTTCGGCATTTCCCCAAAATAGCTATTTTCGGCCGATATGTATATTGGTGCATCCCAAATAATTATATATTCTATATTAATGTATAGTACTTACCTTGTTCAGCGTCGCAGGACCTTCGGTCATGTGACCATGCTTGTAACCTCTATGGTATGTTGTAGGACCATAGGAGGTCCTTGGGTCACGTGTTACCCACAAATCTCTGTAATGGTGATTGACATCAGTATGGACCATTTAGCGTTAGTCCAGCCCCTGCCCATATAAGGGAGCTGCATCCAATTATCGCTCTCTTGGGTTGCTGCTCTCGTGGATGCCGGACTAACAGGATGGTGCTACGCAACTTTCAAAGACACGCTAGGCCTCAAAACCTCCGGCCTCAGCGGAACCAAAACCATGAGTTCAAATTTAAATCCCCGCTAAAGCTGGCGTGACTATTGGACCGCAACTAAACCCTAAATCCAGTGGAGAAACGCATAGTACTAAAAGACTCTTAATGCTAAAGTCCCAACCTTTGTCACTCTCCAAGGAAAAGCTGTTGTTATACTCAGATACTGTTGTATTATTGAAGCTTTGCAGAAAATCTCCAGTAAACGTTAATGCTGTTTCAGAAACTCTCCAGTTGTGGACAATCTATTCTTCTTATCTCCCTCCCTATCGGTCTTGGGAAGGGTGGCGGTAGGAAAAGCGTTATTGAGGAACCCTCACCCTGGTGTCACGAATAGCAAGGGTTAACAAGCACCCTTTAATTGCTGCACAGCTACACTCCCCATACCCTACACCCCCCAGGCTATCACACACATATACATGCCTAAATGCATTTAGTTTCTGCCATGTGATTGGCTGATAAGATTTGTGTAAAAAAGCTATTGAACAGGTGTACATAATAAAGTGGCCAGTGAGTCTATATGTAAATAAAATAATATATTCAGATCTCAACACTCAATCTCCTGAAATTACAGTTATTACCAATGCAACATGCAGTACCTGACCAACAGTATGCATTCATTTAGAGAGTCAAGTAAATGGCATATATATTCTACTCATCCATAAACACATAAAGGTTACAGAATCAACAGACCCATGTGTAAATGTTTTTTAGCTTTTGGTTGCATATACGTTTACACTGACCCACATACACTTCCTGTGGGACGCACACCCCATCATTGAGTATGCTTATGTATATGCTGACACACATTTAAACTTAGACTATGTACAGTATATACAGTACTGAAATATTACTCAACTTATTTTATATACACACACAAAAGGCACACAGAGTAAATCAATACAAATTAAGAACACTGCATAATATATTCAATGTATACAGTACATGTGAACATACCCTAAGAGAATTTCTATCTAAGAGGAATAGAAGGTAGAACTATAGCTCAGTATTATGCAGGAGATCAGTGTTGCAGGTATTGGAGTGTGCAAACAATGCAAATCAATAGTAGGTGGTGCTCTGCTAAAAAACAGATCTAACTATAGTTCTAAAATGCAAGAAGAAGATGTATAGTGGAACTCACCCTTTCCGATTAAAATGTTGATTCTTTATTTCATTAACAAAAAAATCATGGCAGCGGTAGACGTGGGTAAACAACAGCTATGATCGCTTCATGCCTCCTGGCACTTTATCAAGCCATGTCATATCCTAAGGGAATGCTCAAAGGAGCCATTGTCAAAACCTCACAATGATTACTGGTCTCTGGGCATATTGACCCCTCAATGGGTGAATCTCACTAAATAATATCAATACATACTCCAGTGGTCCACCTTCAGCACCTGACACACCAGTCATTCAATGTATGATGACCTCCCACAGAAGAGACTGCAGCATTGACTTATGATGCCCCTGTGCAGTGCTGAAGTGAGTAGTGAGCACTGCTGACTCACACAGCACAGCATTTGGACCCACAATGATTATGTATACTTGTAATAAATACATTTTAAAGAATAAAATAACAGAATTGAGTTATTGGGGAAAGGCATTAGCAGTAGAAAGATGGAAGTGCTCATGTCGCTGTACAGAGTACTGGTGAGACCTCACTTGAAGCATTGTGCGCAGTTCTGGAGATTGTTTCTCCAGAAGGATATAGATACTCTAGAGAGAGTTCAGAGAAGAGTTACTAAACTAGTACATGGATTGCAGGATAAAACTTAAGAGCAAAGGTTAAAGGGCCTTAACATGTACAGCTTGGAGGAAAAACGAGACAGAGGGGATATGATAAAACTTTTAAAGGAAAACGGTCACCCGTTCACCCTCACTAAACCCAATACACCGGGATATAGTGCGGGTGAACGGGAGAACGATGCGGGGTCCCTGATTCATATACGTACCTGCAGTCTGGCGCCTGGTCCCTCTTAAGATCCTCTTCTGTCTTAAGTGAATTGCACGCTGGAGGCGGGTCTGCCGGCTGGATTTGAATATTCATGGTGCTGGACAAGTTGTACTTTATAATGACACCTTTTTGGGGTTCATATATCTTATTGGTCAATTTTTATTAACTCTTTTTTTTTTTTTGTAGGGGAAATGGAAAAATGCAATTTTGTAATACCTTCTCATTTACTCCATTCACCGTACAGTAAAAACATTACAGCTATATTCTGTGGGTTAGTATGATTACAGCAATACCAAAATGTATATAGGTTTTTATTTACATTTTAGCACATTGCATACCTACCTCCCAACTTTTGCTGAGAGCAAAGAGGGACAAGCCATGCCCCCCCAACCTCACTTGCAGCCACGCCCCTAACCATGCCCCCAGTCATGTGCTCTAACAGCCACAATGTCAGTCTGTAACCTTTAGTAGGATCTCCAATACTAACAGACATACAACATACAGTTACATCCAGTGATGTCTTCTCTGATCAGAGTTGTTCACTTTCCTTTTTCTTCTCCATCGAGCTCAGACCGCCATAATTTTTCTTCCTGCTATGACTCCTCTCTGGCAAACATTATGGGAAGAAAACATTTTTTCAAGAACTGTAATGTCCCCCTTTAGAAGAGTGTGTAGCAACAGAAGTTCCCCACATTAGGTAGGCAGCAGATGTTCCCCACATTAGGTAGGCAGGAGAAGTTCCCCACATTAGGTAGGCAGCAGTTTCCTCCATAGTAGGCAGCAGTTTCCCCCATAGTTGGTAGCAGTACCCCCATAGTAGGCAGCAGTACCCCCATAGTAGGTGGTAGTTTCCCCATAGTAGGCAGTAGTTTCCCCATAGTAGGTGACAGTATAGACATAGTAGACAGCAGTATCCCCATAGTAGGCAGCAGTTACCCCATAGTAGGCAGCAGGTTCCCCATAGTAGTCAGCAGTCCCCCCCTTTAGTAGGTAGCAGTTTTGCCATAGTAGGTAGCAGTTATCCTATAGTAGGCAGCACTACCCCAATATTCGTGAGCAGTTCCTCCATAGTAGGCAGCAGCAGTTTTCCCCATAGTAAGCAGAAGTACAGCAGTAGCAAATATAAGCCGTTATGTCTTTGCTTAGGGCTTATACTAATGCACCCTTTTATCTTGCTGGGTAGCATTAGGGTTTCACCTGTGAGGCCTGCTATAAATGAACCAACCAGGGTGGGGCTTGTAGCTTGTCTACTCCCTCCCATTGTATGTGTGCTTAGATTCACACTGGAGGTGACTGAGGAGCAATCTGCAAGTCGGGCCTATGGCTGCCGTAATTTGGTTCCTGGTTTTATTTATCTTGCCAGGTAGGTTAGTTGATAGGACCCGCACCATTTGAGAAACCTTGGCGTGGTGTGCGGGCTCAAGTGTGTCCTTCATATAAGGATATACTGGCTAATGTCTCAATTTTACATCAGTTTTGAGGGTTAGCTAATGTCAATGTTTACATTAATCACAGTTGTGAAACCACATTGTGATCCATAGGTGCAGGTCCTCCACTCCAACGTAGGTGCACAATTGCACTTGGAGTTGAGCACCTTGTATCACCTTAGATCACATCAATGTAAGTGTTTGTTATAAGCAGCAGTACCCCCATATTAAGCAATAGTTTCCATCATAGTACGCAGCAGCAGTTTCCACATAGTAGGCAGCAGCAGTTTCCCCCATATTAGGCAGCAGTTTCCTCATAGTAGGCAGCAGCAGTTACCCCACCCCTCCCTCCCACAGCTCTTCTGTCTTCTTCTTGTGAACTCCAGTGGCTCCCTCAGCATGGCCTCTTCTTTCCTCTTACTCTGCGCTCCGGTGTCTGATGACATCACTCATGCGCCGGAGCTGCCAGAGCACAGAGGAATGTGTTTTCTGGCGAAATGTAGCCACGGGCACATGAGTGATTGACAGGGTGAGGAGCCAATGGCTCTTCACCATGTCAAACTTACCCACAGTTAAATGTGGGACATGTGGGGGCCGCCGGATCTGGGACCGTTAGGAGGTATGCATTGCCACATTAGAAACATTAAAAGTACTAATAAGAATTTGTATTGCCACTTTACAAAATCCTTTTTTATTTTTTTGGCTGATGGCCCTGTTTTACTAGTCCCCCAAGTGGATTGACAGTTATCAGCAATTTGCT